>NC_133340.1:6779109-7112442 GCF_030506205.2 Paramisgurnus dabryanus
AGCGTTATTCTGATCGACTCGAAAACACCATAGGAAGAACATTGCATTACCTTCTGAACAAAAAGTTCTATTGGCGTTATATTAAAATTTTCATCAGAAATGGCCGAAAATTGCAAAAAACGAAAAATTACCTTTAAAATTTGTGGTTTTTACACATAAATGGTTATAACTTCGCAACGAAAAGAGATTTTTTCACCAGATTTGATACGCTGATGTATGAGCAGAGTCTGAGGCCACACAAAAAAAATGGTATGCCTGAACCACTAGGTGGCCCTATAATTGAACAAAATATTTCATATCAAGCAAGCCCTATGGTCATACAACTATTTCTTTGCCGAACTAAAGTGTATAGTCATGAAACTAGCTAGATGTAACGCAGTCATGACCTGAGGTTGCATGCACGATTCTGTCATAGCGCCCCCTAGTGGTTTTGAGATAGAAAATAGCTATTTTTGCCTAAATCTACTGCAACAGCACATCTAAAACCATGAGTCATCATGGATTATTCCTTTCATGGCTTTGACTATAATCACTGGTGGTTGCCAATTCACTCCCTAGCAACCAATGAGAATACCTTATCAACCGTTTTGCAAGAGCTATAACTCTGCATCAGAACATCGTAGAGACACGGGGGTTGGCTCTTTTGACTCATTAACAACACTGTAACATTTTGAGAGCTGAGTATTGCCACTGCAAGCACCACTCATTTTTACGTCAGTGTTCTAGTTATCAATGCTCGTCGAAAGAGAGGGAGAGATTTCACTAAATGAGAACACAGCTTTTTTGCTGATAACTGTTATATTGTTTTGTTTGAAATCAAGAGATTTTCTTAGGTACTTCAAACTGCTCATCCGAAGTCAACTTTACTTTCTGCTGTGCCCTTTTTGGCTTGACCCCGGTGATTGCTGCTTGCAGCTATATTTAGGGGTCAAGCCCCGAAGGGGCGAAGACCCCTATTGTATTTGTTAGTTTTCTTATTATTATTATAATAATTATTCTGCTTCTTCTTCTTCTTCTTCTTCTTCTTCCGCCATTGTGGTCTATGGCAGCCCATAGAACCGTACTTAGGAAAGTTATGAAATTTGGCACACTGATAAAGGACAGTCCAATGTGTCCCCACAGCAAATTTGGAGTCTCTATCTCTAACCCGCTAGCGCCACCAACAGTCCAAATTTGAACTTATGTTTTTGCTTATAACTTCTGATCCGTAAGTCCTAGAAATGAAATTCTTGTTTCCTCTGATTCCTTGGCTCAAGACGATTCGATTGGACCCTATGACGTCATTTTCCGTCATGAAAATTTTTCCGCCATTTTGAATTATTCGTAAAACCTACTTTTGCGAACTCGTCCTAGAGTTTTTACCCGATTGCCGCGAAAATTGGTATGTAGCATCTAGAGACGCTCACGGCAAAAAGTTATTAAAAGAATTTTGATAAACCAATCCGTTGTCGTATAGCGTGTCAACAAATTTTACGTAGAGCGCAAAAAAACTGATTTTAGGCTGTATCTTCGTCAAACTTAGGCCTATTGACACGACACTTGGTACTTGTGATGCCAGTCATGAACTGAGTGTGCATGCACAGTTTCGTCGCAGCACCACCTAGTGGCCAGACAGATGATTTATACACCTATAACTTTGGCTGCGATCAACGTACTTTGACGGGACTTGATCTTTAGGAGTCCTGAGTAGTCGCCGAGTCCAACGATACCAAACATGCCAGATTTCGCTTTACGGTTAGCCCTGCGCAGCAAAACAGCACTTAAAAAAAACGCGCGAATATCTCCGCGAGCGTTATTCCGATCGACTCGAAAACACCATAGGAAGAATATTGCATTACCTTCTGAACAAAAAGTTCTATTGGCGTTATATTAAAATTTTCATCAGAAATGGCCGAAAATTGCAAAAAACGAAAAATTACCTTTAGATTTTGTGTTTTTTACACATAAATGGTCATAACTTCGTAACGAAAAGAGATTTTTTCACCAGATTTGATACGCTGATGTACGAGCAGAGTCTGAGGTCACACAAAAACATTGGTATGCCTTCACCACTAGTTGGCCTTAAAATTGGACAAAACCTTTCATATCAAGCAAGCCCTATGGTCATACAACTATTTCTTTGCTGAAATAAAGTGTATAGTCAGAAAACTAGCTAAATGTAACACAGTCATGCCCTGAGGTTGCATGCACAATTTTGTCATAGCGCCACCTAGTGGCTTGGAGATAGAAAATAGCAATTTTTGCCTAAAACTACTGCAACAACACATCTAATATCATAAGTCATCATGGATTCTTCATTTCATGGCTTGGACTATTATCGCTGGTGGATGTGAATCTACTCTCTAGCAACCAATGAGATTACCTAATCAACTGTTTTTGAAAGAGCTTTTTCTCTGCATCAGAACATCGTAGAGACATGGGGATGGTCTCTTTTGACTGATTTAACTTGTTGTAACATGTTGTGACCCATGTTATGCCACTGCATACATCACTCACATGTCCTTCCGTGCTCTAATGTTCCATGATTGTCAATAACAGAAGGACGATTGCATTAGACAAGAACATAGATTATTTTTGTTGATTACTTTTGCGTTTTTTTCATTTGAAATCATGAGGTTTACCTAGGTTCTGTAGTATTCTTATCCAAACTCAACTTTACACCCTTCTGTGCCCTTTTCGGCTTGACCCCGGTATTGCTGCTTGCAGCTATATTTAGGGGTCAAGCCCCGAAGGGGCGTAGAACCCTATTGTTATTGTTAGTTTTCTTATTATTATTATTATTATTATTAGGGGTCAAGCCCCGAAGGGGCGTAGAACCCTATTGTTATTGTTAGTTTTCTTATTATTATTATTATTATTATTATTATTATTATTATTTTTCTTCCTCGTTCTTCCGCCGAAAGTCAATGGCAGCCCATAGAACCGTACATAGGAAAGTTATGAATTTTGGCACACATGTAGAGGACAGTCTCAGAAGTTACTATAGCAACATTGGTGTGTCTGACTCAAACCCTCTAGCGCCACCAACAGTCCAAAAATCCACTTATGTTCATGCTCATAACTTCTGACCCATGAGTCCTAGAAACAAAATTCTTGTTTCCTCTGAATCCTTGACTCATGGTGATTCAAATGCACACATTGATGTCATTTGTGTCATGCACATCTTTCCGCCATTTTGAATTTTTTGAAAAACCTACTTTTTCGAACTCCTCCTAGACCGTTTGTCCGATTTGCATGTCCTTTGGTATGTAGCATCTAGAGACACCCAAGACAAAAAGTTATCAAAAGCTTTTTGATAGACCAATGCGTTCTCATATAAATTGACAAAATATATGGCGGCGAGCACGCCAAAACGGACGTGAGGCCTTATCTTCGCAAAACTTTATTGTATCGACACGAAAATTGGTATATGTCATAACAGTCATGACCTGAGGGTGCCTGCAACGTTTCGTCACAGCGCCACCTAGTGGTTACGAGATTCGAAAAATGCTTATTTTCGCTTATAACTACTTCAAACTTGAGTCTAAAATCATGAAGGTGGTCTTGTTAGATTCCTTGAGGCATGCCGAGTCAAACGATACCAAACGGTTTTCGCTCGGCCATTTTGGGTGTCGGCCATTTTGAATTTTCTCATTAAGCTCAGTATTTCACAAACAGAATGGCGTATCGCTACGAAATTTGGCATGGTTCATCAGTGACATGTTCTGAGCGCACCTATAAATCTTTAGGATGGCGCCACCTAGTGGTCAGGATATGTAAAACAATTTTTTTAAATCTTTATATCATTTGATTAAATTGCCACTATGACATAAGACTTCACTCTATTGATTCCTTGGCTCATGCTGAGTCCGACTGTACCAAATATGTCTGAGTCAAACCTACTTCCTGTCGGCCATTTTGAATTATATTGAACAGCTACTTTTTCGAACTCCTTCTAGAGCGCTCGTGTGATTGGCTTGATTTTTGGTATGCATCGTCTATAGACACTCTATACAAAAAGTTATCAAAAGATTTTCGGTAGACCTATCCGTTGTCGTATAACGCATCAAAGAATGCGAGAGCGAGCACGTCAAAATGTGTTTGAGCCTGTATCTTCGCAAAACTTATGCGTATTAATATGAGACTTGGTAAATGTCATAACAGTGATGCCCTGAGGGTGCATGCACCATTTCGCCACACTGCCCCCTACTGGTCACGATATATAAAAAAATGTCTATTTTTGCTTATAACTACTGCAAATTTGAATGTAAAATTATGAGACTGGTCTTGTTAGATTTCATGAGGCATGCCGAGTCAAACGATACCAAATGGTTTTTGGTCGGCCATTTTGTGTGTCGGCCATTTTGAATTTTTCTTTAAGTTTAAGTATTTCAGAAACGCAATTGCGTATTGTTATGAAACTTGGTATGGTTCATCAGCAACATGTTCTGGGAGGACTTGTAAACTTTTCGGTGCCCCCTAGTGGTCAAGAGATTTGAAGCTATATCTCTGCATCTCTTTATAGTATTTACACCAAATTTGGTGGGTGTCATCACAAACAAGACCTGAGTCACAATTTATTTTTTGGTCAGTGCCCCCTAGTGGTCAAGTCATTTAAGGCTATATCTCTGCATCTCTTTATTGTATTCACACCAAATTTGGTGGGTGTCATCACAATCAAGACCTGAGTCACAATTTATTTTTGGGCAGTGCCCCCTAGTGGTCAAGTCATTTAAGGCTATATCTCCGTATCGCTTTATTGTATTTACACTAAATTTGGTTTGTGTCATCACAGTCATGACCTGAGGCACCATCTATTCTTTCAGCACAGTGCCACCTAGTGGTCTCAAGATACGAATAAATTGTTTTTTTCATAAAACTAATGCAAACTTAGATGTTAAATCATGGCAGTCATCACGTATGAATCATTTTTTGCCATGTTTGGCTTGACCCCGGTATCGCTGCTTGCAGCTATATTGGCAATTGTTTCTGTTAATAAATTTTTCTTCTTCCGCCATTGCGGTCTATGGCAGCCCATAGAACCGTACATAGGAAAGTTATGAAATTTGGCACACTGACAGAGGACAGTCCAAATAATATCCACAGCATATTTGGAGTCTCTATCTCAAACCCGCTAGCGCCACCAACAGTCCAAAGTTGCCCTTGCGTTTTTGCTTATAACTTCTGATCCGTAAGTCCTAGAAACAAAATTCTTGTTTCGTCTGATTCCTTGGCTCAAGACAATTCGAGTAGACCCTATGACGTTATTTTCCGTCATGAAAACTTTTCCGCCATTTTGAATTATTCGTAAAACCTACTTTTGCGAACTCGTCCTAGAGTTTTTACCCGATTGCCACGAAAATCGGTATCCAGCATCTAGAGACTCTCAAGGCAAAAAGTTATTAAAAGAATTTCGATAAACCAATCCGTTCTCGTATAGCGCGTCAACGAATTTTACATAGAGCCCAAAAAAACAGAGTTTAGGCTGTATTTTCGCCAAACTTATGTCTATTGACACGACACTTGGTACTTGAGATGCCAGTCAGGAAGTGAGGGTGCATGCACAGTTTCGTTTCAGCGCCACCTAGTGGCCAGACGAAAGTTCTATACGCCTATAACTTTGACTGCGATAAAAGTATTTTCACGGGACTTGAATTTTTGGAGTCCTGAGTAGTCGCCGAGTCCAGCGATACCAAACATGCCAGGATTCGTCATACGGTTAGCCCTGCGCAGCAAAATAGCACTTAAAAAACACGCGCGAATATCTCTGCGAGCGTTATTCCGATCGACTCGAAAACACCATAGGAAGAACATTGCGTTACCTTCTGAACAAAAAGTTCTATTGGCGTTATATTAAAATTTTTATCAGAAATGGCTGAAAAAAGCAAAAAACGAAAAATTACCTTTAAATTTTGCATTTTTTACACATAAATGGTTATAACTTCGCAACGACAAGAGATTTTTTCACCAGATTTGATACGCTGATGTACGACCACAGTCTGAGGCTACACACAAAAAATGTATGCTTGCACCACTAGTTGGCCTTATAATTGAACAAAACCTTTGAAATCAAGTCACCCTAGGGTCATACAACTGTTTCTTCACTAAACTAAAGTGTATAGTCATAAAACTAGCTAGATGTAACACAGTTATGACCTGAGGTTGCATGCACAATTTTGTCATTGCGCCACCTACTGGTTTTGAGATAGAAATATGGCATTTTTTGCCTAAAACTACTGCAACAACACATCTAAAACCATGAGTCATCATGGATTATTCCTTTCATGGCTTTGACTATAATCACTGGTGGTTGCCAATTCACTCCCTAGCAACCAATGAGAATATGTTATCAACTGTTTTTACAAAAGCTATATCTCTGCATCAGAACATTGTAGAGACATGGGGGTGGTCTATTTTGACTCATTAACACCACTGTAACTTTGTGAGCTGAGAAGTGCCACTGCAAGCACCACTCACATTTTCTTCAGTGTTCTAGTTGTCAATGCTCCTCGAGATGAGAGAGAGAGAGATTTCACTGAATGAGAACACAGCTTTTTTGCTGACAACTGTCATAATATTTTGTCTGAAATCAAGAGATTTTCCTAGGTTCTTAATACTGCTCATCTGGACTCAACTTAACTTTCTTCTGTGCCCTTTTTGGCTTGACCCCGGTAATTGCTGCTTGCAGCTATATTTAGGGGTCAAGCCCCGAAGGGGCGAAGACCCCTATTGTATTTGTTAGTGTTCTTATTATTATTATTATAATAATTATTCTGCTTCTTCTTCCGCCATTGCGGTCTATGGCAGCCCATAGAACCGTACGTAGGAAAGTTATGAAATTTGGCACACTGATAAAGGACAGTCCAAATATTATCCACAGCAAATTTGGAGTCTCTATCTCAAACCCGCTAGCGCCACCAACAGTCCAAAGTTGCACTTATGTTTTTGCTTATACCTTCTGATCCGTAAGTCCTAGAAATGAAATTCTTGTTTCCTCTGATTCCTTGGCTCAAGACGATTCGATTGGACCCTATGACGTCATTTTCCGTCATGAAACTTTTTCCGCCATTTTGAATTATTCGTAAAACCTACTTTTGCGAACTCGTCCTAGAGTTTTTACCCGATTGCCGCAAAAATTGGTATGTAGCATCTAGAGACACTCACGGCAAAAAGTTATTAAAAGAATTTTGATAAATCAATCCGTTGTTGTATAGCACGTCAACAAATTTTACGTAGAGCGCAAAAAAACTGATTTTAGGCTGTATCTTCGTCAAACTTAGGCCTATTGACACGACACTTGGTACTTGTGATGCCAGTCATGAACTGAGTGTGCATGCACAGTTTCGTCGCAGCACCACCTAGTGGCCAGACAGATGATTTATACACCTATAACTTTGGCTGCGATCAACGTATTTTGACGGGACTTGATTTTTAGGAGTCCTGAGTAGTCGCCGAGTCCAACGATACCAAACATGCCAGATTTCGCTTTACCGTTAGCCCTGCGCAGCAAAACAGCACTTAAAAAACACGCGCGAATATCTCCGCGAGCGTTATTCCGATCGACTCGAAAACACCATAGGAAGAACATTGCATTACCTTCTGAACAAAAAGTTCTATTGGCCTTATATTAAAATTTTTATCAGAAATGGCCGAAAATTGCAAAAAACGAAAAATTTACTTTAGATTTTGTGGTTTTTACACATAAATGGTTATAACTTCGCAACGAAAAGAGATTTTTTCACCAGATTTGATACGCTGATGTATGAGCAGAGTCTGAGGCCACACAAAAAAATTGGTATGTCTGAACCACTAGGTGGCCCTATAATTGAACAAAATATTTCATATCAAGCAAGCCCTATGGTCATACAACTATTTCTTCACTAAACTAAAGTGTATAGTCATGAAACTAGCTAGATGTAACGCAGTCATGACCTGAGGTTGCATGCACGATTCTGTCATAGCGCCCCCTAGAGGTTTGGAGATAGAAAATAGCTATTTTTGCCTAAATCTACTGCAACAGCACATCTAAAACCATGAGTCATCATGGATTATTCTTTTCATGGCTTTGACTATAATCACTGGTGGTTGCCAATTCACTCCCTAGCAATCAATGAGAATACCTTATCAACCGTTTTGCAAGAGCTATAACTCTGCATCAGAACATCGTAGAGACACGGGGGTGGGCTCTTTTGACTCATTAACAACACTGTAACATTTTGAGAGCTGAGTATTGCCACTGAAGGCACCACTCATTTTTACGTCAGTGTTCTAGTTATCAATGCTCGACGAAAGAGAGGGAGAGATTTCACTAAATAAGAACACAGCTTTTTTGCTGATAACTGTTATATTGTTTTGTCTGAAATCAAGAGATTTTCTTAGGTACTTTAAACTGCTCATCCGAAGTCAACTTTACTTTCTGCTGTGCCCTTTTTGGCTTGACCCCGGTGATTGCTGCTTGCAGCTATATTTATTATTATTATTATTATTATTATTATTATTTTTCTTCCTCGTTCTTCCGCCGAAAGTCAATGGCAGCCCATAGAACCGTACATAGGAAAGTTATAAATTTTGGCACACTGATAAAGGACAGTCCAATGTGTCCCCACAGCAAATTTGGAGTCTCTATCTCTAACCCTCTAGCGCCACCAACAGTCCAAAGTTGCACTTATGTTTTTGCTTATAACTTCTGATCCGTAGGTCCTAGAAACGAAATTCTTGTTTCCTCTGATTCCTTGGCTCAAGCCGATTCGACTGGACCCTATGACGTCATTTTCCGTCATGAAAATTTTTCCGCCATTTTGAATTATTCGTAAAACCTACTTTTTCGAACTCGTCCTAGAGCTTTTGCCCGATTGCCGCGAAAATTGGTATGTAGCATCTAGAGACCCTCACGGCAAAAAGTTATCAAAAGAATTTCGATAAACCAATCCGTTGTCGTATAGCGCGTCAACAAATTTTACGTAGAGCACAAAAAAACTGAATTTAGGCTATATCTTCGTCAAACTTAGGCCTATTGACACGACACTTGGTACTTGTGATGCCAGTCAGGAACTGAGTGTGCATGCACAGTTTCGTCGCAGCGCCACCTAGTGGCCAGACAGATGTTTTTTTCACCTATAACTTTGGCTGTGATCAACGTATTTTGACGGGACTTGATTTTTAGGAGTCCTGAATAGTCGCCGAGTCCAACGATACCAAACATGCCAGATTTCGCCTTACGGTTAGCCCTGCGCAGCAAAACAGCACTTAAAAAACATGCGCGAATATCTCCGCGAGCGTTATTCCGATCGACTCGAAAACACCATAGGAAGAACATTGCATTACCTTCTGAACAAAAAGTTTTATTGGCGTTATATTAAAATTTTCATCAGAAATGGCCGAAAATTGCAAAAAACGAAAAATTACCTTTTACAATTTGTGTTTTTATACATAAATGGTTATAACTTCGCAACGAAAAGAAATTTTTTCACCAGATTTGATACGCTGATGTATGAGCAGAGTCTGAGGCCACACAAAAAAATTGGTATGCCTGAACCACTAGGTGGCCCTATAATTGAACAAAATCTTACATATGAAGCAAGCCCTATGGTCATACAACTGTTTCTTCACTAAATTAAAGTGTATACTCATAAAACTAGCTAGATGTAACACAGTTATGACCTCAGGTTGCATGCACAATTTTGTCATTGCGCCACCTACTGGTTTTGAGATAGAAATATGGCATTTTTTGCCTAAAACTACTGCAACAACACATCTAAAACCATGAGTCATCATGGATTATTCCTTTCATGGCTTTGACTATAATCCACTGATGGTTGTCAATTCACTCCCTAGCAACCAATGAGAATACCTTATCAACCGTTTTGCAAGAGCTATATCTCTGTGTCAGAACATCGTAGAGACACGGGGGTGGGCTCTTTTGACTCACTAACACCACTGTAACATTTTGTGAGCTGAGTATTGCCACTGCAAGCACCACTTATTTTTACTTCAGTGTTCTAGTTATCAATGCTCGTCAAAAGAGAGGGAGAGATTTCACTAAATTCCTGTTACATTTAGAATAGACTTTGAAGTATTGTTACCCGTTTATAAATCACTTCATGGCTTAGGACCCAAATACATGACAGATATGCTAACTGAATATAAACCTAAAAGATTACTCAGATCATTAGGATCCGGTCAGTTAGAAATACCAAGGGTTCACTCAAAACAAGGTGCGTCAGCATTTAGTTATTATGCCACCTCTAGCTGGAATCAACTTCCAGAAGAGATCAGATGTGCTTCAACAGTAAACACTTTTAAATCTAGATTAAAAACACATCTGTTTAACTCTGCATTTACTGAATAAGCACTGTGCTGCTTCACACTGACTGCACTTTTAACTCAAGTCACTTTTACTCCTGTTTTATTCTTTTTACTATTTTAAACTGTTTTATTAAAATCACATTTATTTTTTTTAATTGTTATTTAAAATTCTCATGTCTTTATTGTGATCTTATCGTGTATATCTTATTTTTACATTTTCTTTTTCTTTTTTTATATATTGTTTTCTCATCTCTGTGTAAAGCACTTTGAATGTCAGCGCCCTCTAGTGATTAAGAGGTGGGTGTTATGACATCATAATATCAGGAGATTTTTTTCTTCTTTTTTAATTGTCCCACCTTTTGGTCATTTTTTGAGTTAGAAACCATCATCCACTAGTGGTCAAGTGTAACAATGAAATCATAGAAATGTAAGTACAATGTGGAATACTAAATAAGAAAGGTATCAAATGAAAAATTGACAGAGCATACATGTTATCTAAATAGATATAAATGTGTGTAGTAAAGATTAAAATGAATATGAGTCTATATATTTAGTGTATACTTAAGATGCTGGAATTGTATAATCACAGGTCAGATTTTAGGGTAGATGCATAGTGTCATCTCAGAGCCACCTACTGGTGGGAAAATATGTAAAATAACTGTATTTCTTTCTTACTCATGAAATATTTATTTTGTCTGCCATTTCAATAGTTGTTCCCTTCAGTTTCTGGTATAAAAAGCAGTCAATAAATTTAAAGTAATGATAAGAAGAACACTGGGAAGAAAAAAGCTTTAATAATAAAATGTTTAATAATTAATACAGTGTTTACAGAATAAATTCATGTGTCATGTACAATTACTTAATATTACGGAGGTGAAATGATCCACAGATATGATATATTTGGACATATAATGTTTATGGTTCAATTTTAATCAAGTGTAAACAAGGGGTTCTCGAATGTTTTGAGCCCATGTTCCCCTTATAAGGTAGACAAATTTACAAAGACCTCTTAAAATGACAGTTACTAAGCATATTCTTACATTAAAGCATATTTTAGACTTATTTTAAAGTAATTAAATTTAAGAGGTTATTTAGATGTTTGTTAAGTTGAAATTACATTTAATTTGACAGTTATACTGTTTAAATTATCTTAAATGTTTTAATAAATTCAAAAATAGCAAGACCCACATTGTTCTTAGATTGCCCTTCTTAATAATGAAAGGCAATTATATAAAACAGATTATTTAACAGATTCTCTGGCTAAACATTTAGGGCCTCCAGGGGTTAACGGCTCCCACTTTTGAGATCCCTGGTGTAAACTATAAAGTAGGGCTGGGTAAGAATATCGATTCATCAATGCATTGCAATTATTTGTTTCTCAATTCAATATCGATTCATCAAATTTTATGAATCGATTGAGCCCCCACGGCAAGTGGCGCCGCTGTGGGCAACACTCTAGTGAGAGCGTTCAGCGTTGTACAAGACGCACTTTATCAAAACAGAAAGATCAAAGATGGCAAACCGCAGCACTTCTTACAAGCCTTCACCATCAACGTGATCAAACATTATTAATGCTACACACATTGTTTAAAAATATACTCAGGTACTTAATTGCTTGGGTATTTACTTATTATTGAATCGATATCGAAGCAAGTAAAGCAAAATTGAATTGAATCGAATCGAAGCCTCAAGAATCGAAATTGAATCGAATTGTGAAATTCCTAACAATACCCAGCCCTACAATAAAGTTTTAGGAACTGCAGCAGTCCTTTGCTTGATATGCACAACCACACCCATTGTATTTGTTGTGAAATTAATATACATTCTCAAAATAAAAAAATAAAAATAAAGTGTAAATAAACAACATATCTGCATGATGCTATATCATGTCTTTCTTGTAATCCTAAAGAAATAGTTCTTCATAATGTGATAGAAAATGTTGAATTAATTTGGCTTGGTAGTCCTGTCTTGTTGTAACCAGCTCTGGACATTCAAAAGGAATAGCCTGGATGACCAGGATGACTACTGTGTGTCATACTGATGTAGCGTTGTGTCCAACATAGCACACCTTACTGCAATAAAAAAATTTCAAAAATGTTATGTTGTTATTTGCTTTGATGAAGAGAAAAATATAAATAATTGTACATAAAAAATTATGAATAAAATGCACTTACTCCATGTAGCATGGTAATTTTATAACTGATGTCCAGTGTTCTTTTTGTTGTATTTTTGTGCGGTGGACATCCGATGAAAAAAATGATGAGATGTGATTGTTTAATTTAAACAAGAACATGTGAAAATTGACTGTAGTCAACCATAAGATGAATGTTCAGCTGTGGTGTCATCATATACATTCTAAAACATAAAAAGTATAAAAAGATTGTGTAGTAATTAAAAAGATGAGAAAACACGTATATAATTAATAAAAACTGAATAAAAAAATACTAACCTTAAGTGTTAATGTACATGCTTATTTCATCACCACACATGAATAAATGACTGAGATAAGTACTGTTGAAGATGAATAAATGTTGATTGGTAGATACGTTGTGTTTTAACGACAGTTGATGTGAATGACATTAAAAAGGAAGTCATCCCGATGTAGTGGTGTGTTCACCATAGTACATCTCTTTGCAATAAAAGAAAACATATTATTATGGTGTTATGTATTTTGAAGTGAAAAATATAAAGGCTAAACAAATTTATATAACAAAATTATGAATAAAAATACACCTACTGTTTGTAAAATGGTAAGTGTCAACTTGATGCAGTGTTGTGTTCACCATAGTACATGTTTCTACAATAAAAGAAAACATATTAATATGGTGTTATGTATTTTGAAGTGAAAGATATAAAGGATAAACAAATTTATATAACAAAATTATTAATAAAAATACACCTACTGTTTGTAAAATGGTAAGTGTCAACTTGATGCAGTGTTGTGTTCACCATAGTACTTGTTTCTACAATAAAAGAAAACATATTAATATGGTGTTTTGTATTTTGAAGTGAAAGATATAAAGGCTAAACAAATTTAAATAACAAAATTATGAATAAAAATGCACTTACTTTATGTAAAATGGTAAATATATTTCTGATGCACAGTCTTCTTTTTGCTGTATTCTGGTGTACATTAGTTGAAGATAGATGTTGTTGTTGTTTCATGTAATCTTTAAGATGAGAATTCAATTTTTTCAACCGCTAGGTAAAGGTTGAGCTGTGGTTTCGGCATATACATTCTAAAACATAAAAAGTAAGTAATGATTAATCAGAAAAAAATTAATGATGAGCATGTGAATCATAAAAAATATGAAGAATACTAACCTTAAGTTTCAATGTACGATTCTTCAATCACCAACAGTAGTTATCTCAGTCATTTAGTCATGTGTGGCTTTAAAATATTGGCTGAAATATTACTGTTCATTTTTGTTAGATGTCATTGAGTCACATGTAATTGTTTAACAGTGGTTAAGAAGCATTTTTGTACATAAAGTCAAGATGATGTTTGGCTTGTATAAAACAAAAATAAAAAAATTATTCAACTCTGTTTAAAATGCAATAAATGTAGAAAATAGGTGTGGTTGTAATAAGAACTAAAACTTGCAAAACGCAGCAGATTACAAAGAAAAACACAAATAAAAGTAAATAAATAAATAAATAAAACAAGCAAAGAACTGCTGAAACAAACAGTACTGTTAAATAACTGTCATACACCAACCACTGTCACCTCCCACCCAGTGTCCCCTACCCTTATGTGCCCTTACCCAGGGAGCCGCTGTGATTGTTTCCTCCCTAACCTCCCACCCCAATGGCCAGCGGAGTATTTATATGTACTATTACAACAGTGACATAAGTATAGCCTGATGGAAGCTGTAGTAGGTTTGTGCAACCTCAACATGTATACATTTAATGTCTTTTGTGTAGACATGGTCTATTAATGTACCCTTTTCTGTAGTTGGAGTTTGTACCTGTTGACTGTATCCATGTTGTTGCATTAATTTTACAATTGTGGATGAAGTAAAAACATCTTCATTAAAATCTCCCATGATTATTTTCTGTCCTTGATGCTTCTCCATTTCAGCAATAACAAGTAATAACTGCTGTCGAAACAAATCAGGATTATAAGAATTAGGTCTATACAAAAGTGCTGCAGTCAAATTGACACATGGAATTACAAAGTATAAGCATTCTAAATTGGAGCACTCAGGAATAAACAAATTACACTCAATGTTCTCAGAACAATACAATCCAACACCACCTCCTCTCTGATGTTTTAATTCAGTATAAAGTGCAGTGCTGTTGTCATAACACTTAGACCTTGGGTTGTGTGAGAACACATATCCTGGTATCTGTGGTTCTTGGTCATTAACATTTAGCCATGTCTCTGTCAAACAAATACAATCAGCGTTCATCAGAACTGTATGGGACAGGACATCCTGAAAGTGAGCTTTTAGACTTTGCACATTGAGCAGTGCTATTCTAAACATACCAAAGGATTTACTAAAACTGTACTTATCCAAATTTATTTTTGTCATATCTTTCAACGACAGCTCAATTTTTTCATTACAAAATATGACAGATTCTTTAAAGTCCTCAATGATTAATCCACTAAGAGACCTTACACGGCTTAAAGCAACATATGCTTGTCCTGCTGTAAAGATTTTATTAAGTGAAACGACAGCTTTATCTACTGTGAGTCCTTGTACTTTGTGAACTGTACAAGCCCATGCTAATCTGAGTGGAAATTGCCGTCTTATGCCACCAGCATTTGTGACCTGGTCTTCTTGTACTTCAATAACAGTTGAATTTGGAAAAGGCATGTAACGTTTTTTGCATCTTTGAATTTTCCCAACAATTGGATTATCAAACTCCACATGAATAGCTGATGGGAAATCGTCATTATCTTCACCTTTTTTCTGACTTTCACTTATGTGGACAACTGTACCAAAAGCTCCATTGACAAGACCGTCAGCAACATCAATATTTTTCTTTAACATAACCCTTGCACCAACACCCAGGGAAATGCATTTAGATAGACATGAGTTAAAAACTGTAGCGTGATATCCAACTTTACGTTCCATTCTTCCAGTTTTTGAGTTTCTGATATAATCCTGAGCATTTATACTAATTGCATCTGGACAACACTCGTGTAGTCTTTCAATGTTGTATTTATCAACCTCGCTATTTGTAGCAAATATGTGAAGGTCATTACATCTCTCCCCGGTTTCACATTTTTTCAACACAGCAATATCAGTAGTGGTAAGATCTTCACTTTTCTTATGCACTCTCAGGCGATTTAACATTCCAGCAAAAGATGCATCTTGCTGTCTAACAACTTTAGTTAATTCAGCAAGCTCAAAGTTGTTTTCCCATAGGTTGACTCCTTTTGAATCAGCATAAAGAGCAGTTCCTTTCACAGGTGGTAACTGATAGAAATCACCCACAGCAATAATGCTGACTTTTCCAAATAAAGAGTAATCACCAGTTTGTTTTATTTGCCGCAGCCTTCCATGAATGTATGACAACAGACGATGGTCAACCATAGAGACTTCATCAATAATTAAAATTTGCAGGTTACACATTTTGATACGTAAAGAATTTATTTTGTCATCACTAAGCGGTTGATATGGCAATCTGACATTTGCACCAATTGAAAATGTATTATGAATAGTTGAAGCACCAACATTAAAGGCTGCTACTCCTGTCGAAGCTGTCAAAAGCACAGTAACATCATCAGGATTTTCAGACAGCTGAGATAACAGTCTGCAAGATTCATAGTGTATTGCCTTAATTAAATGACTTTTTCCTGTGCCTGCTCCACCAGTGATAAAAAATCTGATTGGTTCAGGGTTTTGTCCAAGTACTTTTTGTAAACACCACTGACGGACTTTATAGAATATGTCAGATTGTTCCTCATTTAGTGATCGCAGTAAATGTAACGCTTCATTTCTAGGCAGTGTGGTATTGTTTGTTTCTACAGTAGAAATAGTTTGTTGGTTTCCTGTAAGATCTGGAATAAGGTTTTGAGTGTTATCTTCATCAGGCAATACTTTATTCTGCATCAGTTCCATACATTCGTGACGTTCTCTTTCAGTTTCAGGACATATTGCAGCCCAAGCATCCTGTAAATCTATATCCTGCTCCAAAAGCTGTTTAGCTCGCTCTAATTTATCAGAGTCCTTTTCAAACAATTCTCTGTTGCAATCAACAATTAATTTCACATTTTGCATTCCAGATTTAGTTTTTATGACACCACTGTTGTAGTACTCCTCATATGTCTCATAGTTGCTTGGCTTCAAGTGACAGTCATCATAATGTGGTAGAAAAAGCTGCAATAGTGAATGATAGTATTTTTCTGGATCTTTTGTGGGCGAAAATCTCGGATATCTGACAACAGCTGGCTCGGTACGTGTTCTTCGTTTCACATAACCACAGTTATTATCGAGTTTAATAACTTCAGTTTCTGCATTTTGTTTTTGTGACAAAACTTCTGATTTTGTCAAAACTCTGTACTCAGAACAAAAACTGGCAAGACAAAGATTAAGTAGTGGTTGTTTCTGTGGTCTGTTCTTGTACCTATCAACAAAACTTGTCATCCAAAAACTGCTTTCATCATCAGACTGTTCTTTCTCCACTTTATTCTTAAGCACATGCAAAGGCAAACTCATCTTTACAGGATTTGGTCCTATTGGAATGAATTGTACTTTACGTGAGCATTCCTTTAAATGCATGCCTGTCAGTCTGTACACAGCTTCTTGCGAGGAAATTTCCCTGTTGTGCAAATAAACACTTCCCAATTGCTTTAAAGATGCCTTAGCTTCAAGATTTCCGTTCATAGCTTCATTTTGCGTACGTTGAAGCAAAAGTCCCATTTCTTGTTCTGCTTTTGTGATGTAGCTTAGTATATAAACTACTACAGAAAAGGCATCTGTGACATACTGAATATCCATATTTCCTTGCCAAGCACGCAGTAAATCTCTGTTATACTGGTTTACCCAAATATCTTTTGGATTTCGTTTCAAGACAATGGATTTCTTTTTAGAACATTTGTCGTATGCTTTTTCAAAGACAGCCTGACAAATACCCACAGAAGAGAATAAATCATCAGTTGAATCAAAAATCACGTCAGAGTTTAAAGCATTTTTGATTTTTTGTAAAATTGCATTTGCTGTGTCATCTTCATTTTTCCCTTTAAACTCATCTGCATTAGATGCTCTTGTAATAAAGGTACGGCTAGATGGAGGTCTTGGAAAATTAAAACGACATACTGTATTTTTCTTGCGACATGTTTTTGAATGTCTTGTACTGTGCTTTTGCACACTGTTTACGGTTTCAAAGAGTTCAGTGTCTTGTTCTGGCGGTGTCTCACAGGTGATATATGTGTCAATGAAATCAGCAACCACAGGATCATTAGCTTTATCATCATCATTAAGCTTTGGAGCATTTTCTACCCAAAACAGACAGTGAACGTGAGGAGAACCACGTTGCTGGAATTCAACACGATAAAAATAGTCTTTTATTTTACCGATAGGTTCAGCTGGTGACATAATGACATGTTTCAAAAAACAATGCCATCTGTGATCAAACATTCTTGCTGCAGTGACAGGATTTTTTCGTATAAGTTCGCATTTCTCAGCCCAGGCAAGTTGATCTAAATTGATTTGTTTGCCCTCTTGTTTAATAATGGTGTTCAACATTTCAGGCCATCTCATATCAGCAGAACTAAAAGATGCAAAGAATGTTGGTATGCCAAGTTGTCTAATTAAAGCAAAGAGATCTTTCTGTGTAGACATCCAATAGGGAGGGGTCCCTCTGACTGGTCTCAAAAACTTATATCCTTCATCAAACTTAAGTATATTTTGCAAGGAATCAGGATTTGTCAGCATATCTGGTGTCACCTCTGATAAACTACCTTTTTCAAAACCTTTTCGTAATGCAATTGAGACATTAGACAGAATTTGTTCAACTTCTGATATATACTGTGCATAAAAAATGAAGTCTGAATTTTGAGCAAAACGTCCATCAGCATTTAATATTCGTGCATTCAGGTATCTTGACAATGTGATTTTTTCTGGTCTGTCATCGTGAAATGTTGGACCACCAGTCGGATAGAGAAAAGGGAAGCACTTAGCCTCATTGGTTTCATCTGATAACAACCTGACAGGACTGTTACCTTCACCTGGTGCTACATTTAGTACATCATGAAAATGTTGATCAATTATTTCTGAACCAATGTCAACAGGCTGTAGTGATGTGTCTGACAAAAGTCCATTTTGCTCCTTGATATATGTAAGGTCTTCCTGTGTTTCATCATCAGCTACCTTCTCATCGTCACTGTTATCAGAAACATTATCTTCCTGCATTTCATTACCATCAGTCTCGTCAGGTTCATTCAAGTTGTTGATCCACTGCTCATTAAACTCCACATCTTTATACCACTTATTGTTTTGTACCAAATATACTAAAGCATTTCTGACATGATCGGTGTGGACATATTTATATTCATAATGACCTTTGTATGTCAATTTTCGTTTCAGTTTGATTTTTATCATATGATCATCACATTCATTTCGTGGAAGTATGTTGGTCATGTTTGTAGTATTAACCGGAATACAGACAACAGGTCCATGGCACGCCCTCTGCCCACCTCTGGGAAGACATAGCAATTTAAGAAAAGGAATATTGAGTGCTATTAGATGTTGTTCCAATGAGTTTAGACATTTTAATTCTTTAGGAATGTCCTCCAAATGCATATTGTTGGCAACACTCTCTTCAGGTAGTTGTCCTCTAAGGATTTTTCGATGGCATGTATAACATATCCACAAATTACAGGCTAAATGACCAGATAAATTACAATTATGCTCACATTCAGTGTCACATACATGTAAATACTTTAGTGTGATGCATCTTTTACTTAAATCAGCTATGTGCTGTCCTTTTTGTTCATAACAATCAAATTTACACTCAATAACTTGTTTTCTAAACAATAGCCGATGACATACACAACAAACACATTCTGGACCTCTGCTGACTTCTTGTTGAAACTGACTAATAGTAGCATCAATGTTTTTTTGTCTTTCTCTTTGTTTTGCATAAATTTTACATCCTTTCTGTATTTTACTCATACGGAAGTTTGCATCATTATGATATTTACTATTAGAATATTCACGAACACTGGAATTAAAAGTTGAATTTGTGCAATATTTATGCTTAGAATATTCACGAACACTGGCATTGAAACTGGGATTTGTGTTATATTTATTCTTAGAATATTCACGAACACTGGCTGTAAAAGTGGGATTTGTGTTATATTTATTCTTAGAATATTCACGAACACTGGCTTTAAAAGTGGGATTTGTGCTATATTTATCCTTAGAATATTCACGAACACTGGCTTTAAAAGTGGGATTTGTGCTATATTTATCCTTAGAATATTCACGAACACTGGCTTTAAAAGTGGGATTTGTGCTATATTTATCCTTAGAATATTCACGAACACTGGCTTTAAAAGTGGGATTTGTGCTATATTTATCCTTAGAATATTCACAAACACTGGCTTTAAAAGTGGGATTTGTGCTATATTTATCCTTAGAATATTCACGAACACTGGCTTTAAAAGTGGGATTTGTGCTATATTTATCCTTAGAATATTCAAGAACACTGGCTTTAAAAGTGGGATTTGTGCTATATTTATCCTTAGAATATTCACGAACACTGGCTTTAAAAATGGGATTTGTGCTATATTTATGCTTAGAATAGTCACATAAGTTAGATTTAAAGACTTTGTTGGTTTTGTATTTGATATGAGAATATTGCCTAACATATGCTTGAAAATCAACATCTGTGGAATACTTGTCCTTTGATCTTTTACGTATTGACTCACGAATGTTAATATCAGTCTTATATTTACTTTGAAGGAGTTGAAGTTTTCTCTCCTTATATTCAGTGTCATGACAATACTTATTTTTAGACATTTTAATCTTTTTCTGTCTATATTTAATATTAGCACAATATTTAGTTTTGGACATTTTATTTGTTTTCTGTCTGTATCCAATGTCTTCACTAAATTTCCTTTTGGACAATGCTATCTTTTTATGTCTGTATTCTGCGTCTTCAAAGTATTTTGATTTTACACTTAACTTTTTTCTTTCTCTGAAAGCATTATCGCTTTGGTATCTCTCACGCTCTCTTTTACATTTGGACTTGTCTGCTGTGTCATTTAATTTCCTTTTTCGTAAACCCTGTGTAATGCTTTCATTACCCAATACAGCTTTGCATGCTCCTGCACAAACATTTATTTGATTTTTATGTGTAACACACGTGACAATTTCAAAGTGATTTTCATTACAGTGCTTCAGATATATAGCATTATCTGTAAATACCTGATCAGTTGGTGCATGTACATTCCATCTGTCATCATTGAAAGTAAAAATATTTGTTTTCAGCAAATCGGCCGTACAAAAAATGTCTATTTCTGTGGCCCACGATCCAGAATAATACATTTTACGTTGTGTCAAATAGTCTTTAACTGATCTGTAGTCTTCTCTTAAATACCTTATAAATTTAGAACTGTTAGCGTTAAGGTGTTTCACAACTTCACGTCTGATTTTCAGGTGTTTCTCTTCATTGCCACATACTGCATGTGCTATACATCGATAAAAGCAGTTGCCGTCTCCTTTGATGCTCTTTGTTTTACATGGTTCTCCTAAAGAACTTATATTTATACCCTGTACACTGTGGTTTTCATTAGTTAAATGTAAACGTGCACACAACGCATCTTGATTTGCAGATGTTAACAGCTTAAAACTGAACTCATTATTTATAGTATTGCCAATAATGATGTCATCTGTAAGTACATTCTCATTAAACAGGACATCTGTCAAATCAAAATTTTCTTGTGTATTTGTCAAATCAACATTTTCTTGTGCATTTTTCTTATCAGGCAATTTTTCTGTATCCAATTTGCTTACATATAGTTCTTGTTTACTGTTACCATCAGTACACTTACTTAGCTTATGTTTGCTCTTGGGTGTAATGCTTGTGGCACTGCATTGACTAGACTTACAAGTTGTGTTAGCAGCTGTGGGTTTACCAGTTGCTGTTGCTTTAACATCCATCACCTTGCGTGGTTTTCTTTCAGTGTTCAGTGAGACAGCAGCAATAACAGTTTGATTATTCAACTGACTATCACCAAGTGGTTTCTGTGCATTTGGTTCCTTATTGCAATCTTTTATGCATATGCCTTCTGCAGGTCTTGAGTCATGGTACATTAATTTATCTGGATCTGCTGCACTTTTAACACCATTAACATTTGTTCTGATTTGACTATTAGTGACTGTAAAGGCACCTGCATTTGTGTCACACAAGCTGGGCTTGATTCCGGTTACCTCAAATGGAATATATGCATTGCCATACCTATTAGCAAAATCATAGAAATACCCAATAACATGATCAATGTTGCTGTAATAAGCTACAAAGCTTGTTGCAGATCTGTATTGTTGCCCATTAATGAAACTGGTTGCATGTGAATCTACAATGGCATACAAATTACCTTGTTTTATAATTGCACATGTATTGGCAGCAATAGTTACCAAACAAGCATCAAAATCACTCAGCGATCGCTCCACTGCTACATGAAATGGCATTGCAAAATCTCCCACTTCTGCATCATACTCAAAAACATCAGTAAAGCCACCGAAAGATGAACCAAACTTTATTTCAAAATATTTGTCACAGTACATACATGTTCTGGGAAGTTCTGGAATCAATATGTATTCACACTGGCCTTTTCCTATTTGCCTTGTATTTTTTAAAACAACATAAAGGTCATTTCCCTTATTCAGTACATTATCCAAATCTGCAGTTTGCCATGTCAAAACATTTTTTACACAGTGCTGAAGTACAGATGTTAAACTAATAGCCGCACACTGCTTATTTCTTGTACTACCAAATCGCATATCGTCTTGACTGAACGATCCTCTTATAACTGCTCCATCCAGTACTTTATCAGCTTCATTGGCAGATACCTTGTCAATCACATGCACTTTCTCATTGACAGTCTTATAGGCAGTCCCATGGACTTTCTCAATGACAGTTTTATTGGCAGTCCCATTGACTTTCTCAATGACAGTTTTATTGGCAGTCCCATGGACTTTCTCAATGACAGTTTTATTGGCAGTCCCATGGACTTTCTCAATGACAGTTTCAATGACAGTTTCAATGACAGTTTTATTGGCAGTCGCGTGGACTTTCTCATTGACAGTTTTGGCAGTCCCATGGACTTTCTCATTGACAGTTTTGGCAGTCACATGGACTTTCTCATTGACAGTTTTGGGACAATAAATTGTCGGTATTGGAGCACTTTTGAGAGGAGGCCCAACCTCATATGCGGGTATTTTTACAAGAGGCTCAACATGACTGACAACAGCCATGCGCCTCTTAGCCGCCTCAGATCTCCGAAAACGTTGTTTTAATTTATTGACATTGGTGTACTTAAAGGGATAGTTCACTTTAAAAAGAAAATTCTGTCATCATTTACTCATTCTCATGTTGTTCTTAACCTGTATGAATTTCTTTTTCTGATTAACACAAAAGAAGGTTTTTTGAGAAATGATGGCAAACACAGACAGGATGTGACCATAGACTTCCATAGTAGGAACAAAAAAAATATGATGGAATTTCCTGGATATCGTCAACTGTGTGCTTAAAATCATTTATAAAATTTTGTCTTTATTCATCACAATACTCCCAAAATATTTTTTCCTACTATTGAAGTCTATGGTCACTTACTGATGTGTGTTTACCATCATTTCTCAAAATACCTTCTTGTCTGTTCATCAGAAAAAAGAAATGCATACAGGTTTAGAATAACATGCGGATAAGTAAATGATGACAGAATTTTCATTTTAAAGTGAACTAACCCTTTAAAAGCAAAATTTTTAGTATTGTACAATAAAGGATACTACAATACTGAACAAGGAAACGGCTTCACTGATAAACGTGCATGACAATTCCTTTCGCTATATAACGCATATCTACTAATGAATTATAAACAAAAGAAATAGAAGGTATTGCCCAGAATAAGTTTTACAAAGTAGTAAATCAGGATGACACCAGTAAGTACAGGCTATATAATTTGTGTGTTTAATTTAAGCTATTTATTTATTTTTGTCCCTGTGCGCCGATCGGAGACGAAGTTTACTGTGCTGATATTCTGAGAGCTTTCTAGTCTTGCGGCAGTCATCAGCAGCGCCTTGCATCGCCCAATCAGCAAATGATGGGCAAGTGCCTTTTTACATGTCCTTAATTTAGTGTATTTGGCTCTCAATTCTCATGCATGTATCATCAGTAAAGTCGGTTCGATGATTAATATTAAATCGCCATTAGCTGCTTTCAGATGGAGCGGCATTTACTACACAGAACCGTAGTTCACAGAGAAATTAGGCAAAATCGGATTCATAATTGAAAAAAAATGTACTCCGATAATCTATGCGCTTTTGGCTAGCTTCTCTGTGAACCACAGGTCTGTGTAATAAATGCCGCTCCATCTGAAAGCAGATGATGGCATTTTACTTCATCTTTACTGATGAGACACGCATTAGAATCGCAGGCGATTTTTTGCGCAGCCATAATCCAAATACATTGAATTAAGGCCATGTTAATGTCCTGATGGTTTGTAATATAATCCGCTAGCTAGCCTACCTGTAGTTTCTCTTTTAGCATGTTTGCTTGTGCTTTACAGAATCACAATTTAAACTTCTGAAACGTTTCATTTTTGTTACTACGTTCAAGGTTTTAATGTATTATGTTCATATAAGGCACAAAATTAGTAATCATCTTCTCCGCTTTAGTTTTTAGTGTCTAATATTACATGATGGTCTTGTCATAATTATTAAATAACATCCTAAAATCTTTTCTTTTTCATTTTTAAACACTGCACCACTTGTATTACATTATATACAAAAAATACACTTGTTGATTGATTATGTTTCCACATACCATTATATGGTGTGTAATAAGATAAATGTTTATCAACAAATATTATTATTTTCTAAAGCTAAGTCAAACACAATGATTTAAAATGTTGTTATGGGATATTTTTTAATCTGCATGATTAATTTGAATTTTTGAAAGCCCTAAAAATACATGATTTCATTTTAGACTGGTCTTATGTTTTGCTTTAGAGATAAAGAGACAGTTTCCTAGACCGGGCTTATTCTAGTACAAGACTAAAATGTATGTTTGATCTGTCTTAATTTAACCACACTGATATATCTTAACATATATCAGTGCCACTGTATTTGCTCAAGACGCACACTAGTAACGTCTTTTTTATAAGGTTTGTTTGAAACAACTACTTAATAATAGTAATAGGCCTAGTGCTGGATTATTCTAAACCATGTCAGGAAACTGCCCTATGATTTAGCTCTATGATTTCCATTTTAGGTTGTTTACTGTATGTGCACTCTCAGAAGATAATTTACACAAGCTGTCACTGGGGTGGTACCCTTTCAAATAATACACCTTTGTGAAAAGTGCATATAATGGGTACAAATGTACCCATATCTGTATTTATTTTAAATTTATGCAAAAACGTAAAAGAACAACTTAGACCACAAACATGGTAAATATTAGGACCCATTTAAAGGGTATGTCCCAGTGACAGCTTTTGTACCTTTTATTCTGAGTATGTATGCATGATAACAGAAAGGAGTAAGCACGCGCCTTCAGCCATCTTCCTGCCAGTCAGCTTGCCTCAGACTGAAAGTAATAAATGAAATATGACACCTGGCTGCTGCTCTGTGATGTGACGGGCGTTCAACTCCGGTAAACTCAGGCAGATAATAAATTCAGCTGTACTCTTTGCTCTCTCTCTAACCACACTAACTGATTTAATTACAAGAACATATAAAACCAATGTTTTAAGTTGGTGCCGCTGTGGGCAAGTGATCTAAGCAAGAGATAAAAAAACCTTTTTAAAACAACATTGTTTCCTACACACGTGATTTTCAAAACTTTTTAAATCCTGTTAAGTTAGTTGTCACCAGCCCCGCCGCTCCCATAACGCGCATCACGCGCTGTGCGTAGGGCACCAGTTGCTGAGAGGGCACCAAAATAATAGCCTAATGAAAAAAAATTATAATGCTGATAGAATTTCATTAGCCTATAGAAATATTATTAGGCACTTTTTATCCATGTATATGTTACAAAAAAAAGGGGAACGAGATAATTTAATTGCTCTAGTATAGAAAGTATGCCCCCCAGCCTTTGATTGTCCGTGCAGGTTGATCGCGCGGGCGCCTGACGAAGTTTGACAGAGGCCGTTTCTCAATCCGAAGGCTGCAGCCTCCAGAGGTCGCATTTCCAGGCTGCATACATCATCAAAACTTTCTTATTTCGTAATATTAACGATTATAAAATTGACTATTATTCTTAGTTCATTGTAAATTGTTGTAATATGCTTATGACTTGCTACTGTAATGTTCAGTTAACTGAAATAACCCAGGCTTGATGACGTATGCAGCCTGCATATGCGACCTCGCGTAGGCTGCAGCCTTCGGATTGAGAAACGGCCAGACATTAAACTATTGGAAATGGCCCCGAAAAGACAGCAGGAGTCATGATCGGAAAAAAGAAAAAATTTGAAACTGCGGGATGAACTGCCCGTGCATCACTTGCAGGTAAGTCCATCATGTTTAATCATTCCTAAATAAGGGAAATGTGCATGGGCTGCAGCTGCTGCTAATCGTTATGCGCCTCGAACTTGCTGTGCTGACATTAATGTTAGCAAACTATGTTGTTATAATTTATAACTTCAGTGCAAGCTAAATTGAGATTTTACTGTAAAACATTGCATATGCATTTTACAAATAACTATATAGCTGTTACTTTCTTTACTACGTTTCTTTAGATATTGAGCAGTAGTTTATTTTGTGGTTTATTTTGACGTGATGGTGGTTAATACTTTCTCAGTATAAGTTAACGTTAGCAGTCAGTGCACATGGTAGGCTAACAATTCCTGACTGAAAAATTTAAAATGTCACCATGTATGATATGAAGCAAACATTTCTGTGACACTTAGTTCTCTAAATCTTTGTTTTATTTAAGAATATTGAGCATTCTTGTTTACTTATTGATGTTTATTTAATGTAATTTATTTAAAGTGATTTTGTACTGGGGAAAAACATGTCTGGATTATATTGATATTTTTTTATTTTGCTATTCTATTTAAGTTTGGTAATTGTTTTCTATTTTCCTATTCTATAAAAGTTTGCACTTTCAAATGTGTAGTGCTTGTTGATTAAAGCTGTGAAGATTTTACTTTCTGCTATTAAGTTATATGTTTGGTAATAAAAAGTTAAACTGGCAAAAAACAAATTTCTCAAGGTCGGGGTGGGGGGCATTTTAAAGGAATTATGCTTAGGGCACCAAAATGGCTAGCAGCGGCACTGGTTGTCACCTTACAGTTTCAAAGGTTCACAGTTACCTTACTTCGTTATGTGCCATAAATAAATAAGACTTATTACAGTTATTTCATTCGCCTGTGTCTCAGGGTGTTATTTGGCGCTTACTGAGTTGTTTTCTACTTTTGTTGTCGTGCGCGAGTCCGGCTCGGACTTTAGGAGAGGCTGCATTCGCTCGGAGAAAAAAACGTTTTTAACCATCAAAGGCAGCGACAGATCTCTAACAGTATAACAGCTATTTACTTGCAGCATATTCCATTTCTCCGTAAACTAAAATTTTCTATAAAACTGTTATTGTTCAAAACATTCGGTGTTTTAGCAGCCTTTCAGTATGATTTCGGAGGCCCTAGTTATTTGGTCGACGGAGTTTTCAAACTACTCAATACACACATTCATCGTCGTATACGTGTAAAGCATTGCATAACAATTGCTATTATTTATTATCTAAATATCACTTTCGATAAAATACATAACTTACCTTTGTTTAAGAACACCAGCAACTTTATGATACACGACACAACAGCTTATCCACCAACGACGACAAAACAAACAACGCATGCGTACTAGTGATGGGTCGTTCGCGAACGAGCCGGCTCCAAGAGCTGATTCTTTGTAGCAAACGAGCAGAACCGAATCTTCAGACGCAGGCAGGGGTGGGACCGTAAGAGCCGGCTCTTCTAAAAAGCCGAGTCAGAAGATCCGTATCTATGAAAAGAGCCGGACTGCCATCACTAAAACGTAGAGCCGGAGCTTGAGCCGAGAGAGCCGCATCTACGGAAATAGCCGGACTGCCAATCACTACTGCGTACAGTAATGATGAATCGTTTGCAACGAGCCTGCTCTGAGCCGATTCTTTGTAGCCAACTAGAAGAGCCGGCTCCCGTCAGCAAGAGAGCTGCATCTTCAGCCGCAGGCAGAGGCGGGACCTATTTGCATGTGGCACTCGATGCGTCCAATCAAATGGAAAGACAGACTAGGACTATACCATTATGTTAAAGAAGAAAGGGGGAAAGACGCTGCAAAATCAGTGTAGTGGTACAGTCCGAGTACACAAAGCGATAGAGAGAGGAGGGAAAGCCGGATTTAATAAGCGCGTTGGGAGATAGTTAAGGCATTTAACGAAAATAAGAAGAAAGTTAAGTCATAAGTGAAACCATAAAAGAAGAACTTTTGTCTATATTTATTAGGTTTATTTGCTGTAATTCTGTGTTAATTGTTCAATTGTTTAATTAAAGTTTTATCATAATGTCAAATAATATTAGGCTTAGGCTATCTGTGTATTTTTTCCAAACAAAACATTAAAAAATAAAGCTTTTATATAAAAAAAAACAATTGATACAAACAATTGCATACCAACACACAACCATTTACAGTTGCTAATTTGGCCAAAAAAAAGAAGTATCCCAGTGATCGTAAATGAAGACCCGGAGCCGGAAGACAAGAAAAAAAAAGAGAATGCCAGGAATACATAGAGGACAATAATGGAAGTATACAAATTTAAAGGACACAAAGGAAGAATAGAGAGATATAGTTTTCATTGCTTTAGGATTAATAGAGCTCTGAATAGTTTCCATATACCTGTCCAGATCATCTTTAAATAAAGAAAACAGAGGTTTGGATCCAATACTTCTTTGCTTATGTATGTGAAATTTGGCTAACAGGAAACATAAATTAATTATATAAAATTTGCCTGTCTTTTCTTTCAAGCAATCAAATAATCCAAAAAAGACATCTTTAAAACAAAAGGAAAAATCACTAATGAAAGAAGATTGAATAAACCATAAGACTTCTGTCTTCTGGCGTGACGTCCGCCATTGAAGTCAATGGCAGCCCATATAACCGTACGTAGGAAAGTTATGAAATTTGGCACACATGTAGAGGACAGTCTCAGAAGTTACTATCGCAACATTGGTGTGTCTGACTCAAACTCTCTAGCGCCACCAACAGTCCAAAAATCCACTTATGTTCATGCTTATAACTTCTGACCCGTCAGTCCTAGAAACTAAATTCTTGTTTCCTCTGAATCCTCATGATGATTCAAATGCACACATTGATGCCATTTGTGTCATGCAAATCTTTCCGCCATTTTGAATTTTCCGTAAAACCTACTTTTTCGAACTCCTCCTAGAGCGTTCGTCCGGTTTGCATGTCCTTTGTTATGTAGCATCTAGAGACACCCCAGACAAAAAGTTATCAAAAGCTTTTTGATAGACCAATGCGTTCTCGTATACAGTGACAACATACAAGGCGGCGAGCACGCCAAAACGGACGTAAGACTGTATCTTCGCAAAACTTTATTGTATCGACACGAAACTTGGTATATGTCATTACAGTCATGACCTGAGGATGCCTGCAACGTTTCGTCACAGCGCCACCTAGTGGTCTCAAGATACGAAACAATTGCTTTTTTCCATAAAACTAATGCAAACTTAGATCTTAAATCATGACAGTCATCACGTATGAATCATTTTTTGCCATGTTTGGCTTGACCCCGGTATCGCTGCTTGCAGCTATATTTAGGGGTCAAGCCCCGAAGGGGCGTAGAACCCTATTGTTATTGTTAGTTTTCTTATTATTATTATTATTATTATTTTTCTTCCTCGTTCTTCCGCCGAAAGTCAATGGCAGCCCATAGAACCGTACATAGGAAAGTTATGAATTTTGGCACACTGATAAAGGACAGTCCAATGTGTCCCCACAGCAAATTTGGAGTCTCTATCTCTAACCCTCTAGCGCCACCAACAGTCCAAAGTTGCACTTATGTTTTTGCTTATAACTTCTGATCCGTAGGTCCTAGAAACGAAATTCTTGTTTCCTCTGATTCCTTGGCTCAAGCCGATTCGACTGGACCCTATGACGTCATTTTCCGTCATGAAAATTTTTCCGCCATTTTGAATTATTCGTAAAACCTACTTTTTCGAACTCGTCCTAGAGCTTTTGCCCGATTGCCGCGAAAATTGGTATGTAGCATCTAGAGACGCTCACGGCAAAAAGTTATCAAAAGAATTTCGATAAACCAATCCGTTGTCGTATAGTGCGTCAACAAATTTTACGTAGAGCACAAAAAAACAGAATTTAGGCTGTATCTTCGTCAAACTTAGGCCTATTGACACGACACTTGGTACTTGTGATGCCAGTCAGGAACTGAGTGTGCATGCACAGTTTCGTCGCAGCGCCACCTAGTGGCCAGACAGATGTTTTTTTCACCTATAACTTTGGCTGTGATCAACGTATTTTGACGGGACTTGATTTTTAGGAGTCCTGAATAGTCGCTGAGTCCAACGATACCAAACATGCCAGATTTCGCTTTACGGTTATCCCTGCGCAGCAAAACAGCACTTAAAAAACATGCGCGAATATCTCCGCGAGCGTTATTCCGATCGACTCGAAAACACCATAGGAAGAACATTGCATTACCTTCTGAACAAAAAGTTCTATTGGCGTTATATTAAAATTTTCATCAGAAATGGCCGAAAATTGCAAAAAACGAAAAATTACCTTTTACAATTTGTGTTTTTATACATAAATGGTTATAACTTCGCAACGAAAAGAAATTTTTTCACCAGATTTGATACGCTGATGTATGAGCAGAGTCTGAGGCCACACAAAAAAATTGGTATGCCTGAACCACTAGGTGGCCCTATAATTGAACAAAATCTTACATATCAAGCAAGCCCTATGGTCATACAACTGTTTCTTCACTAAATTAAAGTGTATACTCATAAAACTAGCTAGATGTAACACAGTTATGACCTCAGGTTGCATGCACAATTTTGTCATTGCGCCACCTACTGGTTTTGAGATAGAAATATGGCATTTTTTGCCTAAAACTACTGCAACAACACATCTAAAACCATGAGTCATCATGGATTTGTCAGGAATAAACACACGGAGAGATCCCAGAGCAGATTAACAGAAAATGTTTATTTAAATGAAAATGAATGTAAACAGACAAAAGCACGTCTGGGCGCAAAGGCCACTCCGAGACAGACGGCTGGGGCGAGGAGCACACACAGACACTGGGGCGACGAACCACACACGTTCGGGCTCCGGCCAGACAAACGAACGGTGGGAGAGATTATGTTACAACAATAAATATATAACCACAATGACACAACAGGGAAATCCGTAGACAGTCCGGCAAACCGGCACCCGTGGCAGACGAGGAGGAAAGATCCTGCGACGGGCAGAGAGAGAGAGACAGAGTGTTAGTGGTGCTGACAGGAGAGGCTGGACAGCTCCAGTGGTGAAGCACCCTCCTGCTGGACAGCGGCAATGCCGCAGAGAGCGTCCGCTGCTGCAGATAATAATAGCAGTCCAAAATAGCAGGCAGAAAGAGCAGCAGTCTGAACAGATGACAAAAGTCCAGGGAGCCGTCAGAAAACACAGAGTCTCAGAGTAAATCCTGGGCAGCAAAAGCACAGATTAGCGTGGCCAAATAAACAAAACAATAAACTGGGCAAAACTGACAAAAGAATGACAAGACAAGACTTCAAACTAGCAGAGCTAGTAACTAGTGAGTACATGGACAAGTACAGACGAGTACATCGACAAACGGACTTGCAAAGACACACTAGACACACAGGGATTAAATACACAGATCAGACGAGAGGATAACAAGCAACAGGTGAGGAAGACGAGAGGAGGCAATCACACTGAACAGGAACACCTGTGAGGGAAGCACACGTGAACCTGTAAAACACATACAAACACAAGACAACCACAGTACTAACAAGACAAAACCAAAAATATATTTATATATATATATATATATACAAATATATAAAAAACATATACACACATACATACAATATACACATATATACATATAACATCCATACATATATATATACATACACACATATATATATATATATATATACACACATATATATATATATATATATATATATATATATACATATATATACACATACATATACATACACACCCATATACACACATACAAATATACATACATAAAAACAGAACACTAGACTAAACAAAACATAAAAGACAAAGACTGGAAAATGCAAGGGAGCGGGGAAAAATAACACACAATGACAAGAGAATACAAGGGAGCGGGGAACAGTCACAAGACATGGGAAAAACGTGGTCTGATATAACAATACCAAAACCACGTTCTCCCACACAAAACATTGTACTGTCAGGACCCTGCCATACACAACTAGATATAATTACCAAACCAGATTATGGCAGAGTCCTCACAGGACCCTCCCCTCAAGGGACGCCACCTGGCGGCCCTCAAGGAGAGACACAGGACAAGACAGACTGGACACTGGACAGCACCCACGAAAACATGACAAACACTAACAAGGGAAGACAAGACAGAACAACTAGAGGATTCGGGTGGGACAACAAGAACAACAGACAAGGGAGGGGGGGCGGGGGAACAACAGCGTTCACAGGAGGAGGGATGGGACTGGGTACAGGACGAGACCTCTGACCCCGGGGAGTAGCTGAGGGTTGGGTGCGTGGAGGCCGGGCAGGCCTAACAGGGTTCCGTGGGGAGGAAACAGCTTGGGGCAAGGCAGGAACAACTAGGTCAGGGTTTACAGGCTGAGGGGAAACAGGAAACATGACAGGGGGCGCTGTGGCCGGCAGCAGAGACAACTCAGGAACAGTCACAGGAGCCGCTGCAGACGGCAGCGGAGACGAGGCAGGGACAATGACAGGAGGTGCAGCGGGTGACTGCAGAGACGAGGCAGGGACAATGACAGGAGGTGCAGCGGGTGACTGCAGAGACGAGGCAGGGACAATGACAGGAGGTGCAGCGGGTGACTGCAGAGACGAGGCAGGGACAATGACAGGAGGTGCAGCGGGTGACTGCAGAGACGAGGCAGGGACAATGACAGGAGGTGCAGCGGGTGACTGCAGAGACGAGGCAGGGACAATGACAGGAGGTGCAGCGGGTGACTGCAGAGACGAGGCAGGGACAATGACAGGAGGTGCAGCGGGTGACTGCAGAGACGATACAGAGTCTATGACAGGGGGTGCAGCGGACGGCTGCAGAGACGAGACAGGGACCTTGACAGAGGAGGCTGCGGACGGCAGCGGAGACAAGACAGGGACAGTGGCAGGGGCCGCTGCGGACGGCAGCGGAGACGGGACAGAGACAAAGGCTGCTGCGGTGGGCTGCGCAGACGGCAGGGGCTGCAGCGGAGGCTGCGCAGACGGCAGGGGCTGCAGCGGAGGCTGCGCAGACGGCAGGGGCTGCAGCGGAGGCTGCGCAGACGGCAGGGGCTGCAGCGGAGGCTGCGCAGACGGCAGGGGCTGCAGCGGAGGCTGCGCAGACGGCAGGGGCTGCAGCGGAGGCTGCGCAGACGGCAGGGGCTGCAGCGGAGGCTGCGCAGACGGCAGGGGCTGCAGCGGAGGCTGCGCAGACGGCAGGGGCTGCAGCGGAGGCTGCGCAGACGGCAGGGGCTGCAGCGGAGGCTGCGCAGACGGCAGGGGCTGCAGCGGAGGCTGCGCAGACGGCAGGGGCTGCAGCGGAGGCTGCGCAGACGGCAGGGGCTGCAGCGGAGGCTGCGCAGACGGCAGGGGCTGCAGCGGAGGCTGCGCAGACGGCAGGGGCTGCTGCTTCTCAGAAAACTGAGGGGTGGTAGCTGGTTGAAGAGCGGAGGAGTCCTTCTTCCTCTTCTTCCTCCGTCCGGAGACCGGTAATGCAGGAAGGAGATCGGGTGCGGGCGTAGGCTCCGGCGCTGGAGAGATGAAAGTCGACCTCCCCAACCTGATCGCCCCGGTCTGAATGCCCCTTCCCCTTATCGCCAGACGACTACCCCGAAGGCTGGCTGGCGGGGCGGAGCTTATGTAGCTAGATGTGGTGGGTGCTGAGCTCTCCAGGACCATCCTCCCGACAACGCGGCCCTCTGGGACAGGTGACAGAGGTCTGGACTTGGGTTCGGGCCTGTTCATGACGTAGCTCACCATGTCAACGAAGTCTAAGGGCTTGAGCAACTCCACCTCACTGGATTTGAGAGGCTCATCGAGACAGGCATAGAAGATGACCTTTAGCTCGTTCCCGCTAAGACCGGCAAGACGAGCCTCCTCCAAGAACTTGGAGGCGAAGGACCGGATCTCTGCTCCTCTCTGCCGCATGCCAAAGAGTAAACGGGCATGGTGGTTGCGGTGGGCAGTGAAAGCCGAATCCTCCTCCTGGGCAGTAGTGGAGAGCTGAGCGGTCGCTGAACAGCCAGATTCTGTATCTGCGGGATCCATTTATGGCAAGTCCGTTCTGTCAGGAATGAAAACAGAAGATCCCAGAGCAGATTAACAGAAAATGTTTATTTAAATGAAAATGAATGTAAACAGACAAAAGCACGTCTGGGCGCAAAGGCCACTCCGAGACAGACGGCTGGGGCGAGGAGCACACACAGACACTGGGGCGACGAACCACACACGTTCGGGCTCCGGCCAGACAAACGAACGGTGGGAGAGATTATGTTACAACAATAAATATATAACCACAATGACACAACAGGGAAATCCGTAGACAGTCCGGCAAACCGGCACCCGTGGCAGACGAGGAGGAAAGATCCTGCGACGGGCAGAGAGAGAGAGACAGAGTGTTAGTGGTGCTGACAGGAGAGGCTGGACAGCTCCAGTGGTGAAGCACCCTCCTGCTGGACAGCGGCAATGCCGCAGAGAGCGTCCGCTGCTGCAGATAATAATAGCAGTCCAAAATAGCAGGCAGAAAGAGCAGCAGTCTGAACAGATGACAAAAGTCCAGGGAGCCGTCAGAAAACACAGAGTCTCAGAGTAAATCCTGGGCAGCAAAAGCACAGATTAGCGTGGCCAAATAAACAAAACAATAAACTGGGCAAAACTGACAAAAGAATGACAAGACAAGACTTCAAACTAGCAGAGCTAGTAACTAGTGAGTACATGGACAAGTACAGACGAGTACATCGACAAACGGACTTGCAAAGACACACTAGACACACAGGGATTAAATACACAGATCAGACGAGAGGATAACAAGCAACAGGTGAGGAAGACGAGAGGAGGCAATCACACTGAACAGGAACACCTGTGAGGGAAGCACACGTGAACCTGTAAAACACATACAAACACAAGACAACCACAGTACTAACAAGACAAAACCAAAAATATATTTATATATATATATATATATACAAATATATAAAAAACATATACACACATACATACAATATACACATATATACATATAACATCCATACATATATATATACATACACACATATATATATATATATATATATACACATATATATATATATATATATATATATACATATATATACACATACATATACATACACACCCATATACACACATACAAATATACATACATAAAAACAGAACACTAGACTAAACAAAACATAAAAGACAAAGACTGGAAAATGCAAGGGAGCGGGGAAAAATAACACACAATGACAAGAGAATACAAGGGAGCGGGGAACAGTCACAAGACATGGGAAAAACGTGGTCTGATATAACAATACCAAAACCACGTTCTCCCACACAAAACATTGTACTGTCAGGACCCTGCCATACACAACTAGATATAATTACCAAACCAGATTATGGCAGAGTCCTCACAGGATTATTCCTTTCATGGCTTTGACTATAATCCACTGATGGTTGTCAATTCACTCCCTAGCAACCAATGAGAATACCTTATCAACCGTTTTGCAAGAGCTATATCTCTGTGTCAGAACATCGTAGAGACACGGGGGTGGGCTCTTTTGAATCATTAACACCACTGTAACATTTTGTGAGCTGAGTATTGCCACTGCAAGCACCACTTATTTTTACTTCAGTGTTCTAGTTATCAATGCTCGTCGAAAGAGAGGGAGAGATTTCACTAAATTCCTGTTACATTTAGAATAGACTTTAAAGTATTGTTACCCGTTTATAAATCACTTCATGGCTAAGGACCCAAATACATGACAGATATGCTAACTGAATATAAACCTAAAAGATTACTCAGATCATTAGGATCCGGTCAGTTAGAAATACCAAGGGTTCACTCAAAACAAGGTGCGTCAGCATTTAGTTATTATGCCACCTCTAGCTGGAATCAACTTCCAGAAGAGATCAGATGTGCTTCAACAGTAAACACTTTTAAATCTAGATTAAAAACACATCTGTTTAACTCTGCATTTACTGAATGAGCACTGTGCTGCTTCACACTGACTGCACTTTTAACTCAAGTCACTTTTACTCCTGTTTTATTCTTTTTAATATTTTAAACTGTTTTATTAAAATCACATTTATTTTCTTTAATTGTTATTTAAAATTCTCATGTCTTTATTGTGATCTTATCGTGTATATCTTATTTTTACATTTTCTTTTTCTTTTTTTATATATTGTTTTCTCATCTCTGTGTAAAGCACTTTGAATGACCTCTGTGTATGAAATGTGCTATACAAATAAACTTGCCTTGCCTTGCCTTGCCTAAATGAGAACACAGCTTTTTTGCTGATAACTGTTATATTGTTTTGTCTGAAATCAAGAGATTTTCCTAGGTTTTTTAAACTGCTCATCCGAAGTCAACTTTACTTTCTGCTGTGCCCTTTTCGGCTTGACCCCGGTGATTGCTGCTTGCAGCTATATTGGTAATTGTTTCTGTTAATAATTTTTTTTTCTTCCGCCATTGCGGTCTATGGCAGCCCATAGAACCGTACGTAGGAAAGTTATGAAATTTTGCACACTGATAGAGGACGGTCCAAAAAGTCTCCACAACAAATTTGAAGTCTTAGTCTCTAACCCGCTAGCGCCACCAACAGTCCAAAGTTGCACTTACGTTTTTGCTTATAACTTCTGATCCGTATGTCCTAGAAACGAAATTCTTGTTTCCTCTGATTCCTTGGCTCATGACGATTCAAATAGACCTTATTACGTCATTTTCCGTCATGAAAATTTTTCCGCCATTTTGAATTATTCGTAAAACCTACTTTTGCGAACTCGTCCTAGAGTTTTTACCCGATTGTCGTGAAAATTGGTATGTAGCATCTAGAGACCCTCACGGCAAAAAGTTATCAAAAGAATTTCGATAAACCAATCCGTTGTCGTATAGCGCGTCAACAAAATTTTCTTAGAGCGCAAAAAAACAGATTTTAGGCTGTATCTTCGTCAAACTTAGGCCTATTGACACTACACTTGGTAATTGAGATGCCAGTCAGGATATGAGGGTGCATGCACAGGTTCGTTGTAGCGCCACCTAGTGGCCAGACAGATGTTTTTACACCTATAACTTTGGCTGTGATCAACGTATTTTGACGGGACTTGATTTTTAGGAATCCTGAATAGTCGCCGAGTCCAACGATACCAAACATGCCAGATTTCGCCTTACGGTTAGCCCTGCGCAGCAAAACAGCACTTAAAACACATGCGCGAATATCTCCGCGAGCGTAATTCCGATCGACTCGAAAACACCATAGGAAGAACATTGCATTACCTTCTGAACAAAAAGTTCTATTGGCGTTATATTTAAATTTTCATCAGAAATGGCCGAAAATTGCAAAAAACGAAAAATTACCTTTAAATTTTCAGTTTTTACACATAAATGGTTATAACTTCGTAACGCAAAGAGATTTTTTCACCATTTTTGATACGCTGATGTACGACCACAGTCTGAGGCTACACAAAAAAAATTGTATGCTTGCACCACTAGTTGGCCTTATAATTGAACAAAACCTTTGAAATCAAGCCACCCTATGGTCATACAACTGTTTCTTCACTAAACTAAAGTGTATAGTCATAAAACTAGCTAGATGTAACACAGTTATGAACTGAGGTTGCATGCACAACTTTGTCATTGCGCCACCTAGTGGTTTTGAAATAGAAATATGGTATTTTTGCCTAAAACTACTCCAACAGTACATCTAAAATCTTGGGTCATCATGTATTATTCCTTTCATGGCTTGGAGATCATTGGTGCATGCCAATTAATTCCTTAGCAACCAATAAGGATACCTTATCAATCCTTTTTACAAGAGCTATATCTCTGCATCAGAACATCGTAGAGACATGGGGGTGGTCTCTTTTGACTCATTAACACCACTGTAACATTTTGTGAGCTGAGAATTGCCACTGCAAGCACCACTCACATTTTCTTCAGTGTTCTAGTTGTCAATGCTCCTCGAGAAGAGAGGGAGAGATGACACTGAATGAAAACACAGCTTTTTTGCTGATAACTGTTATATTATTTAGTCTGATGTCAAGAGATTTTCCCAGGTTCTTTAAACTGCTCATCCGAATTCAACTTTACTGTCTTATGTGCCCTTTTTGGCTTGACCCCGGCATTGCTGCTTGCAGCTATATTTATTATTCTGGTTCTTCTTCCGCCATTGCGGTCTATGGCAGCCCATAGAACCGTACGTAGGAAAGTTATGAAATTTGGCACACTGATAAAGGACAGTCCAATGTGTCCCCACAGCAAATTTGGAGTCTCTAACTCCAACCCTCTAGCGCCACCAACAGTCCAAAGTTGCACTTACGTTTTTGCTTATAACTTTTGATCCGTAAGTCTTAGAAACGAAATTCTTGTATCCTCTGATTCCTTGGCTCAAGCCGATTCGATTGGACCCTATGACGTCATTTTCCGTCATGAAAATTTTTCCGCCATTTTGAGTTATTCGTAAAACCTACTTTTGCGAACTCGTCCTAGAGCTTTTGCCCGATTTCCACGAAAATCGGTATGTAGCATCTACAGACCCTCACGGCAAAAAGTTATGGAATTCATGTCAATTCGTCCATCCGTTTCCGTAAACCGCGTCAACGAATTTTAAGTAGAGCACAAAAAAACGGATTTGAGGCTGTATCTTCGCCAAACTTAAGCCTATTGACACGATACTTGGTACTTGTGATGCCAGTCAGGAACTAAGGGTGCATGCAGAGTTTCGTCACAGCGCCACCTAGTGGTCAGACTTATGCTTTAAACGCCTATAACTTTGGCTCCGATTGACGTATTTTCACGGGACTTGTTTCTTTGGAGTTCTGAATAGTTGCCGAGTCCAACGATACCAAACATGCCTGATTTCGCCTTACGGTTAACCCTGCGCAGCAAAAGAGCACTTGAAAAACACGCGCGAATATCTCGGCGAGCGTTATTCCGATCGACTCGAAAACACCATAGGAAGAATATTGCGTTACCTTCTGAACAAAAAGTTCTATTGGCGTTATATTAAAATTTTTATCAGAAATGGCCGAAAAATGCAAAAAACGAAAAATTTCCTTGAAATTTTGTATTTTTACACATAAATGGTTATAACTTCGCAACGAAAAGAGATTTTTTCACCAGATTTGATACACTGATGTATGAGCAGAGTCCGAGGCCACACAAAAAAAATGGTATACCTGCACCAGTAGGTGGCCCTATAATTCAACAAAACCTTTGAAATCAAGCCACCCTATGGTCATACAACTGTTTCTTCACTAAACTAAAGTGTATAGTCATAAAACTAGCTAGATGTAACACAGTTATGACCTGAGATTACATGCACAACTTTGTCATTGCGCCACCTAGTGGTTTTGAGAGAGAAATATGGTATTTTTGCCTAAAACTACTCCAACAGTACATCTAAAATCTTGGGTCATCATGTATTATTCCTTTCATGGCTTGGAGATCATTGGTGCATGCCAATTAATTCCTTAGCAACCAATAAGGATACCTTATCAATCCTTTTTACAAGAGCTATATCTCTGCATCAGAACATCGTAGAGACATGGGGGTGGTCTCTTTTGACTCATTAACACCACTGTAACATTTTGTGAGCTGAGAATTGCCACTGCAAGCACCACTCACATTTTCTTCAGTGTTCTAGTTGTCAATGCTCCTCGAGAGGAGAGGAAGAGATTACACTGAATGAAAACACAGCTTTTTTGCTGATAACTGTTATATTATTTAGTCTGAAATCAAGAGATTTTCCTAGGTTCTTTAAACTGCTCATTTGAATTCAACTTTACTTTCTTCTGTGCCCTTTTTGGCTTGACCCCGGCATTGCTGCTTGCAGCTATATTTAGGGGTCAAGCCCAGAATGGGCGAAGACCCCTATTGTATCCGTTAGTTTTCTTTTTCTTTTTCTTTTTCTTTTTCTTAACTATTATTCTTCTTCCTGTTCCATTGCGGTCTATGGCAGCCCATAGAACCGTATGTAGGAAAGTTATGAAATTTGGCACACTGACAGAGGACAGTCTAAATAATATCCATAGCAATTTTGGAGTCTCTATCTCAAACCCGCTAGCGCCACCAACAGTCCAAAGTTGCACTTACGTTTTTGCTTATAACTTCTGATCCGTAAGTCCTAGAAACGAAATTCTTGTTTCCTCTGATTCCTTGGCTCAAGACGATTCGATTAGACCCTATGACGTTATTTTCCGTCATGAAAATTTTTCCGCCATTTTGAATTATTCGTAAAACCTACTTTTGCGAACTCGTCCTAGAGTTTTTACCCGATTGCCACGAAAATCGGTATGCAGCATCTAGAGACACTCAAGGCAAAAAGTTATTAAAAGAATTTCGATAAACCAATCCGTTCTCGTATAGCGTGTCAACGAATTTTACATAGAGCGCAAAAAAACAGAGTTTAGGCTGTATCTTCGCCAAACTTAGGCCTTTTGACACGACACTTGGTACTTGAGATGCCAGTCAGGAATTGAGGGTGCATGCACAGTTTCGTTGCAGCGCCACCTAGTGGCCAGACGAATGTTCTATACGCCTATAACTTTGACTGCGATAAAAGTATTTTCACGGGACTTGATTTTTTGGAGTCCTGAGTAGTCGCCGAGTCCAACGATACCAAACATGCCAGGATTCGTCATACGGTTAACCCTGCGCAGCAAAATAGCACTTAAAAAACACGCGCGAATATCTCGGCGAGCGTTATTCCAATCGACTCGAAAACACCATAGGAAGAACATTGCGTTACCTTCTGAACAAAAAGTTCTATTGGCGTTATATTAAATTTTTTATCAGAAATGGCCGAAAAATGCAAAAAACGAAAAATTACCTTTAAATTTTGCATTTTTTACACATAAATGGTTATAACGTCGCAACGAAAAGAGATTTTTTCACCAGATTTGATACGCTGATGTACGACCACAGTCTGAGGCTACACAAAGAAAATTGTATGCTTGCACCACTAGTTGGCCTTATAATTCAACAAAACCTTTGAAATCAAGCCACCCTATGGTCATACAACTGTTTCTTCACTAAACTAAAGTGTATAGTCATAAAACTAGCTAGATGTAACACAGTTATGACCTGAGGTTGCATGCACAATTTTGTCATTCCGCCACCTACTGGTTTTGAGATAGAAATATGACATTTTTTGCCTAAAACTACTGCAACAACACATCTAAAACCATGAGTCATCATGGATTATTCCTTTCATGGCTTTGACTATAATCACTGGTGGTTGCCAATTCACTCCCTAGCAACCAATGAGAATACCTTATCAACCGTTTTTGCAAGAGCTATATCTCTGTGTCAGAACATCGTAGAGACACGGGGGTGGGCTCTTTTGACTCATTAACACCACTGTAACATTTTGTGAGCTGAGTATTGCCACTGCAAGCACCACTCATTTTTACATCAGTGTTCTAGTTATCAATGCTCGTCGAAAGAGAGGGAGAGACTTCACTGAATGAGAACACAGCTTTTTTGCTGATAACTGTTATATTGTTTTTTCTGAAATCATGAGATTTTCCCAGGTTCTTTAAACTGCTCATCCAAAGTCAACTTTACTTTCTGCTGTGCCCTTTTTGGCTTGACCCCGGTGATTGCTGCTTGCAGCTATATTTAGGGGTCAAGCCCAGAATGGGCGAAGACCCCTATTGTATCCGTTAGTTTTCTTATAATTATTATTATTAGTTATTCTTCTTCTTCCGCCATTGCGGTCTATGGCAGCCAGGGTTTAAATTGGGCCGGGGCCGTCCGGGGCTAAGCCCCGGCACATAGGATGAAGGTCTCGCTCTGCTCTTTGCCAGTGTACCCGCTGCGCTGGTGCGTGTGCACTGACGCGAAGGGAATAATGCGTTTTCATTCATTATGGCCCATATGGGGCATACTCACCAACGCAAGTTAAACGATTTGCGCGAGGAGATTACATACAAAGTCAATGCAAAGACGCAACCAGGCGCGTCCTCGCACGGGGCGATGAAAATGACGCGAATTGGGCGCCGCAATTGCCGCGAAAACACGCGCTTTTCCCTTTAAATGCGTCTTCGCGCAAGTTACGCAACTCAAGCGAAAACACTCAGAACTTCAAGAACGCGCTCTCACGCAGGACCATTTGACGAGAGAGAGACAGAGAGACAGAGAGAGAGAGAGGTAAGAATAGTGCCCACGTCGAGAAAACTTCATAGAAGACTACAGTAGAAACGTGTAAAGGATTAAAGTATGTATGTCACTCATCTAATTACATTATGTTAACTGGATAACACTGGATATAACTATTGTATAGTTTAATAAAATAATGTATTTTGATTACACAAATCAAACCTAACTATATGATTGTTTTAGCTGCTGACCAGCATAGGGAATCTCTATGGCTAATTTCTAAGACATGTTGCTGATACAGTACTGTGTGTTGTACCTTTTCTTGTTAATTGAGTCTTTTTGGGTAGCCTATCTTATGCCTAGAATTATTCAAGGAGTTTGATTATTTTAACTTCCTTTAAAGTTTGATCAGTTGTGCATAATGACATGTGCAACAAATGGATATAGGGTGTCAAACTCATAGATTTGCATCATTTAAAATTCAGAAGCTCTTTTAAAATATTTTGGGTCAACCTCTGGCACAGCTTTAAAGCTGAAACTTATCAAATCCTATAGAGGTCCAGAATGTCATTGAAACACATAGTGGCTTTGCTATCATCAGTATTAAACCTGTTACTCCCTCGAAGAACCCCCTTCCCGCAGAGCCCCCCCACATAACAAATCCCAATTTAACCCCTGATGGCAGCCCATAGAACCGTACGTAGGAAAGTTATGAAATTTGGCACACTGATAAAGGACAGTCCAATGTGTCCCCACAGCAAATTTGGAGTCTCTATCTCCAACCCTCTAGCGCCACCAACAGTCCAAAGATGCACTTACGTTTTTGCTTATAACTTCTGATCCGTAAGTCCTAGAAACAAATTTCTTGTTTCCTCTGATTCCTTGGCTCAAGACGATTCGATTTGACCCTATGACGTCATTTTCCGTCATTGAAATTTTTCCGCCATTTTGAATTATTCGTAAAACCTACTTTTGCGAACTCGTCCTAGAGCTTTTGCCCAATTTTCACGAAAATCGGTATGTAGCATCTAGAGACCCTCACGGCAAAAAGTTATCAAAAGAATTTCGATAAACCAATCCGTTGTCGTATAGCGCGTCAACAAAATTTTCGTAGAGCGCAAAAAAACAGATTTTAGGCTGTATCTTCGTCAAACTTAGGCCTATTGACACGACACTAGGTACTTGTGATGCCAGTCAGGAACTGAGTGTGCATGCACAGTTTCGTCGCAGCGCCACCTAGTGGCCAGACAGATGTTTTTTACACCTATAACTTTGGCTGTGATCAACGTATTTTGACGGGACTTGATTTTTAGGAGTCCTGAATAGTCGCCGAGTCCAACGATACCAAACATGCCAGATTTCGCCTCACGGTTAGCCCTGCGCAGCAAAACAGCACTTAAAAAACACGCGCGAATATCTCCGCGAGCGTAATTCTGATCGACTCGAAAACATCATAGGAAGAATATTGCATTACCTTCTGAACAAAAAGTTCTATTGGCACTATATTAAAATTTTCATCAGAAATGGCCGAAAATTGCAAAAAACGAAAAATTACCTTTAAATCTTGACTTTTTACACATAAATGGTTATAACTTCGTAACGCAAAGAGATTTTTTCACCATATTTGATACGCTGATGTACGACCACAGTCTGAGGCTACACAAAAAAAATTGTATGGTTGCACCACTAGTTGGCCTTATAATTGAACAAAACCTTTGAAATCAAGCCACCCTATGGTCATACAACTGTTTCTTCACTAAACTAAAGTGTATAGTCATAAAACTAGCTAGATGTAACACATTTATGACCTGAGGTTGCATGCACGAATTTTGTCATTGCGCCACCTACTGGTTTTGAGATAGAATATGGCATTTTTTGCCTAAAACTACTGCAACAACACATCTAAAACCATGAGTCATCATGGATTATTCCTTTCATGGCTTTGACTATAATCACTAGAGGATGTCCATTTACTCTCTAGCAACCAATGAGAATACGTTATCAACTGTTTTTGCAAGAGCTTTTTCTCTGTATCAGAACATCACAGAGACATGGGGATGGTCTCTTTTGACTCTTTTAACTTGTTGTAACATGTTGTGACCCATGTTTGCCCACTGTAAGCATCACATACATGTCCTTCAGTGCTCTAATGTTCCATGATTGTCAATAACCGAAGGACAGTTGCAGTAGACAAGAATATAGATTATTTTTGTTGATTACCTTTGCATTTTTTCATCTGAAATCATTAGGTTTACCTAGGTTCTTCAGTCTGCTTATCCAAACGCAACTTTACATCCTTCTGTGCCCTTTTCGGCTTGACCCCGGTATTGCTGCTTGCAGCTATATTTAGGGGTCAAGCCCCGAAGGGGCGAAGACCCCTATTGTATTTGTTAGTTTTCTTATTATTATTATTATTCTGCTTCTTCTTCTTCTTCTTCTTCCGCCATTGCGGTCTATGGCAGCCCATAGAACCGTACCTAGGAAAGTTATGAAATTTGGCACACTGATAAAGGACAGTCCAATGTGTCCCCATAGCAAATTTGGAGTCTCTATCTCAAACCCGCTAGCGCCACCAACAGTCCAAAGTTGCACTTACGTTTTTGCTTATAACTTCTGATCCGTAAGTCCTAGAAACGAAATTCTTATTTCCTCTGATTCCTTGGCTCAAGACGATTCGATTAGACCCTATGACGTTATTTTCCGTCATTAAAATTTTTCCGCCATTTTGAATTATTCGTAAAACCTACTTTTGCGAACTCGTCCTAGAGTTTTTACCCGATTGCCACGAAAATCGGTATGCAGCATCTAGAGACACTCAAGGCAAAAAGTTATTAAAAGAATTTCGATAAACCAATCCATTCTCGTATAGCGCGTCAACGAATTTTACATAGAGCGCAAAAAAACAGAGTTTAGGCTGTATCTTCACCAAACTTAAGCCTATTGACACGACACTTGGTACTTGAGATGCCAGTCAGGAATTGAGGGTGCATGCACAGTTTCGTTGCAGCGCCACCTAGTGGCCAGACGAATGTTCTATACGCCTATAACTTTGACTGCGATAAAAGTATTTTCACGGGACTTGATTTTTTGGAGTCCTGAGTAGTCGCCGAGTCCAACGATACCAAACATGCCAGGATTCGTCATACGGTTAACCCTGTGCAGCAAAATAGCACTTAAAAAACATGCGCGAATATCTCGCCGAGCGTTATTCCGATCGACTCGAAAACACCATAGGAAGAACATTGCGTTACCTTCTGAACAAAAAGTTCTATTGGCGTTATATTAAAATTTTTATCAGAAATGGCCGAAAAATGCAAAAAACGAAAAATTACCTTTAAATTTTGCATTTTTTACACATAAATGGTTATAACTTCGCAACGAAAAGAGATTTTTTCACCAGATTTGATACGCTGATGTACGACCACAGTCTGAGGTTACACAAAAAAAAATGTATGCTTGCACCACTAGTTGGCCTTATAATTGAAAAAAACCTTTGAAATCAAGCCACCCTATGGTCATACAACTGTTTCTTCCCTAAAATAAAGTGTATAGTCATAAAACTAGCTAGATGTAACACAGTTATGACCTGAGGTTGCATGCACAATTTTGTCATTGCGCCACCTACTGGTTTTGAGATAGAAATATGGCATTTTTTGCCTAAAACTACTGCAACAACACATCTAAAACCATGAGTCATCATGGATTATTCCTTTCATGGCTTTGACTATAATCACTGGTGGTTGCCAATTCACTCCCTAGCAACCAATGAGAATACCTTATCAACCGTTTTTGCAAGAGCTATATCTCTGCGTCAGAACATCGTAGAGACACGGGGGTGGGCTCTTTTGACTCATTAACACCACTGTAACATTTTGTGAGCTGAGTATTGCCACTGCAAGCACCACTCATTTTTACGTCAGTGTTCTAGTTATCAATGCTCGTCGAAAGAGAGGGAGAGATTTCACTAAATGAGAACAGCTTTTTTGCTGATAACTGTTATATTGTTTTGTCTGAAATCAAGAGATTTTCCTAGGTACTTTAAACTGCTCATCCGAAGTCAACTTTACTTTCTGCTGTGCCCTTTTTGGCTTGACCCCGGTGATTGCTGCTTGCAGCTATATTTAGGGGTCAAGCCCCGAAGGGGCGAAGACCCCTATTGTATTTGTTAGTTTTCTTATTATTATTATTATTCTGCTTCTTCTTCTTCTTCTTCTTCCGCCATTGCGGTCTATGGCAGCCCATAGAACCGTACGTAGGAAAGTTATGAAATTTGGCACACTGATAAAGGACAGTCCAATGTGTCCCCATAGCAAATTTGGAGTCTCTATCTCAAACCTGCTAGCGCCACCAACAGTCCAAAGTTTCACTTACGTTTTTGCTTATAACTTCTGATCCGTAAGTCCTAGAAACGAAATTCTTGTATCCTCTGATTCCTTGGCTCAGGACGATTCGATTAGACCCTATGACGTCATTTTCCGTCATGAAAATTTTTCCGCCATTTTGAATTATTCGTGAAACCTACTTTTGCGAACTCGTCCTAGAGTTTTTACCCGATTGCCGCGAAAATTGGTATGTAGCATCTAGAGACCCTCCCGGCAAAAAGTTATTAAAAGAATTTTGATAAACCAATCCGTTGTCGTATAGCGTGTCAACAAATTTTAAGTAGAGCGCAAAAAAACAGATTTTAGGCTGTATCTTCGTCAAACTTAGGCCTATTGACACGAAACTTGGTACTTGTGATGCCAGTCATGAACTAAGTGTGCATGCACAGTTTCGTCGCAGCGCCACCTAGTGGTCAAACAGATGATTTATACACCTTTAACTTTGGGTGCGTTTAACGTATTTTGACGGGACTTAATTTGTAGGAGTCCTGAGTAGTCGCCGAGTCCAACGATACCAAACATGCCAGATTTCGCCTTACGGTTAGCCCTGCGCAGCAAAACAGCACTTATAAAACACGCGCGAATATCTCCGCGAGCGTTATTCCGATCGACTCGAAAACACCATAGGAAGAACATTGCATTACCTTCTGAACAAAAAGTTCTATTGGCGTTATATTAAAATTTTCATCAGAAATGGCCGAAAATTGCAAAAAACGAAAAATTACCTTCTAATTTTGTGTTTTTACACATAAATGGTTGAAACTTCGTAATGAAAAGAGATTTTTTCACCATATTTGATACGCTGATGTACGACCACAGTCTGAGGCTACACAAAAAAAATTGTATGCTTGCACCACTAGTTGGCCTTATAATTGAACAAAACCTTTGAAATCAAGCCACCCTATGGTCATACAACTGTTTCTTCACTAAACTAAAGTGTATAGTCATATAACTAGCTAGATGTAACACAGTTATGACCTGAGGTTGAATGCACAATTTTGTCATTGCGCCACCTACTGGTTTTGAGATAGAAATATGGCATTTTTTGCCTAAAACGACTGCAACAACACATCTAAAACCATGAGTCATCATGGATTATTCCTTTCATGGCTTTGACTATAATCACTGGTGGTTGCCAATTCACTCCCTAGCAACCAATGAGAATACCTTATCAACCGTTTTTTGCAAGAGATATATCTCTGCGTCAGAACATCGTAGAGACACGGGGGTGGGCTCTTTTGACTCATTAACACCACTGTAACATTTTGTGAGCTGAGTATTGCCACTGCAAGCACCACTCATTTTTACTTCAGTGTTCTAGCTCTCAATGCTCGTCGAAAGAAAGGGAGAGATTTCACTAAATGAGAATACAGCTTTTTTGCTGATAACTGTTATATTGTTTTGTCTGAAATCAAGAGATTTTCCTAGGTTCTTTAAACTGCTGATCCAAAGTCAACTTTACTTTCTGCTGTGCCCTTTTTGGCTTGACCCCGGTGATTGCTGCTTGCAGCTATATTGTTTCTGTTAGTTTTCTTTTTCTTTTTCTTCCTCCGCCATTGCGGTCTATGGCAGCCTATAGAACCGTACGTAGGAAAGTTATGAAATTTTGCACACTGATAGAGGACTGTCCAAAAAGTCTCCACAACAAATTTGGAGTCTTAATCTCTAACCCGCTAGCGCCACCAACAGTCCAAAGTTGCACTTATGTTTTTGCTTATAACTTCTGATCCATAAGTCCTATAAACAAAATTCTTGCTTCCTCTGATTCCTTGGCTCAAGACGATTCGATTGGACCCTATGACGTCATTTTCCGTCATGAAAAATTTTCCGCCATTTTGATTTATTCATTAAACCTACTTTTGCGAACTTGTCCTAGAGCTTTTGCCCAATTTCCACGAAAAACGGTATGTAGCATCTGGAGACACTCAGGGCAAAAAGTTATTAAAAGAATTTTGATAAACCATTCCGTTTTCGTATAGCGCGTCAACAAATTTTACGTAGAGCGCAAAAAAACAGGTTTTAGTGTGTATCTTCGCCAATCTTATGTCTATTGATGCCACACTTGGTAGATGTGATGCCAGTGAGGATCTGAGGGGGCATGCAGAGTTTCGTCACAGCGCCACCTAGTGGTCATACGAATGTTGTACATGCTTATAACTTTGGCTCTGATCTGTGTTTTTTCACGGGACTTGTTTCGCTGAAGTCCAGAATAGTTGCCGAGTCCAACGTTACCAAACATGCCAGATTTCGCTTTACGGTTAGCCCTGCGCAGCAAAACAGCACTTAAAAAACACGCGCGAATATCTCCGCGAGCGTAATTCTGATCGACTCGAAAACATCATAGGAAGAATATTGCATTATCTTCTGAACAAAAAGTTCTATTGGCATTGTATTAAAATTTTCATCAGAAATGGCTGAAAATTGCAAAAAACAAAAAATTACCTTTAAATTTTGTGTTTTTACACATAAATGGTTATAACTTCGTAACGCAAAGAGATTTTTTCACCATATTTGATACGCTGATGTACGACCACAGTCTGAGGCTACACAAAAATAATTGTATGGTTGCACCACTAGTTGGCCTTATAATTTAACAAAACCTTTGAAATCAAGCCACCCTATGGTCATACAACTGTCTTCACTAAACTAAAGTGTATAGTCATAAAACTAGCTAGATGTAACACAGTTATGACCTGAGGTTGCATGCACAATTTTGTCATTGCGCCACCTACTGGTTTTGAGATAGAATATGGCATTTTTTTGCCTAAAACTACTGCAACAACACATCTAAAACCATGAGTCATCATGGATTATTCCTTTCATGGCTTTGACTATAATCACTAGTGGATGTCCATTTACTCTCTAGCAATTAATGAGAATACGTTATCAACTGTTTTTGCAAGAGCTTTTTCTCTGCATCAGAACATCGCAGAGACATGGGGGTGGGCTCTTTTGACTCATTAACACCACTGTAACATTTTGTGAGCTGAGTATTGCCACTAGAAGCACCACTCATTTTTACGTCAGTGTTCTAGTTATCAATGCTCGACGAAAGAGAGGGAGAGATTTCACTAAATGAGAACAGCTTTTTTGCTGATAACTGTTATATTGTTTAGTCTGAAATCAATACATTTTCCTAGGTTCTTTAAACTGCTCATCCGAATTCAACTTTACTTTCTTCTGTGCCCTTTTTGGCTTGACCCCGGCATTGCTGCTTGCAGCTATATTTCTTTTTCTTTTTCTTTTTCTTCCTCCGCCATTGCGGTCTATGGCAGCCTATAGAACCGTACGTAGGAAAGTTATGAAATTTGGCACACTGATAGAGGACTGTCCAAAAAGTCTCCACAGCAAATTTGAAGTCTGTATCTCTAACCCGCTAGCGCCACCAACAGTCCAAATTTGCACTTATGTATTTGCCTATAACTTCTGACCCGTAAGTCCTAGACACTAAATTCTTGTATCCTCTGATTCCTTGGCTCAAGACGATTCGATTGGACCCTATGACGTCATTTTCCGTCATGAAAAATTTTCCGCCATTTTGATTTATTCATAAAACCTACTTTTGCGAACTTGTCCTAGAGCTTTTGCCCAATTGCCACGAAAAATGGTATGTAGCATCTAGAGACACTCAGGGCAAAAAGTTATTAAAAGAATTTTGATAAACCATTCCGTTTTCGTATAGCGCGTCAACAAATTTTACGTAGAGCCCAAAAAACAGGTTTTAGTGTGTATCTTCGCCAATCTTATGTCTATTGACGCCACACTTGGTAGTTGTGATGCCAGTGAGGATCTGAGGGGGCATGCAGAGTTTCGTCACAGCACCACCTAGTGGTCATACGAATGTTGTGCATGCTTATAACTTTGGCTCTGATCTGTGTTTTTTCACGGGACTTGTTTCGCCCTGCGCAGCAAAACAGCACTTAAAAAACACGCGCGAATATCTCCGCGAGCGTAATTCTGATCGACTCGAAAACATCATAGGAAGAATATTGCATTACCTTCTGAACAAAAAGTTCTATTGGCGTTGTATTAAAATTTTCATCAGAAATGGCCGAAAATTGCAAAAAACGAAAAATTACCTTTAAATTTTCTGTTTTTACACATAAATGGTTATAACTTCGTAACGCAAAGAGATTTTTTCACCATATTTGATACGCTGATGTACGACCACAGTCTGAGGCTACACAAAAAAAATTGTATGCTTGCACCACTAGTTGGCCTTATAATTGAATAAAACCTTTGAAATCAAGCCACCCTATGGTCATACAACTGTTTCTTCACTAAACTAAAGTGTATAGTCATAAAACTAGCAAGATGTAACACAGTTATGACCTGAGGTTGCATGCACGAATTTTGTCATTGCGCCACCTACTGGTTTTGAGACAGAATATGGCATTTTTTTGGCCTAAAACTACTGCAACAACACATCTAAAACCATGAGTCATCATGGATTATTCCTTTCATGGCTTTGACTATAATCACTAGTGGATGTCCATTTACTCTCTAGCAACCAATGAGAATACCTTATCAACTGTTTTTGCAAGAGTTTTTTCTCTGCATCAGAACATCGCAGAGACATGGGGATGGTCTCTTTTGACTCTTTTAACTTGTTGTAACATGTTGTGACCCATGTTTGCCCACTGTAAGCATCACATACATGTCCTTCAGTGCTCTAATGTCCCATGATTGTCAATAACCGAAGGACAGTTGCAGTAGACAAGAACATAGATTATTTTTGTTGATTACTTTGCATTTTTTCATCTGAAATCATTAGGTTTACCTAAGTTCTTCAGTCTGCTTATCCAAACGCAACTTTACATCCTTCTGTGCCCTTTTCGGCTTGACCCCGGTGATTGCTGCTTGCAGCTATATTGGCAATTGTTTCTGTTAGTAAATTTTTCTTCTTCCGCCATTGCGGTCTATGGCAGCCCATAGAACCGTACGTAGGAAAGTTATGAAATTTGGCACACTGATAGAGGACAGTCCAAATAATATCCACAGCAAATTTGGAGTCTCTATCTCAAGCCCACTAGCGCCACCAACAGTCCAAAGTTGCACTTACGTTTTGTCTTATAACTTCTGAACCGTAAGTTCCAGAAATGAAATTCTTGTTTCCTCTGATTCCTTGGCTCAAGACGATTCGATAGGATCCTATGACGTCATTTTCCGTCATGAAAATTTTTCCGCCATTTTGAATTATTCGTTAAAACTACTTTTGCGAACTCGTCCTAGAGTTTTTGCCCGTTTGTCTCAAAAATCGGTATGCAGCATCTAGAGACACTCAAGGCAAAAAGTTATTAAAAGAATTTCGATAAACCAATCCGTTGTCGTATAGCGCGTCAACGAATTTTAGGTAGAGCGCACAATAACAGATTTTAGGCTGTATCTTCGCCAAACTAAGGCCTATTGACACGACACTTGGTACTTGAGATGCCAGTCAGGAACTGAGGGTGCATGCACAGTTTCGTTGCAGCGCCACCTAGTGACCAGACGAATGTTCTATACGCCTATAACTTTGGCTGCGATAAAAGTATTTTCACGGGACTTGAATTTTTGGAGTCCTGAGTAGTGGTCGAGTCCAACGATACCAAACATGCCAGGTTTCGTCATACGGTTAGCCCTGTGCAGCAAAATAGCACTTAAAAAACACGTGCGAATATCTCTGCGAGCGTTATTCCGATCGACTCGAAAACACCATAGGAAGAACATTGCATTACCTTCTGAACAAAAAGTTCTATTGGCGTTATATTAAAATTTTCATCAGAAATGGCCGAAAAATGCAAAAAACGAAAAATTACCTTTACATTTTGCATTTGTTTACACATAAATGGTTATAACTTCGCAACAAAAAGAGATTTTTTCACCAGATTTGAAACGCTGATGTACGACCACAGTCTGAGGCTACACAAAAAAAATTTATGCTTGCACCACTAGTTGGCCTTATAATTGAACAAAACATTTGAAATGAAGCCACCCTATGGTAATACAACTGTTTCTTCACTAAACTAAAGTGTATAGTCATAAAACTAGCTAGATGTAACACAGTTATGACCGGAGGTTGCATGCACAATTTTGTCATTGCGCCACCTACTGGTTTTGAGATAGAAATATGGAATTTTTTGCCTAAAACTACTGCAACAACACATCTAAAACCATGAGTCATCATGGATTATTCCTTTCATGGCTTTGACTATAATCACTTGTGGTTGCCAATTCACTCCCTAGCAACCAATGAGAATAGCTTATCAACCGTTTTTGCAAGAGCTATATCGCTGCGTCAGAACATTGTAGAGACATGGGGGTGGGCTCTTTTGACTCATTAACACCACTGTAACATTTTGTGAGCTGAGTATTGCCACTGCAAGCACCACTCATTTTTACTTCAGTGTTCTAGTTATCAATCCTCGTTGAAAGAGAGGGAGAATTGTCACTAAATGAGAACACAGCTTTTTTGCTGATAACTGTTATATTGTTTTGTCTGAAATCAAGAGATTTTCCTAGGTTTCTTAAACTGCTCATCCGAAGTCATCTTTACTTTCTGCTGTGCCTTTTTGGCTTGACCCCGGTGATTGCTGCTTGCAGCTATATTTAGGGGTCAAGCCCCGAAGGGGCGAAGACCCCTATTGTATCCGTTAGTTTTCTTTTTATTATTATTATTATTATTATTATTATTATTAGTTATTCTTCTTCCGCCATTGCGGTCTATGGCAGCCCATAGAACCGTACGTAGGAAAGTTATGAAATTTGGCACACTGATAAAGGACAGTCCAATGTGTCCCCACAGCAAATTTGGAGTCTCTATCTCTAACCCGCTAGCGCCACCAACAGTCCAAAGTTGAACTTATGTTTTTGCTTATAACTTCTGATCCGTAAGTCCTAGAAACGAAATTCTTGTTTCCTCTGATTCCTTGGCTCAAGACGATTCGATTGGACCCTATGACGTCATTTTCCGTCATGGAAATTTTTCCGCCATTTTGAATTATTCGTAAAACCTACTTTTGCGAACTCGTCCTAGAGTTTTTACCCGATTGCCGCGAAAATTGGTATGTATCATCTAGAGACCCTCACGGCAAAAAGTTATCAAAAGAATTTCGATAAACCAATCCGTTGTCGTATAGCGCGTCAACAAATTTTACGTAGAGCGCAAAAAAACAGATTTTAGGCTGTATCTTCGTCAAACTTAGGCCTATTGACACGACACTTGGTACTTGTGATGCCAGTCATGAACTGAGTGTGCATGCACAGTTTCGTTGCAGCGCCACCTAGTGGCCAGACAGATGTTTTTTACACCTATAACTTTGGCTGTGATCAACGTATTTTGACGGGACTTGATTTTTAGGAGTCCTGAATAGTCGCCGAGTCCAACGATACCAAACATGCCAGATTTCGCCTTACGGTTAGCCCTGCGCAGCAAAACAGCACTTAAAAAACACGCGCGAATATCTCCGCGAGCGTAATTCTGATCGACTCGAAAACATCATAGGAAGAATATTGCATTACCTTCTGAACAAAAAGTTCTATTGGCACTATATTAAAATTTTCATCAGAAATGGCCGAAAATTGCAAAAAACGAAAAATTACCTTTTACAATTTGTGTTTTTATACATAAATGGTTATAACTTCGCAACGAAAAGAATTTTTTTCACCAGATTTGATACGCTGATGTATGAGCAGAGTCTGAGGCCACACAAAAAAATTGGTATGCCTGAACCACTAGGTGGCCCTATAATTGAACAAAATCTTACATATCAAGCAAGCCCTATGGTCATACATTTATTTCTTCACTAAACTAAAGTGTATAGTTATAAAACTAGCTAGATGTAACACAGTTATGAACTGAGGTTGCATGCACAACTTTGTCATTGCGCCACCTAGTGGTTTTGAGATAGAAATATGGTATTTTTGCCTAAAACTACTCCAACAGTACATCTAAAATCTTGGGTCATCATGTATTATTCGTTTCATGGCTTGGAGATCATTGGTGCATGCCAATTAATTCCTTAGCAACCAATTAGGATACCTTATCAATCCTTTTTACAAGAGCTATATCTCTGCATCAGAACATCGTAGAGACATGGGGGTGGTCTCTTTTGACTCATTAACACCACTGTAACATTTTGTGAGCTGAGAATTGCCACTGCAAGCACCACTCACATTTTCTTCAGTGTTCTAGTTGTCAATGCTCCTCGAGAAGAGAGGGAGAGATTACACTGAATGAAAACACAGCTTTTTTGCTGATAACTGTTATATTATTTAGTCTGAAATCAAGAGATTTTCCCAGGTTCTTTAAACTGCTCATCCGAATTCAACTTTACTTTCTTATGTGCCCTTTTTGGCTTGACCCCGGCATTGCTGCTTGCAGCTATATTTAGGGGTCAAGCCCAGAATGGGCGAAGACCCCTATTGTTTCTGTTAGTTTTCTTTTTAGGGGTCAAGCCCCAAAGGGGCGAAGACCCCTATTGTATCCGTTAGTTTTCTTTTTATTATTATTAGTTATTCTTCTTCCGCCATTGCGGTCTATGGCAGCCCATAGAACCGTACGTAGGAAAGTTATGAAATTTGGCACACTGATAAAGGACAGTCCAATGTGTCCCCACAGCAAATTTGGAGTCTCTATGTCTAACCCGCTAGCGCCACCAACAGTCCAAAGTTGCACTTATGTTTTTGCTTATAACTTCTGATCCGTAAGTCCTAGAAACAAAATTCTTGTTTCCTCTGATTCCTTGGCTCAAGTCGATTCGACTGGACCCTATGACGTCATTTTCCGTCATGAAAATTTTCCCGCCAGTTTGAATTATTCAAAAAACCTACTTTTTCGAACTCGTCCTAGAGCTTTTGTCCGATTGCCACGAAAATTGGTATGTATCATCTTGAGACACTCATGGCAAAAAGTTATCAAAAGAATTTTGATACAGCAATCCGTTGTCAAATACCACCTTAACGAATTTTACGTAGAGCGCAAAAAAACAGATTTTAGGCTGTATCTTCGTCAAACGTAGGCCTATTGACACGACACTTGGTACTTGTGATGCCAGTCAGGAACTGAGTGTGCATGCACAGTTTCGTCGCAGCGCCACCTAGTGGCCAGACAGATGTTTTTTACACCTATAACTTTGGCTGTGATCAACGTATTTTGACGGGACTTGATTTTTAGGAGTCCTGAATAGTCGCCGAGTCCAACGATACCAAACATGCTAGATTTCGCCTTTTGGTTAGCCCTGCGCAGCAAAACAGCACTTAAAAAACACGCGCGAATATCTCCGCGAGCGTAATTCTGATCGACTCGAAAACATCATAGGAAGAATATTGCATTACCTTCTGAACAAAAAGTTCTATTGGCTCTATATTAAAATTTTCATCAGAAATGGCCGAAAATGGCAAAAAACGAAAAATTACCTTTAAATTTTGTGTTTTACACATAAATGGTTATAACTTCGTAACGCAAAGAGATTTTTTCACCATATTTGATACGCTGATGTACGACTACAGTCTGAGGCTACACAAAAAAAATTGTATGGTTGCACCACTAGTTGGCCTTATAATTGAACAAAACCTTTGAAATCAAGCCACCCTATGGTCATACAACTGTTTCTTCACTAAACTAAAGTGTATAGTCATAAAACTAGCTAGATGTAACACATTTATGACCTGAGGTTGCATGCACGAATTTTGTCATTGCGCCACCTACTGGTTTTGAGATAGAATATGGCATTTTTTGCCTAAAACTACTGCAACAACACATCTAAAACCATGAGTCATCATGGATTATTCCTTTCATGGCTTTGACTATAATCACTAGAGGATTTCCATTTACTCTCTAGCAACCAATGAGAATACGTTATCAACTGTTTTTGCAAGAGCTTTTTCTCTGTATCAGAACATCACAGAGACATGGGGATGGTCTCTTTTGACTCTTTTAACTTGTTGTAACATGTTGTGACCCATGTTTGCCCACTGTAAGCATCACATACATGTCCTTCAGTGCTCTAATGTTCCATGATTGTCAATAACCGAAGGACAGTTGCAGTAGCCAAGAATATAGATTATTTTTGTTGATTACCTTTGCATTTTTTCATCTGAAATCATTAGGTTTACCTAGGTTCTTCAGTCTGCTTATCCAAACGCAACTTTACATCCTTCTGTGCCCTTTTCGGCTTGACCCCGGTATTGCTGCTTGCAGCTATATTTCTTTTTCTTTTTCTTTTTCTTCCTCCGCCATTGCGGTCTATGGCAGCCTATAGAACCGTACGTAGGAAAGTTATGAAATTTGGCACACTGATAGAGGACTGTCCAAAAAGTCTCCACAGCAAATTTGAAGTCTGTATCTCTAACCCGCTAGCGCCACCAACAGTCCAAATTTGCACTTATGTATTTGCCTATAACTTCTGACCCGTAAGTCCTAGAAACAAAATACTTGTTTCCTCTGATTCCTTGGCTCAAGACGATTCGATTGGACCCTATGACGTCATTTTCCGTCATGAAAAATTTTCCGCCATTTTGATTTATTCATAAAACCTACTTTTGCGAACTTGTCCTAGAGCTTTTGCCCAATTGCCACGAAAAATGGTATGTAGCATCTAGAGACACTCAGGGCAAAAAGTTATTAAAAGAATTTTGATAAACCATTCCGTTTTCGTATAGCGCGTCAACAAATTTTACGTAGAGCCCAAAAAACAGGTTTTAGTGTGTATCTTCGCCAATCTTATGTCTATTGACGCCACACTTGGTAGTTGTGATGCCAGTGAGGATCTGAGGGGGCATGCAGAGTTTCGTCACAGCACCACCTAGTGGTCATACGAATGTTGTGCATGCTTATAACTTTGGCTCTGATCTGTGTTTTTTCACGGGACTTGTTTCGCTGAAGTCCAGAATAGTTGCCGAGTCCAATCTTACCAAACATGCCAGATTTCGCCTTACGGTTAGCCCTGCGCAGCAAAACAGCACTTAAAAAACACGCGCGAATATCTCCGCGAGCGTAATTCTGATCGACTCGAAAACATCATAGGAAGAATATTGCATTACCTTCTGAACAAAAAGTTCTATTGGCGTTGTATTAAAATTTTCATCAGAAATGGCCGAAAATTGCAAAAAACGAAAAATTACCTTTGAATTTTGTGTTTTTTACACATAAATGGTTATAACTTCGCAACGAAAAGAGATTTTTTCACCAGATTTGATACGCTGATGTACGAGCAGAGTCTGAGGCCACACGAAAAAATTGGTATGCCTTCACCACTAGTTGGCCTTATAATTGGACAAAAGCTTTCATATCAAGCAAGCCCTATGGTCATACAACTATTTCTTTGCTGAACTAAAGTGTATAGTCAGGAAACTAGCTAAATGTAACGCAGTCATGCCCTGAGGTTGCATGCACACTTTTGTCATGATGCCACCTAGTGGCTTGGAGATAGAAAATAGCAATTTTTGCCTAAAACTACTGCAACAACACAACTAAAATCATAAGTCATCATGGATTCTTCATTTCATGGCTTGGACTATAATCACTGGTGGATGTGAATCTACTCTCTAGCAACCAATGAGAATACCTAATCAACTGTTTTTGAAAGAGCTTTTTCTCTGCATCAGAACATCGTAGAGACATGGGGATGGTCTCTTTTGACTGATTTAACTTGTTGTAACATGTTGTGACCCATGTTATGCCACTGCAAACATCACTCACATGTCCTTCAGTGGTCTAATGTTCCATGATTGTCAATAACAGAAGGACGATTGCAGGAGACAAGAACATAGATTATTTTTGTTGATTACTTTTGCCTTTTTTTCTTTTGAAATCATGAGGTTTACCTAGGTTCTTCGGTATTCTTATCCAAACCCAATTTTACACCCTTCTGTGCCCTTTTCGGCTTGACCCCGGCATTGCTGCTTGCAGCTATATTTAGGGGTCAAGCCCCGAAGGGGCGAAGACCCCTATTGTATCCGTTAGTTTTCTTTTTATTATAATAATTATTATTATTAGGGGTCAAGCCCAGAATGGGCGAAGACCCCTATTGTTTCTGTTAGTTTTCTTTTTCTTTTTCTTTTTCTTTTTCTTTTTCTTCCTCCGCCATTGCGGTCTATGGCAGCCTATAGAACCGTACGTAGGAAAGTTATGAAATTTGGCACACTGATAGAGGACTGTCCAAAAAGTCTCCACAGCAAATTTGAAGTCTGTATCTCTAACCCGCTAGCGCCACCAACAGTCCAAATTTGCACTTATGTATTTGCCTATAACTTCTGACCCGTAAGTCCTAGACACTAAATTCTTGTATCCTCTGATTCCTTGGCTCAAGACGATTCGATTGGACCCTATGACGTCATTTTCCGTCATGAAAAATTTTCCGCCAATTTGATTTATTCATAAAACCTACTTTTGCGAACTTGTCCTAGAGCTTTTGCCCAATTGCCACGAAAAATGGTATGTAGCATCTAGAGACACTCAGGGCAAAAAGTTATTAAAAGAATTTTGATAAACCATTCCGTTTTCGTATAGCGCGTCAACAAATTTTACGTAGAGCCCAAAAAAACAGGTTTTAGTGTGTATCTTCGCCAATCTTATGTCTATTGACGCCACACTTGGTAGTTGTGATGCCAGTGAGGATCTGAGGGGGCATGCAGAGTTTCGTCACAGCACCACCTAGTGGTCATACGAATGTTGTGCATGCTTATAACTTTGGCTCTGATCTGTGTTTTTTCACGGGACTTGTTTCGCTGAAGTCCAGAATAGTTGCCGAGTCCAACCTTACCAAACATGCCAGATTTCGCCTTACGGTTAGCCCTGCGCAGCAAAACAGCACTTAAAAAACACGCGCGAATATCTCCGCGAGCGTAATTCTGATCGACTCGAAAACATCATAGGAAGAATATTGCATTACCTTCTGAACAAAAAGTTCTATTGGCGTTGTATTAAAATTTTCATCAGAAATGGCCGAAAATTGCAAAAAACGAAAAATTACCTTTAAATTTTCTGTTTTTACACATAAATGGTTATAACTTCGTAACGCAAAGAGATTTTTTCACCATATTTGATACGCTGATGTACGACCACAGTCTGAGGCTACACAAAAAAAATTGTATGCTTGCACCACTAGTTGGCCTTATAATTGAATAAAACCTTTGAAATCAAGCCACCCTATGGTCATACAACTGTTTCTTCACTAAACTAAAGTGTATAGTCATAAAACTAGCAAGATGTAACACAGTTATGACCTGAGGTTGCATGCACGAATTTTGTCATTGCGCCACCTACTGGTTTTGAGACAGAATATGGCATTTTTTTGGCCTAAAACTACTGCAACAACACATCTAAAACCATGAGTCATCATGGATTATTCCTTTCATGGCTTTGACTATAATCACTAGTGGATGTCCATTTACTCTCTAGCAACCAATGAGAATACCTTATCAACTGTTTTTGCAAGAGTTTTTTCTCTGCATCAGAACATCGCAGAGACATGGGGATGGTCTCTTTTGACTCTTTTAACTTGTTGTAACATGTTGTGACCCATGTTTGCCCACTGTAAGCATCACATACATGTCCTTCAGTGCTCTAATGTCCCATGATTGTCAATAACCGAAGGACAGTTGCAGTAGACAAGAACATAGATTATTTTTGTTGATTACTTTGCATTTTTTCATCTGAAATCATTAGGTTTACCTAAGTTCTTCAGTCTGCTTATCCAAACGCAACTTTACATCCTTCTGTGCCCTTTTCGGCTTGACCCCGGTGATTGCTGCTTGCAGCTATATTTAGGGGTCAAGCCCCGAAGGGGCGAAGACCCCTATTGTATTTGTTAGTGTTCTTATTATTATTATAATAATTATTCTGCTTCTTCTTCCGCCATTGCTGTCTATGGCAGCCCATAGAACCGTACGTAGGAAAGTTATGAAATTTGGCACACTGATAAAGGACAGTCCAAATATTATCCACAGCAAATTTGGAGTCTCTATCTCTAACCCGCTAGCGCCACCAACAGTCCAAAGTTGAACTTATGTTTTTGCTTATAACTTCTGATCCGTAAGTCCTAGAAACGAAATTCTTGTTTCCTCTGATTCCTTGGCTCAAGACGATTCGATTTGACCCTATGACGTCATTTTCCGTCATGGAAATTTTTCCGCCATTTTGAATTATTTGTAAAACCTACTTTTGCGAACTCGTCCTAGAGCTTTTGCCCAATTTTCACGAAAATCGGTATGTAGCATCTACAGACCCTCACGGCAAAAAGTTATCAAAAGAATTTCGATAAACCAATCCGTTGTCGTATAGCGCGTCAACAAATTTTACATAGAGCGCAAAAAAACTGATTTTAGGCTGTATCTTCGTCAAACTTAGGCCTATTGACACGACACTTGGTACTTGTGATGCCAGTCAGGAACTGAGTGTGCATGCAAAGTTTCGTCACAGCGCCACCTAGTGGCCAGACAGATGTTTTTTACACCTATAACTTTGGCTGTGATCAACGTATTTTGACGGGACTTGATTTTTAGGAGTCTTGAAAAGTCGCCGAGTCCAACGATACCAAACATGCCAGATTTCGCCTTACGGTTAGCCCTGAGCAGCAAAACAGCACTTAAAAAACATGCGCGAATATCTCCGCGAGCGTTATTCCGATCGACTCGAAAACACCATAGGAAGAACATTGCATTACCTTCTGAACAAAAAGTTCTATTGGCGTTATATTAAAATTTTCATCAGAAATGGCCGAAAATTGCAAAAAACGAAAAATTACCTTTTACAATTTGTGTTTTTATACATAAATGGTTATAACTTCGCAACGAAAATACATTTTTTCACCAGATTTGATACGCTGATGTATGAGCAGAGTCTGAGGCCACACAGAAAAATTGGTATGCCTGAACCACTAGGTGGCCCTATAATTGAACAAAATCTTTCATATCAAGCAAGCCCTATGGTCATACAACTATTTCTTCACTAAACTAAAGTGTATAGTCATAAAACTAGCTAGATGTAACACAGTTATGAACTGAGGTTGCATGCACAACTTTGTCATTGCGCCACCTATTGGTTTTGAGATAGAAATATGGTATTTTTGCCTAAAACTACTCCAACAGTACATCTAAAATCTTGGGTCATCATGTATTATTCCTTTCATGGCTTGGAGAACATTGGTGCATGCCAATTAACTCCTTAGCAACCAATTAGGATACCTTATCATTCCTTTTTACAAGAGCTATATCTCTGCATCAGAACATCGTAGAGACATGGGGGTGGTCTCTTTTGACTCATTAACACCACTGTAACATTTTGTGAGCTGAGAATTGCCACTGCAAGCACCACTCACATTTTCTTCAGTGTTCTAGTTGTCAATGCTCCTCGAGAAGAGAGGGAGAGATGACACTGAATGAAAACACAGCTTTTTTTGCTGATAACTGTTATATTATTTAGTCTGAAATCAAGAGATTTTCCCAGGTTCTTTAAACTGCTCATCCGAATTCAACTTTACATCCTTCTGTGCCCTTTTTGGCTTGACCCCGGCATTGCTGCTTGCAGCTATATTTAGGGGTCAAGCCCCGAAGGGGCGAAGACCCCTATTGTATTTGTTAGTTTTCTTATTATTATTATTATTCTGCTTCTTCTTCTTCTTCTTCTTCCGCCATTGCGGTCTATGGCAGCCCATAGAACCGTACCTAGGAAAGTTATGAAATTTGGCACACTGATAAAGGACAGTCCAATGTGTCCCCATAGCAAATTTGGAGTCTCTATCTCAAACCCGCTAGCGCCACCAACAGTCCAAAGTTGCACTTACGTTTTTGCTTATAACTTCTGATCCGTAAGTCCTAGAAACGAAATTCTTGTTTCCTCTGATTCCTTGGCTCAAGACGATTCGATTAGACCCTATGACGTTATTTTCCGTCATTAAAATTTTTCCGCCATTTTGAATTATTCGCAAAACCTACTTTTGCGAACTCGTCCTAGAGTTTTTACCCGATTGCCACGAAAATCGGTATGCAGCATCTAGAGACACTCAAGGCAAAAAGTTATTAAAAGAATTTCGATAAACCAATCCGTTCTCGTATAGCGCGTCAACGAATTTTACATAGAGCGCAAAAAAACAGAGTTTAGGCTGTATCTTCGCCAAACTTAAGCCTATTGACACGACACTTGGTACTTGAGATGCCAGTCAGGAATTGAGGGTGCATGCACAGTTTCGTTGCAGCGCCACCTAGTGGCCAGACGATTGTTCTATACGCCTATAACTTTGACTGCGATAAAAGTATTTTCACGGGACTTGATTTTTTGGAGTCCTGAGTAGTCGCCGAGTCCAACGATACCAAACATGCCAGGATTCGTCATACGGTTAACCCTGTGCAGCAAAATAGCACTTAAAAAACATGCGCGAATATCTCGCCGAGCGTTATTCCGATCGACTCGAAAACACCATAGGAAGAACATTGCGTTACCTTCTGAACAAAAAGTTCTATTGGCGTTATATTAAAATTTTTATCAGAAATGGCCGAAAAATGCAAAAAACGAAAAATTACCTTTAAATTTTGCATTTTTTACACATAAATGGTTATAACTTCGCAACGAAAAGAAATTTTTTCACCAGATTTGATACGCTGATGTACGACCACAGTCTGAGGTTACACAAAAAAAATGTATGCTTGCACCACTAGTTGGCCTTATAATTGAAAAAAACCTTTGAAATCAAGCCACCCTATGGTCATACAACTGTTTCTTCCCTAAAATAAAGTGTATAGTCATAAAACTAGCTAGATGTAACACAGTTATGACCTGAGGTTGCATGCACAATTTTGTCATTGCGCCACCTACTGGTTTTGAGATAGAAATATGGCATTTTTTGCCTAAAACTACTGCAACAACACATCTAAAACCATGAGTCATCATGGATTATTCCTTTCATGGCTTTGACTATAATCACTGGTGGTTGCCAATTCACTCCCTAGCAACCAATGAGAATACCTTATCAACCGTTTTTGCAAGAGCTATATCTCTGCGTCAGAACATCGTAGAGACACGGGGGTGGGCTCTTTTGACTCATTAACACCACTGTAACATTTTGTGAGCTGAGTATTGCCACTGCAAGCACCACTCATTTTTACGTCAGTGTTCTAGTTATCAATGCTCGTCGAAAGAGAGGGAGAGATTTCACTAAATGAGAACAGCTTTTTTGCTGATAACTGTTATATTGTTTTGTCTGAAATCAAGAGATTTTCCTAGGTACTTTAAACTGCTCATCCGAAGTCAACTTTACTTTCTGCTGTGCCCTTTTTGGCTTGACCCCGGTGATTGCTGCTTGCAGCTATATTGGCAATTGTTTCTGTTAGTAAATTTTTCTTCTTCCGCCATTGCGGTCTAAGGCAGCCCATAGAACCGTACGTAGGAAAGTTATGAAATTTGGCACACTGATAAAGGACAGTCCAATGTGTCCCCACAGCAAATTTGGAGTCTCTATCTCTAACCCTCTAGCGCCACCAACAGTCCAAAGTTGCACTTATGTTTTTGCTTATAACTTCTGATCCGTAGGTCCTAGAAACTAAATTCTTGTTTCCTCTGATTCCTTGGCTCAAGACGATTCGAATGGACCCTATGACGTCATTTTCCGTCATGACAATTTTTCCGCCATTTTGAATTATTCGTCAAACCTACTTTTTCGAACTCGTCCTAGAGCTTTTGCCCGATTGCCGCGAAAATTGGTATGTAGCATCTAGAGACCCTCACGGCAAAAAGTTATCAAAAGAATTTCGATAAACCAATCCGTTGTCGTATAGCGCGTCAACAAATTTTACGTAGAGCACAAAAAAACAGATTTTAGGCTGTATCTTCGTCAAACTTAGGCCTATTGACACGACACTTGGTACTTGTGATGCCAGTCAGGAACTGAGTGTGCATGCACAGTTTCGTCGCAGCGCCACCTAGTGGCCAGACAGATGTTTTTTACACCTTTAACTTTGGCTGTGATCAACGTATTTTGACGGGACTTGATTTTTAGGAGTCCTGAATAGTCGCCGAATCCAACGATACCAAACATGCCAGATTTCGCCTTACGGTTAGCCCTGCGCAGCAAAACAGCACTTAAAAAACATGCGCGAATATCTCCGCGGGCGTTATTCCGATCGACTCGAAAACACCATAGGAAGAACATTGCATTACCTTCTGAACAAAAAGTTCTATTGGCGTTATATTAAAATTTTCATCAGAAATGGCCGAAAATTGCAAAAAACGAAAAATTACCTTTTACAATTTGTGTTTTTATACATAAATGGTTATAACTTCGCAACGAAAAGAAATTTTTTCACCAGATTTGATACGCTGATGTATGAGCAGAGTCTGAGGCCACACAAAAAAATTGGTATGCCTGAACCACTAGGTGGCCCTATAATTGAACAAAATCTTTCATATCAAGCAAGCCCTATGGTCATACAACTATTTCTTCACTAAACTAAAGTGGATAGTCATAAAACTAGCTAGATGTAACACAGTTATGACCTGAGGTTGCATGCACAATTTTGTCATTGCGCCACCTACTGGTTTTGAGATAGAAATATGGCATTTTTTGCCTAAAACTACTGCAACAACACATCTAAAACCATGAGTCATCATGGATTATTCCTTTCATGGCTTTGACTATAATCACTGGTGGTTGCCAATTCACTCCCTAGCAACCAATGAGAATACCTTATCAACCGTTTTTGCAAGAGCTATATCTCTGCGTCAGAACATCGTAGAGACACGGGGGTGGGCTCTTTTGACTCATTAACACCACTGTAACATTTTGTGAGCTGAGTATTGCCACTGCAAGCACCACTCATTTTTACGTCAGTGTTCTAGTTATCAATGCTCGTCGAAAGAGAGGGAGAGATTTCACTAAATGAGAACACAGCTTTTTTGGTGATAACTGTTATATTGTTTTGTCTGAAATCAAGAGATTTTCCTTGGTACTTTAAACTGCTCATCCGAAGTCAACTTTACTTTCTGCTGTGCCCTTTTTGGCTTGACCCCGGTGATTGCTGCTTGCAGCTATATTTAGGGGTCAAGCCCCGAAGGGGCGAAGACCCCTATTGTATCCGTTAGTTTTCTTTTTATTAGGGGTCAAGCCCCGAAGGGGCGAAGACCCCTATTGTATCCGTTAGTTTTCTTTTTATTATTATTAGTTATTCTTCTTCCGCCATTGCGGTCTATGGCAGCCCATAGAACCGTACGTAGGAAAGTTATGAAATTTGGCACACTGATAAAGGATAGTCCAATGTGTCCCCACAGCAAATTTGGAGTCTCTATGTCTAACCCGCTAGCGCCACCAACAGTCCAAAGTTGCACTTATGTTTTTGCTTATAACTTCTGATCCGTAAGTCCTAGAAACAAAATTCTTGTTTCCTCTGATTCCTTGGCTCAAGACGATTCGATTGGACCCTATGACGTCATTTTCCGTCATGAAAATTTTCCCGCCAATTTGAATTATTCAAAAAACCTACTTTTTCGAACTCGTCCTAGAGCTTTTGTCCGATTGCCACGAAAATTGGTATGTATCATCTAGAGACACTCATGGCAAAAAGTTATCAAAAGAATTTTGATACACCAATCAGTTGTCGTATACCGCCTTGACAAATGTTACGTAGAGCGCAAAAAAACAGATTTTAGGCTGTATCTTCGTCAAACTTAGGCCTATTGACACAACACTTGGTGCTTGTAATGCCAGTCAGGAACTGAGGTTGCATGCACAGTTTCATCACAGCGCCATCTAGTGGCCAGACCAATGTTTTATATGCCTATAACTTTGGCTGTGATAGATGTATTTTCATGGGGCTTGATTTTTAAGAGTCCTGAGTAGTCGCCGAGTCCAACGATACCAAACATGCCAGATTTCGCCTTACGGTTAGCCCTGTGTAGCAAAACAGCACTTAAAAAACACGTGCGAATATCTCCGCGAGTGTTATTCCGATTGACTCGAAAACACCATAGGAAGAACATTGCGTTACCTTCTGAACAAAAAGTTCTATTGGCGTTATATTAAAATTTTCATCAGAAATGGCCGAAAATTGCAAAAAACGAAAAATTACCTTCTAATTATGTGTTTTTACACATAAATGGTTGTAACTTCGTAACGAAAATAGATTTTTTCACCAGATTTGATACGCTGATGTATGAACACATTCTGAGGCCACACAAAAAAAGTTGTATGCTTGCACCACTAGTTGGCCTTATAATTAAACAAAATCTTTGATATCAAGCCAGCCCTATGGTCTAACAACTGTTTCTTTACTAAACTTAAGTGTATAGTCATTAAACTAGCTAGATGTAACACAATCATGACCTGATGTTGCATGCACAATTTTGTCAATGCGCCACCTAGTGGTTTTGAGATAGAATATGGCATTTTTTGCCTAAAACTACTACAACAACACATCTAAAACCATGAGTCATCATGGATTATTCATTTCATGGCTTTGACTATAATCACTGGTTGTTGCCAATTCACTCCCTAGCAACCAATGAGAATACCTTATCAACCGTATTTTGCAAGAGCTTTATCTCTGCATCAGAACATCGTAGAGACATGGGGGTGGTCTCTTTTGACTCATTAAACTTGCTGTAACATGATGTGTCCTATGTTTTACCACTGCAAACACCACTCACAAGTCCTTCAGTGCTCTAATGTTCCATGAGTGTCAATAACAGAAGGACGATCACAGTAGACAAGAACATAGATTATTTTTGTTGGTTACATTGCCGTTTTTTAATCTGTTGTCATTAGGTTTAACTAGGTTCTTTAATCTGCTAATCCAAACTAAATTTTTAACCCTTCTGTGCCCTTTTCGGCTTGACCCCGGCATTGCTGCTTGCAGCTATATTTATTATTAGTTATTCTTCTTCCGCCATTGCGGTCTATGGCAGCCCATAGAACCGTACGTAGGAAAGTTATGAAATTTGGCACACTGATAAAGGACAGTCCAATGTGTCCCCACAGCAAATTTGGAGTCTCTATCTCTAACCCGCTAGCGCCACCAACAGTCCAAAGTTGAACTTATGTTTTTGTGTATAACTTCTGATCCGTAAGTCCTAGAAACGAAATTCTTGTTTCCTCTGATTCCTTGGCTCAAGACGATTCGATTGGACCCTATGACGTCATTTTCCGTCATGAAATTTTTTCCGCCAATTTGAATTATTCGTAAAACCTACTTTTGCGAACTCGTCCTAGAGTTTTTACCCGATTGTCGCGAAATTTGGTATGTAGCATCTAGAGACCCTCACGGCAAAAAGTTATCAAAAGAATTTCGATAAACCAATCCGTTGTCGTATAGCGTGTTAACAAATTTTACGTAGAGCGCAAAAAAACAGATTTTAGGCTGTATCTTCGTCAAACTTAGGCCTATTGACACGACACTTGGTACTTGTGATGCCAGTCAGGAACTGAGTGTGCATGCACAGTTTCGTCGCAGCGCCACCTAGTGGCCAGACAGATGTTTTTTACACCTATAACTTTGGCTGTGATCAACGTATTTTGACGGGACTTGATTTTTAGGAGTCCTGAATAGTCGCCGAGTCCAACGATACCAAACATGCCAGATTTCGCCTTACGGTTAGCCCTGCACAGCAAAACAGCACTTAAAAAACACGCACGAATATCTCCGCGAGCGTAATTCTGATCGACTCGAAAACATCATAGGAAGAATATTGCATTACCTTCTGAACAAAAAGTTCTATTGGCACTATATTAAAATTTTCATCAGAAATGGCCGAAAATTGCAAAAAACGAAAAATTACCTTTAAATTTTGTGTTTTTACACATAAATGGTTATAACTTCGTAACGCAAAGAGATTTTTTCACCATATTTGATACGCTGATGTACGATCACAGTCTGAGGCTACACAAAAAAATTGTATGCTTGCACCACTAGTTGGCCTTATAATTGAATAAAAACTTTGAAATCAAGCCACCCTATGGTCATACAACTGTTTCTTCACTAAACTAAAGTGTATAGTCATAAAATTAGCTAGATGTAACACAGTTATGACCTGAGGTTGCATGCACGAATTTTGTCATTGCGCCACCTACTGGTTTTGAGATAGAATATGGCATTTTTTGCCTAAAACTACTGCAACAACACATCTAAAACCATGCGTCATCATGGATTATTCCTTTCATGGCTTTGACTATAATCACTAGTGGATGTCCATTTACTCTCTAGCAACCAATGAGAATACGTTATCAACTGTTTTTGCAAGAGCTTTTTCTCTGCATCAGAACATCGCAGAGACATGGGGATGGTCTCTTTTGACTCTTTTAACTTGTTGTAACATGTTGTGACCCATGTTTGCCCACTGCAAGCATCACATACATGTCCTTCAGTGCTCTAATGTTCCATGATTGTCAATAACCGAAGGACAGTTGCAGTAGACAAGAACATAGATTATTTTTGTTGATTACTTTTGCATTTTTTCATCTGAAATCATTAGGTTTAACTAGGTTGTTCAGTCTGCTTATCCAAACGCAACTTTACATCCTTCTGTGCCCTTTTCGGCTTGACCCCGGTATTGCTGCTTGCAGCTATATTGGTAATTGTTTCTGTTAATAAATTTTTCTTCTTCCGCCATTGCGGTCTATGGCAGCCCATAGAACCGTATGTAGGAAAGTTATGAAATTTGGCACACTGACAGAAGACAGTCCAAATAATATCCATAGCAATTTTGGAGTCTCTATCTCAAACCCGCTAGCGCCACCAACAGTCCAAAGTTGCACTTACGTTTTTGCTTATAACTTCTGATCCGTAAGTCCTAGAAACGAAATTATTGTTTCCTCTGATTCCTTGGCTCAAGACGATTCGATTAGACCCTATGACGTCATTTTCCGTCATGAAAATTTTTCCGCCATTTTGAATTATTCGTAAAACCTACTTTTGCAAACTCGTCCTAGAGTTTTTACCCGATTGCTACGAAAATCGGTGTGCAGCATCTAAAGACACTCAAGGCAAAAAGTTATTAAAACAATTTCGATAAACCAATCCGTTGTCGTATAGCGCGTCAACGAATTTTACATAGAGCGCAAAAAAACAGATATTAGGCTGTATCTTCGCCAAACTTAGGCCTATTGATACGACACTTGGTACATGAGATGCCAGTCAGGAACTGAGGGTGCATGCACAGTTTCGTTGCAGCGCCACCTAGTAGCCAGACGAATGTTCTATACGCCTATAACTTTGGATGCGATAAAAGTATTTTCACGGGACTTGATTTTTTTGGAGTCCTGAGTAGTCGCCGAGTCCAACGATACCAAACATGCCAGGATTCGTCATACGGTTAGCCCTGTGCAGCAAAATAGCACTTAAAAAACACGCGCGAATATCTCGGCGAGCGTTATTCCGATCGACTCGAAAACACCATAGGAAGAACATTGCGTTACCTTCTGAACAAAAAGTTCTATTGGCGTTATACTAAAATTTTTATCAGAAATGGCCGAAAAATGCAAAAAAAACGAAAAATTACCTTTAAATTTTGCATTTTTTACACATAAATGGTTATAACTTCGTAACGCAAAGAGATTTTTTCACCATATTTGATATGCTGATGTACGACCACAGTCTGAGGCTACACAAAAAAAAAGTATGCTTGCACCACTAGTTGGCCTTATAATTGAACAAAACCTTTGAAATCAAGCCACCCTATGGTCATACAACTGTTTCTTCACTAAACTAAATTGTATAGTCATAAAACTAGCTAGATGTAACACAGTTATGACCTGAGGTTGCATGCACAATTTTGTCATTGCGCCACCTACTGGTTTTGAGATAGAAATATGGCATTTTTTGCCTAAAACTACTCCAACTGTACATCTAAAATCTTGGGTCATCATGTATTATTCCTTTCATGGCTTGGAGATCATTGGTGCATGCCAATTAACACCTTAGCAACCAATTAGGATACCTTATCAATCCTTTTAACAAGAGCTATATCTCTGCATCAGAACATCGTAGAGACATGGGGGTGGTCTCTTTTGACTCATTAACACCACTGTAACATTTTGTGAGCTGAGAATTGCCACTGCAAGCACCACTCACATTTTCTTCAGTGTTCTAGTTGTCAATGCTCCTCGAGAAGAGAGGGAGAGATGACACTGAATGAAAACACAGCTTTTTTGCTGATAACTGTTATATTATTTAGTCTGAAATCAAGAGATTTTCCCAGGTTCTTTAAACTGCTCATCCGAATTCAACTTTACTTTCTTATGTGCCCTTTTTGGCTTGACCCCGGCATTGCTGCTTGCAGCTATATTTATTATTATTATTATTTTTCTTCCTCGTTCTTCCGCCGAAAGTCAATGGCAGCCCATAGAACCCTACGTAGGAAAGTTATGAAATTTGGCACACATGTAGAGGACAGTCTCAGAAGTTACTATAGCAACTTTGGTGTGTCTGACTCAAACCCTCTAGCGCCACCAACAGTCCAAACATCCACTTATGTTCATGCTCATAACTTCTGACCCGTGAGTCCTAGAAACTAAATTCTTGTTCCCTCTGAATCCTTGGCTCATGATGATTCAAATGCACACATTGATGTCATTTGTGTCATGCACATCTTTCCGCCATTTTGAATTTTCCGTAAAACCTACTTTTTCAAACTCCTCCTAGAGTGTTTGTCCGATTTGCATGTCCTTTGGTATCTAGCATCTATAGACACCCCTGACAAAAAGTTATCAAAAGCTTTTTGATAAACCAATGCGTTCTCGTATACCGTGACAACATATACGGCGGCGAGCACGCCAAAACGGACGTGAGGCCGTATCTTCGCAACACTTTGGTGTATCGACACGAAACTTGGTATATGTCATTACAGTCATGACCTGAGGGTGCCTGCAACGTTTCGTCACAGCGCCACCTAGTGGTCACGAGATTCGAAAAATGCCTACTTTCGCTTATAACTACTTCAAACTTGAGTCTAAAATCATGAAGGTGGTCTTGTTAGATTCCTTGAGGCATGCCGAGTCAAACGATACCAAACGGTTTTCGGTCGGCCATTTTGGGTGTCGGCCATTTTGAATTTTCTCATTAAGTTCAGTATTTCAAAAACAGAATGGCGTATCGCTACGAAATTCGGCATGGTTCATCAGTGACATGTTCTGAGCGCACCTATAAATCTTTAGGACGGCGCCACCTAGTGGTCAGGATATGTAAATAAATTGTTTAAAATCTTTATTTCATTTGATTAAATTGCCACTATGACATAAGACTTCACTCTATTGATTCCTTGGCTCATGCTGAGTCCGACTGTACCAAGTATGTCTGAGTCAAACCTACTTCCTGTCGGCCATTTTGAATTATATTGAAGACCTACTTTTTCGAACTCCTCCTAGAGCGCTTGTTTGATTGGCTTGAATTTTGGTAGGCATCATCTAGAGACACTCTAGACAAAAAGTTATCAAAAGCTTTTCGGTAGACCTATCCGTTGTCGTATAACGCATCAAAGAATGCGAGGCGAGCACGCCAAAATGTGTTTGAGCCTGTATCTTCGCAAAACTTTTGCGTATTAATATGAGACTTGGTATATGTCATAACAGTGACGACCTGAGGGTGCATGCACCATTTCGTCACACTGCCCCCTACTGGTCACGAGATATAAAATATGTCGGTTTTTGCTTATAACTACTGCAAACTTGAATGTAAAATTATGAGACTAGTCTTTTAAGATTTCGTGAGGCATGCCGAGTCAAACGATACCAAATGGTTTTTGGTCGGCCATTTTGTGTGTCGGCCATTTTGAATTTTTTCTTTAAATTGAAGTATTTCAGAAACACAATTGCGTATTGTTATGAAACTTGGTATGGTTCATCAGCAACATGTTCTGGGAGGACTTGTAAACTTTTCGGCGCCCCCTAGTGGTCAAAAGATTTGAAGCTATATCTCTTCATCTCTTTATCGTATTAACACCAAATTTGGTGGGTGTCATCACAATCAAGACCTGAGTCACAATTTATTGTTTGGTCAGTGCCCCCTTGTGGTCAAGTCATTTAAGGCTATATCTCCATATCGCTTTATTGTATTTACACTAAATTTGGTATGTGTCATCACAGTCATGACCTGAGGTACCATCTATTGTTTCGGCACAACGCCACCTAGTGGTCTCAAGATACGAAAAAATTGCTATTTTTTCATAAAACTAATGCAAACTTAGATCTTAAATCATGACAGTCATCACGTATGAATCATTTTTTGCCATGTTTGGCTTGACCCCGGTATCGCTGCTTGCAGCTATATTTAGGGGTCAAGCCCCGAAGGGGCGAAGACCCCTATTGTATTTGTTAGTTTTCTTATTATTAGGGGTCAAGCCCCGAAGGGGCGGAGACCCCTATTGTATTTGTTAGTTTTCTTATTATTATTATTATTCTTCTTCTTCTTCCGCCATGGCGGTCTATGGCAGCCTATAGAATCGTACGTAGGAAAGTTATGAAATTTGGCACACTGATAAAGGACAGTCCAATGTGTCCCCACAGCAAATTTGGAGTCTCTAACTCCAACCCTCTAGCGCCACCAACAGTCCAAATTTGCACTTACGTTTTTGCTTATAACTTCTGACCCGTACATCCTAGAAATGAAATTCTTGTTTCCTCTGATTCCTTGGCTCAAGACGATTCGACTGGACCCTATGACGTTATTTTCCGTCATGAAAATTTTTCCGCCATTTTGATTTATTCGTAAAACCTACTTTTGCGAACTCGTCCTAGAGCTTTTACCCGATTGCCACGAAAATTGGTATGTAGCATCTAGAGACCCTCACGGCAAAAAGTTATGGAATTCATGTCAATTCGTCCATCCGTTTCCGTAAATTGCGTCAACGAATTTTACGTAGAGCGCAAAAAAACGGATTTGAGGCTGTATCTTTGCCAAACTTAAGCTTATTGACACGATACTTGGTACTTGTGATGCGAGTCAGGAACTTAGGGTGCATGCAGAGTTTCGTCACAGCGCCACCTAGTGGTCAGACTTATGCTTTAAACGCCTATAACTTTGGCTCCGATTGACATATTTTCACGGGACTTGTTTCTTTGGAGTTCTGAATAGTTGCCGAGTCCAACGATACCAAACATGCCAGAATTCGCCTTACGGTTAACCCTGCGCGGCAAAATAGCACTTAAAAAACACGCTCGAATATCTCCGCGAGCGTTATTCCGATCGACTCGAAAATGCCATAGGAAGAACATTGCATTACCTTCTGAACAAAAAACTCTATTGGCCTTATATTAAAATTTTCATCAGAAATGGCCGAAAATTGTAAAAAACGAAAAATTACCTTTACATTTTGTGTTTTTTACACATAAATGGTTATAACTTCGCAACGAAAATAGATTTTTTCACCATATTTGATACCCTGATGTATGAGCATATTCTGAGGCCACACAAAAAAAATTGTATGCTTGCACCACTAGATGGCCTTATAATTGAACAAAACCTTTGAAATCAAGCCACCCTATGGTCATACAACTGTTTCTTCACTAAACTAAAGTGTATAGTCATAAAACTAGCTAGATGTAACACATTTATGACCTGAGGTTGCATGCACAACTTTGTCATTGCGCCACCTAGTGGTTTTGAGATAGAAATATGGTATTTTTGCCTAAAACTACTCCAACAGTACATCTAAAACCTTGGGTCATCATGTATTATTCCTTTCATGGCTTGGAGATCATTGGTGCATGCCAATTAACTCCTTAGCAACCAATTAGGATACCTTATCAACCCTTTTTACAAGAGCTATAATTCTGCATCAAAACATCGTAGAGACATTGGGGTGGTCTCTTTTGACTCATTAACACCAATGTAACATTTTGTGAGCTGAGAATTGCCACTGCAAGCACCACACACGTTTTTTTCAGTGTTCTGGTTGTCAATGCTCCTCGAGAAGAGAGGGAGAGATTACACTGAATGAAAACACAGCTTTTTTGCTGATAACTGTTATATTATTTAGTCTGAAATCAAGAGATTTTCCTAGGTTCTTTAAACTGCTCATCCGAATTCAACTTTACTTTCTTCTGTGCCCTTTTTGGCTTGACCCCGGCATTGCTGCTTGCAGCTATATTTATAATTATTATTCTGCTTCTTCTTCTTCTTCTTCTTCCGCCATTGCGGTCTATGGCAGCCCATAGAACCGTACGTAGGAAAGTTATGAAATTTGGCACACTGATAAAGGACAGTCCAATGTGTCCCCACAGCAAATTTGGAGTCTCTAACTCCAACCCTCTAGCGCCACCAACAGTCCAAAGTTGCACTTACGTTTTTGCTTATAACTTTTGATCCGTAAGTCTTAGAAACGAAATTCTTGTATCCTCTGATTCCTTGGCTCAAGCCGATTCGATTTGACCCTATGACGTCATTTTCCGTCATGAAAATTTTTCCGCCATTTTGAGTTATTAGTAAAACCTACTTTTGCGAACTCGTCCTAGAGCTTTTGCCCGATTTCCACGAAAATCGGTATGTAGCATCTATAGACCCTCACGGCAAAAAGTTATGGAATTCATGTCAATTCGTCCATCCGTTTCCGTAAACCGCGTCAACGAATTTTAAGTAGAGCACAAAAAAACGGATTTGAGGCTGTATCTTCGCCAAACTTAAGCCTATTGACACCATACTTGGTACTTGTGATGCCAGTCAGGAACTAAGGGTGCATGCAGAGTTTCGTCACAGCGCCACCTAGTGGTCAGACTTATGCTTTAAACCCCTATAACTTTGGCTCCGATTGACGTATTTTCACGGGACTTGTTTCTTTGGAGTTCTGAATAGTTGCCGAGTCCAACGATACCAAACATGCCAGATTTCGCCTTACGGTTAACCCTGCGCAGCAAAAGAGCACTTAAAAAACACGCGCGAATATCTCGGCGAGCGTTATTCCGATCGACTCGAAAACACCATAGGAAGAATATTGCGTTACCTTCTGAACAAAAAGTTCTATTGGCGTTATATTAAAATTTTTATCAGAAATGGCCGAAAAATGCAAAAAACGAAAAATTACCTTGAAATTTTGTATTTTTACACATAAATGGTTATAACTTCGCAACGAAAAGAGATTTTTTCACCAGATTTGATACACTGATGTATGAGCAGAGTCCAAGGCCACACAAAAAAATGGTATACCTGCACCAGTAGGTGGCCCTATAATTGATCAAAACCTTTGAAATCAAGCCACCCTATGGTCATACAACTGTTTCTTCACTAAACTAAAGTGTATAGTCATAAAACTAGCTAGAGGTAACACAGTTATGACCTGAGATTACATGCACAACTTTGTCATTGCGCCACCTTATGGTTTTGAGATAGAAATATAGTATTTTTGCCTAAAACTACTCCAACAGTACATCTAAAATCTTGGGTCATCATGTATTATTCCTTTCATGGCTTGGAAATCATTGGTGCATGCCAATTAACTCCTTAGCAACCAATTAGGATACCTTATCAACCCTTTTTACAAGAGCTATATCTCTGCATCAGAACATCGTAGAGACATGGGGGTGGTCTCTTTTGACTCATTAACACAACTGTAACATTTTGTGAGCTGAGAATTGCCCCTGCAAGCACCACTCACATTTTCTTCAGTGTTCTAGTTGTCAATGCTCCTCGAGAGGAGAGGAAGAGATTACACTGAATGAAAACACAGCTTTTTTGCTGATAACTGTTATATTATTTAGTCTGAAATCAAGAGATTTTCCTAGGTTCTTTAAACTGCTCATTTGAATTCAACTTTACTTTCTTCTGTGCCCTTTTTGGCTTGACCCCGGCATTGCTGCTTGCAGCTATATTTAGGGGTCAAGCCCCGAAGGGGCGACGACCCCTATTGTATTTGTTAGTTTTCTTATTATTATTAGGGGTCAAGCCCCGAAGGGGCGAAGACCCCTATTGTATTTGTTAGTTTTCTTATTATTATTATTATTCTTCTTCTTCTTCCGCCATTGCGGTCTATGGCAGCCCATAGAACCGTACGTAGGAAAGTTATGAAATTTGGCACACTGATAAAGGACAGTCCAATGTGTCCCCACAGCAAATTTGGAGTCTCTAACTCCAACCCCCTAGCGCCACCAACAGTCTAAAGTTGCACTTACGTTTTTGTTTATAACTTCTGACCCGTACGTCCTAGAAACGAAATTCTTGTTTCCTCTGATTCCTTGGCTCAAGACGATTCGACTGGACCCTATGACGTCATTTTCCGTCATGAAAATTTTTCCGCCATTTTGAATTATTCGTAAAACCTACTTTTGCGAACTCGTCCTAGAGCTTTTGCCCGATTTCCACGAAAATCGGTATGTAGCATCTACAGACCCTCACGGCAAAAAGTTATGGAATTCATGTCGATTCGCCAATCTGTTTGCGTAAACCGCGTCAACAAATTTTACGTAGAGTGCAAAAAAACGGATTTGAGGCTGTATCTTCGCCAAACTTAAGCCTATTGAAACGACACTTGGTACTTGTGATGCCAGTCAGGAACTGAGAGCGCATGCCCAGTTTCGTCGCAGCGCCACCTAGTGGTAAGACGAATGTTTTACACACCTATAACTTTGGCTGTGATCGACGTATTTTCATGGGACTTGTTTCCTTGGAGTCCTGAATTGTTGCCGAGTCCAACGATACCAAACATGCCAGAATTGGCCTTACGGTTAACCCTGCGCGGCAAAATAGCACTTAAAAAACACGCGCGAATATCTCCGCGAGCGTAATTCTGATCGACTCGAAAACATCATAGGAAGAATATTGCATTACCTTCTGAACAAAAAGTTCTATTGGCATTGTATTAAAATTTTCATCAGAAATGGCTGAAAATTGCAAAAAACGAAAAATTACCTTTAAATTTTGTGTTTTTACACATAAATGGCTATAACTTCGTAACGCAAAGAGATTTTTTTACCATATTTGATACCCTGATGTATGAGCATATTTTGAGGCCACACAAAAAAATTTTTATGCTTGCACCACTAGGTGGCCCTATAATTGAGCAAAACCTTTGATATCAAGCCAGCCCTATGGTCATACAACTGTTTCTTCACTAAACTAAAGTGTATAGTCATAAAACTAGCTAGATGTAACACAGTTATGACCTGAGGTTGCATGCACAATTTTGTCATTGCGCCACCTACTGGTTTTGAGATAGAATAACGCATTTTTTGCCTAAAACTACTGCAACAACACTTCTAAAACCATGAGTCATCATGGATTATTCCTTTCATGGCTTTGACTATAATCACTGATGGTTGCCAATTCACTCCCTAGCAACCAATGAGAATACCTTATCAACCGTTTTTGCAAAAGCTATATCTCTGCATCGGAACACCGTAGAGACACGGGGGTGGGCTCTTTTCACTAATTAAACTTGGTTTAACTAGGTTCTTCAGTCTGCTTATCCAATCTCAATTTTACATCCTTTTGGGCCCTTTTCGGCTTGACCCCGGTATTGCTGCTTGCAGCTATATTTATTATAATAATTATTCTGCTTCTTCTTCTTCTTCTTCCGCCATTGCGGTCTATGGCAGCCCATAGAACCGTAAGTAGGAAAGTTATGAAATTTGGCACACTGATAAAGGACAGTCCAATGTGTCCCCACAGCAAATTTGGAGTCTCTATCTCTAACCCGCTAGCGCCACCAACAGTCCAAAGTTGCACTTACGTTTTTGCTTATAACTTCTGATCTGTAAGTCCTAGAAACAAAATTCTTGTTTCCTCTGATTCCTTGGCTCAAGACGATTCGAATTGACCCTATGACGTCATTTTCCGTCATGAAATTTTTCCGCCATTTTGAATTATTCGTAAAACCTACTTTTGCGAACTCGTCCTAGAGCTTTTGCCCAATTTCCACGAAAATCGGTATGTAGCATCTACAGACCCTCACGGCAAAAAGTTATGGAATTCATGTCAATTCGTCCATCCGTTTCCGTAAACCGCGTCAACGAATTTTACGTAGAGCGCAAAAAAACGGATTTGAGGCTGTATCTTCGCCAAACTTAAGCCTATTGACACGATACTTGGTTCTTGTGATGCCAGTCAGGAACTTAGGGTGCATGCAGAGTTTCGTCACAGCGCCACCTAGTGGTCAGACTTATGCTTTAAACGCCTATAACTTTGGCTCCGATTGACGTATTTTCACGGGACTTGTTTCCTTGGAGTCCTGAATAGTTGCCGAGTCCAACGATACTAAACATGCCAGAATTGGCCTTACGGTTAACCCTGCGCGGCAAAATAGCACTTAAAAAACACGCGCGAATATCTCCGCGAGCGTAATTCTGATCGACTCGAAAACATCATAGGAAGAATATTGCATTACCTTCTGAACAAAAAGTTCTATTGGCATTGTATTAAAATTTTCATCAGAAATGGCTGAAAATTGCAAAAAACGAAAAATTACCTTTAAATTTTGTGTTTTTACACATAAATGGCTATAACTTCGTAACGCAAAGAGATTTTTTCACCATATTTGATACGCTGATGTACGACCACAGTCTGAGGCTACACAAAAAAAATTGTATGGTTGCACCACTAGTTGGCCTTATAATTTAACAAAACCTTTGAAATCAAGCCACCCTATGGTCATACAACTGTTTCTTCACTAATCTAAAGTGTATAGTCATAAAACTAGCTAGATGTAACACAGTTATGACCTGAGGTTGCATGCACAATTTTGTCATTGCGCCACCTACTGGTTTTGAGATAGAATAACGCATTTTTTGCCTAAAACTACTGCAACAACACATCTAAAACCATGAGTCATCATGGATTATTCCTTTCATGGCTTTGACTATAATCACTAGTGGATGTCCATTTACTCTCTAGCAACCAATGAGAATACGTTATCAACTGTTTTTGCAAGAGCTTTTTCTCTGCATCAGAACATCGCAGAGACATGGGGGTGGGCTCTTTTGACTCATTAACACCACTGTAACATTTTGTGAGCTGAGTATTGCCACTAGAAGCACCACTCATTTTTACGTCAGTGTTCTAGTTATCAATGCTCGACGAAAGAGAGGGAGAGATGACACTGAATGAAAACACAGCTTTTTAGCTGATAACTGTTATATTATTTAGTCTGAAATCAAGAGATTTTCCCAGGTTCTTTAAACTGCTCATCCGAATTCAACTTTACTTTCTTATGTGCCCTTTTTGGCTTGACCCCGGCATTGCTGCTTGCAGCTATATTTAGGGGTCAAGCCCCGAAGGGGCGAAGACCCCTATTGTATCCGTTAGTTTTCTTTTTATTATAATAATTATTATTATTATTAGTTATTCTTCTTCCGCCATTGCGGTCTATGGCAGCCCATAGAACCGTACGTAGGAAAGTTATGAAATTTGGCACACTGATAAAGGACACTCCAATGTGTCCCCACAGCAAATTTGGAGTCTCTATGTCAAACCCGCTAGCGCCACCAACAGTCCAAAGTTGCACTTATGTTTTTGCTTATAACTTCTGATCCGTAAGTCCCACAAACAAAATTCTTGCTTCCTCTGATTCCTTGGCTCAAGCCGATTCGATTGGACCCTATGACGTCATTTTCCGTCATGAAATTTTTTCCGCCATTTTGAATTATTCGTAAAACCTACTTTTGCGAACTCGTCCTAGAGTTTTTACCCGATTGCCGCGAAAATTGGTATGTAGCATCTAGAGACCCTCACGGAAAAAAGTTATCAAAAGAATTTCGATAAACCAATCCGTTGTCGTATAGCGCGTCAACAAAATTTTCGTAGAGTGCAAAAAAACAGATTTTAGGCTGTATCTTCGTCAAACTTAGGCCTATTGACACGACACTTGGTACTTGTGATGCCAGTCAGGAAGTGAGTGTGCATGCACAGTTTCGTCGCAGCGCCACCTAGTGGCCAGACAGATGTTTTTTACACCTATAACTTTGGCTGTGATCAACGTATTTTGACGGGACTCGATTTTTAGGAGTCCTGAATAGTCGCCGAGTCCAACGATACCAAACATGCCAGATTCCGCCTTACGGTTAGCCCTGCGCAGCAAAACAGCACTTAAAAAACATGCGCGAATATCTCCGCGAGCGTTATTCCGATCGACTCGAAAACACCATAGGAAGAACATTGCATTACCTTCTGAACAAAAAGTTCTATTGGCGTTATATTAAAATTTTCATCAGAAATGGCCGAAAATTGCAAAAAACGAAAAATTACCTTTAAATTTTGTGTTTTTACACATAAATGGTTATAACTTCGTAACGCAAAGAGATTTTTTCACCATATTTGATACGCTGATGTACGACCACAGTCTGAGGCTACACAAAAAAAATTGTATGGTTGCCCCACTAGTTGGCCTTATAATTGAACAAAACCTTTGAAATCAAGCCACCCTATGGTCATACAACTGTTTCTTCACTAAACTAAAGTGTATAGTCATAAAACTAGCTAGATGTAACACATTTATGACCTGAGGTTGCATGCACGAATTTTGTCATTGCGCCACCTACTGGTTTTGAGATAGAATATGGCATTTTTTGCCTAAAACTACTGCAACAACACATCTAAAACCATGAGTCATCATGGATTATTCCTTTCATGGCTTTGACTATAATCACTAGAGGATGTCCATTTACTCTCTAGCAACCAATGAGAATACGTTATTAACTGTTTTTGCAAGAGCTTTTTCTCTGTACCAGAACATCACAGAGACATGGGGGTGGTCTCTTTTGACTCATTAACACCACTGTAACATTTTGTGAGCTGAGAATTGCCACTGCAAGCACCACTCACATTTTCTTCAGTGTTCTAGTTGTCAATGCTCCTCGAGAAGAGAGGGAGAGATGACACTGAATGAAAACACAGCTTTTTTGCTGATAACTGTTATATTATTTAGTCTTAAATCAAGAGATTTTCCCAGGTTCTTTAAACTGCTTATCCGAATTCAACTTTACTTTCTTATGTGCCCTTTTTGGCTTGACCCCGGCATTGCTGCTTGCAGCTATATTTAGGGGTCAAGCCCCGAAGGGGCGAAGACCCCTATTGTATCCGTTAGTTTTCTTTTTATTATTATTATTCTTCTTCCGCCATTGCGGTCTATAGCAGCCCATAGAACCGTATGTAGGAAAGTTATGAAATTTGGCACACTGATAAAGGACAGTCCAAATATTATCCACAGCAAATTTGGGGTCTCTATCTCAAACCCGCTAGCGCCACCAACAGTCCAAAGTTGCACTTATGTTTTTGCTTATAACTTCTGATCCGTAAGGCCTAGCAACAAAATTCTTGTTTCCTCTGATTCCTTGGCTCAAGACGATTCGAATAGACCCTATGACGTTATTTTCCGTCATGAAAATTTTTCCGCCATTTTGAATTATTCGTAAAACCTACTTTTGCGAACTCGTCCTAGAGCTTTTGCCCAATTTTCACGAAAATCGGTATGTAGCATCTACAGACCCTCACGGCAAAAAGTTATCAAAAGAATTTCGATAAACCAATCCGTTGTCGTATAGCGCGTCAACAAATTTTACGTAGAGCGCAAAAAAACAGATTTTAGGCTGTATCTTCGTCAAACTTTGGCTTATTGACACGACACTTCGTACTTGTGATGCCAGTCAGGAATTGAGTGTGCATGCACAGTTTCGTCGCAGCGCCACCTAGTGGCCAGACAGATGTTTTTTACACCTATAACTTTGGCTGTGATCAACGTATTTTGACGGGACTTGATTTTTAGGAGTCCTGAATAGTCGCCGAGTCCAACGATACCAAACATGCCATATTTCGCCTTACGGTTCGCCCTGCGCAGCAAAACAGCACTTAAAAAACATGCGTGAATATCTCCGCGAGCGTTATTCCGATCGACTCGAAAACACCATAGGAAGAACATTGCATTACCTTTTGAACAAAAAGTTCTATTGGCGTTATATTAAAATTTTCATCAGAAATGGCCGAAAATTGCAAAAAACGAAAAATTACCTATTACAATTTGTGGTTTTATACATAAATGGTTATAACTTCGCAACGAAAAGACATTTTTTCACCAGATTTGATACGCTGATGTATGAGCAGAGTCTGAGGCCACACAAAAAAATTGGTATGCCTGAACCACTAGGTGGCCCTATAATTGAACAAAATCTTTCATATCAAGCAAGCCCTATGGTCATACAACTATTTCTTCACTAAACTAAAGTGTATAGTCATAAAACTAGCTAGATGTAACACAGTTATGAACTGAGGTTGCATGCACAACTTTGTCATTGTGCCACCTAGTGGTTTTGAGATAGAAATATGGTATTTTTGCCTAAAACTACTCCAACAGTACATCTTAAATCTTAGGTCATCATGTATTATTCTTTCATGGCTTGGAGATCATTGGTGCATGCCAATTAACTCCTTAGCAACCAATTAGGATACCTTATCAACCCTTTTTACAAGAGCTATATCTCTGCATCAGAACATCGTAGAGACATGGGGGTGGTCTCTTTTGACTCATTAACACCACTGTAACATTTTGTGGGCTGAGAATTGCCATTGCAAGCACCACTCACATTTTCTTCAGTGTTCTAGTTGTCAATGCTCCTCGAGAAGAGAGGGAGAGATGACACTGAATGAAAACACAGCTTTTTTGCTAATAACTGTTATATTATTTAGTCTGATGTCAAGAGATTTTCCCAGGTTCTTTAAACTGCTCATCCGAATTCAACTTTACTGTCTTATGTGCCCTTTTTGGCTTGACCCCGGCATTGCTGCTTGCAGCTATATTGGCAATTGTTTCTGTTAGTAAATTTTTCTTCTTCCGCCATTGCGGTCTATGGCAGCCCATAGAACCGTACGTAGGAAAGTTATGAAATTTGGCACACTGATAGAGGACAGTCCAAATAATATCCACAGCAAATTTGGAGTCTCTATCTCAAGCCCACTAGCGCCACCAACAGTCCAAAGTTGCACTTACGTTTTGTCTTATAACTTCTGAACCGTAAGTCCCAGAAATGAAATTCTTGTTTCCTCTGATTCCTTGGCTAAAGACGATTCGATTAGACCCTATGACGTCATTTTCCGTCATGAAAACTTTTCCGCCATTTTGAATTATTCGTTAAACCTACTTTTGCGAACTCGTCCTAGAGTTTTTGCCCGTTTGCCTCAAAAATCGGTATGCAGCATCTAGAGACACTCAAGGCAAAAAGTTATTAAAAGAATTTCGATAAACCAATCCGTTGTCGTATAGCGCGTCAACGAATTTTAGGTAGAGCGCACAATAACAGATTTTAGGCTGTATCTTCGCTAAACTTAGGCCTATTGACACGACACTTGGTACTTGAGATGCCAGTCAGGAACTGAGGGTGCATGCACAGTTTCGTTGCAGCGCCACCTAGTTGCCAGACGAATGTTCTATACGCCTATAACTTTGGCTGCGATAAAAGTATTTTCACGGGACTTGATTTTTTGGAGTCCTGAGTAGTCGTCGAGTCCAACGATACCAAACATGCCAGGTTTCGTCATACGGTTAGCCCTGTGCAGAAAAATAGCACTTAAAAAACACTCGCGAATATCTCTGCGAGCGTTATTCCGATCGACTCAAAAACACCATAGGAAGAACATTGCATTAACTTCTGAACAAAAAGTTCTATTGGCGTTATATTAAAATTTTCATCAGAAATGGCCGAAAAATGCAAAAAACGAAAAATTTCCTTTAAATTTTGCATTTTTTACACATAAATGGTTATAACTTCGCAACAAAAAGAGATTTTTTCACCGGATTTGATACGCTGATGTACGACCACAGTCTGAGGCTACACAAAAAAAATGTATGCTTGCACCACTAGTTGGCCTTATAATTGAACAAAACATTTGAAATCAAGCCACCCTATGGTAATACAACTGTTTCTTCACTAAACTAAAGTGTATAGTCATAAAACTAGCTAGATGTAACACAGTTATGACCTGAGGTTGCATGCACAATTTTGTCATTGCGCCACCTACTGGTTTTGAGATAGAAATATGGCATTTTTTGCCTAAAACTACTGCAACAACACATCTAAAACCATGAGTCATCATGGATTATTCCTTTCATGGCTTTGACTATAATCACTTGTGGTTGCCAATTCACTCCCTAGCAACCAATGAGAATACCTTATCAACCGTTTTTGCAAGAGCTATATCTCTGCGTCAGAACATCGTAGAGACACGGGGGTGGGCTCTTTTGACTTATTAACACCACTGTAACATTTTGTGAGCTGAGTATTGCCACTGCAAGCACCACTTATTTTTACTTCAGTGTTCTAGTTATCAATGCTCGTTGAAAGAGAGGGAGAATTGTCACTAAATGAGAACACAGCTTTTTTGCTGATAACTGTTATATTGTTTTGTCTGAAATCAAGAGATTTTCCTAGGTTTTTTAAACTGCTCATCCGAAGTCAACTTTACTTTCTGCTGTGCCTTTTTGGCTTGACCCCGGTGATTGCTGCTTGCAGCTATATTGGTAATTGTTTCTGTTAGTAAATTTTTCTTCTTCCGCCATTGCGGTCTATGGCAGCCCATAGAACCGTACGTAGGAAAGTTATGAAATTTGGCACACTGATAGAGGACAGATCAAAAAAAATCCACAGCAATTTTGGAGTGTCTATCTCAAACCCGCTAGCGCCACCAACAGTCCAAAATTGCACTTAGGTTTTTGCTTATAACTTCTGATCCGTAAGTCCTAGAAACGAAATTCTTGTTTCATCTGATTCCTTGGCTCAAGACGATTCGATAGGACCCTATGACGTCATTTTCCGTCATGAAATTTTTCCGCCATTTTGAATTATTCGTAAAACGTACTTTTGCGAACTCGTCCTAGAGTTTTCACCCGATTGTCGCGAAATTTGGTATGTAGCATCTAGAGACCCTCACGGCAAAAAGTTATCAAAAGAATTTCGATAAACCAATCCGTTGTCGTATAGCGCGTTAACAAATTTTACGTAGAGCGCAAAAAAACAGATTTTAGGCTGTATCTTCGTCAAACTTAGGCCTATTGACACGACACTTGGTACTTGTGATGCCAGTCAGGAACTGAGTGTGCATGCACAGTTTCGTCGCAGCGCCACCTAGTGGCCAGACAGATGTTTTTTACACCTATAACTTTGGCTGTGATCAACGTATTTTGACGGGACTTGATTTTTAGGAGTCCTGAATAGTCGCCGAGTCCAACGATACCAAACATGCCAGATTTCGCCTTACGGTTAGCCCTGCGCAGCAAAACAGCACTTAAAAAAAATGCGCGAATATCTCCGCGAGCGTAATTCTGATCGACTCGAAAACATCATAGGAAGAATATTGCATTACCTTCTGAACAAAAAGTTATATTGGCACTATATTAAAATTTTCATCAGAAATGGCCGGAAATTGCAAAAAACGAAAAATTACCTTTACAATTTGTGTTTTTATACATTAATGGTTATAACTTCGCAACGAAAAGAAATTTTTTCACCAGATTTGATATGCTGATGTATGAGCAGAGTCTGAGGCCACACAAAAAAATTGGTATGCCTGAACCACTAGGTGGCCCTATAATTGAACAAAATATTTCATATCAAGCAAGCCCTATGGTCATACAACTATTTATTTGCCGAACTAAAGTGTATAGTCATGAAACTAGCTAGATGTAACGCAGTCATGACCTGAGGTTTCATGCACGATTCTGTCATAGCGCCACCTAGTGGTTTGGAGATAGAAAATAGCTATTTTTGCCTAAAACTACTGCAACAGCACATCTAAAACCATGAGTCATCATGGATTCTTCATTTCATGGCTTGGACTGTAATCACTGGTGGATGTGAATTTACTCTCTAGCAACCAATGAGAAAACCTTATGAACCATTTTTGAAAGAGCTTTTTCTCTGCATCAGAACATGGTAGAGACATGGGGATGGTCTCTTTTGACTGATTCAACGTGTTGTAACATGTTGTGACCCATATTATGCCTTTGCAAACATCACTCACATGTCCTTCTGTGCTCTAATGTTCCATGATTGTCAATAACATAGATTATTTTTGTTGATTACTTTTGCGTTTTTTTCATCTGAAATCATGAGGTTTACATAGGTTCTTTAGTATTCTTATCCAAACTCATCTTTACACCCTTCTGTGCCCTTTTCGGCTTGACCCCGGTATTGCTGCTTGCAGCTATATTTAGGGGTCAAGCCCCGAAGGGGCGAAGACCCCTATTGTATTTGTTAGTGTTCTTATTATTATTATAATAATTATTCTGCTTCTTCTTCCGCCATTGCGGTCTATGGCAGCCCATAGAACCGTACGTAGGAAAGTTATGAAATTTGGCACACTGATAAAGGACAGTCCAAATATTATCCACAGCAAATTTGTAGTCTCTATCTCAAACCCGCTAGCGCCAACAACAGTCCAAAGTTGCACTTATGTTTTTGCTTATAACTTTTGATCCGTAAGTCCTAGAAACGAAATTCTTGTTTCCTCTGATTCCTTGGCTCAAGACGATTCGATTGGACCCTATGACGTCATTTTCCGTCATGAAAATTTTTCCGCCATTTTGAATTATTCGTAAAACCTACTTTTGCGAACTCGTCCTAGAGTTTTTACCCGATTGCCGCAAAAATTGGTATGTAGCATCTAGAGACACTCACGGCAAAAAGTTATTAAAATAATTTTGATAAATCAATCCGTTGTTGTATAGCACGTCAACAATTTTTACGTAGAGCGCAAAAAAACTGATTTTAGGCTGTATCTTCGTCAAACTTAGGCCTATTGACACGACACTTGGTACTTGTGATGCCAGTCATGAACTGAGTGTGCATGCACAGTTTCGTCGCAGCACCACCTAGTGGCCAGACAGATGATTTATACACCTATAACTTTGGCTGCGATCAACGTATTTTGACGGGACTTGATTTTTAGGAGTCCTGAGTAGTCGCCGAGTCCAACGATACCAAACATGCCAGATTTCGCTTTACCGTTAGCCCTGCGCAGCAAAACAGCACTTAAAAAACACGCGCGAATATCTCCGCGAGCGTTATTCCGATCGACTCGAAAACACCATAGGAAGAACATTGCATTACCTTCTGAACAAAAAGTTCTATTGGCGTTATATTAAAATTTTCATCAGAAATGGCCGAAAATTGCAAAAAACGAAAAATTTACTTTAGATTTTGTGGTTTTTACACATAAATGGTTATAACTCCGCAACGAAAAGAGATTTTTTCACCAGATTTGATACGCTGATGTATGAGCAGAGTCTGAGGCCACACAAAAAAATTGGTATGCCTGAACCACTAGGTGGCCCTATAATTGAACAAAATATTTCATATCAAGCAAGCCCTATGGTCATACAACTATTTCTTCACTAAACTAAAGTGTATAGTCATGAAACTAGCTAGATGTAACGCAGTCATGACCTGAGGTTGCATGCACGATTCTGTCATAGCGCCCCCTAGTGGTTTGGAGATAGAAAGTAGCTATTTTTGCCTAAATCTACTGCAACAGCACATCTAAAACCATGAGTCATCATGGATTATTCCTTTCATGGTTTTGACTATAATCACTGGTGGTTGCCAATTCACTCCCTAGCAATCAATGAGAATACCTTATCAACCGTTTTGCAAGAGCTATAACTCTGCGTCAGAACATCGTAGAGACACGGGGGTGGGCTTTTTTGACTCATTAACAACACTGTAACATTTTGAGAGCTGAGTATTGCCACTGCAAGCACCACTCATTTTTATGTCAGTGTTCTAGTTATCAATGCTCATCGAAAGAGAGGGAGAGATTTCACTAAATGAGAACACAGCTTTTTTGCTGATAACTGTTATATTGTTTTGTCTGAAATCAAGAGATTTTCTTAGGTACTTTAAACTGCTCATCCGAAGTCAACTTTACTTTCTGCTGTGCCCTTTTTGGCTTGACCCCGGTGATTGCTGCTTGCAGCTATATTTAGGGGTCAAGCCCAGAATGGGCGAAGACCCCTATTGTATCTGTTAGTTTTCTTTTTATTATTATTATTACAGATGTGGCCTTTAAAAACGCGCGTTTCTGAGAGCAGAATGCCGCGGAGACTTCCGAAATTCTGCGAGATCCCGCAGAAGGGGAGTTCGGTGGGGGACGCAGGAAATATAAAAACCTGTAGAGGGCAGGCGTGTTTCATGTAGGCCATACTGACGACAATGTGTGTGCTCGACTTCATGCTTAGCGTATACTGTATGATATTGAAGTAACATGACACGGATTATCAATGTTTAGGCGATAGACTTTGATGTCATACAAATGCATGCTTTTTGGCAAACATTTTGTTGGCGAAGTTTTCTTTTGCCAGTTACATAAACAGTCACATATTCTTCATAAAAATCCGACTCTAACGCGCATCATTTGTCTTATTTTTTCCGTGTACTTACAGTAGAAGAGACGTGATGTATGATAATCGAGTCTTATGACAAAATAATTCGCGAAGACCTTTGAAGAGACCGAGCGCATTTACGCAATATCATTAACTAGTTTATCTAATTTTACATTTAGTTCATTTTTGCATCTGAACGTTTTAATAGCTTTAACATGGTTGTGTTGCACCTTTCTGCATTACTGAACAGTAGGCTACTTTTTATATTATCATGTTTCCCTTTACATGGTATGAAACACGATAAAAAGTATGCAATGGTGTTTAATACATTTCACTGAGAATTTGTATAATATGTTATACTTTTGTACTAAGGAAATAAAATCATATTGTGAGTGTAAATATTCATAAATTGGAGGAGTTTCTGAGGTGTTTGTCATCGGCAAAATGTGCAGTTTCTTTGTTGCTGATTAAAAACCGTTGGCTATGTGATTGTTTAAAATTGACATTTTTTCTACTTATTATTAATTTATTTTTTGCCTACATTTACTCAAATAATATCAATGTGAAAATATAAATAATTCATACTTCAAGTTAGGCGTAAAACTTACACATTTTTGATGTCAAATAGAAATAATAATAATTTGAAATATGCAATTATTACAGTTTAAAAAACTTAAATATATTACTCTGACCTTTTTAAATATATTGACTAAAATAATCTGTAAATGTAATACTTATATTATTAAGGCGTATACATCAAATAATATATGTACATTTTACACAAAATATCTGTTCTATTTTAAGTAATTTATTTTCCAACTAAAAAAATCGCATAACTGCATTAAGAGATTTTATTAAGTTACTTTAATCATTTATTTTAGAGATATTTACAAAGCCACTGAATCATTTTTAACAGTGTGTACATTATGACCTTACGGTAGACTATTATTAAATGCATATAAATAAAAATATGTAAAACTAAATAAAAAATATATCATACACGGACTGTATGTAAGCATACGTTTTCTTGTTCGGTGCACGTGGGTTTAAATGCCGTTTTTCTAAAGAAGAATTTTAAAACTTTATTGGTGGTAGTTGAGAAGAATTCCTTTTTCCATTTCTAAATCATTTTGAGCGCAATATAAATATATCATATTTTTATTCTTATTATATAAGAATACGCAATTTTTACAACATTTTTAACATATGGAAAATATACGTTAAGCATGTTGTGTGAATTTCCTAATTACAAGCTTTTGATGAAATTGCACCAAAACTAAACGTGCATAAAAACATAAAAAAGTAATTTAAATAAGCGAAAAATCTTTTTTATGAGCTCAAAAAGTTGAATATAATGTGCATGCTGAAAATTGCCCATCTCTAAAGGAGAATATTCATCTTTAAAGTTGAAGAAACAAAAAAGTACTGACAAGCATTCTCAAATATAGCCTATATATTCTGCAAGCACTCAGTTGAGAAGAATTCCTTTTTCCATTTCTAAATCATTTTGAGCGCAATATAAATGTATCATATTGTTATTCTTATTATATAAGAATACGCAATTTTAACAACATTTTTAACATATAGAAAATATACGTTAAGCGTGTTGTGTGTATTTCCTAATTATAAGCTTTTGATGAAATTGCACCAAAACTAAACGTGCATAAAAACATAAAAAAAAATCATTTAAATAAGCGAAAAATCTTTTTTATGAGCTCAAAATGTTGAATATAATGTGCTATTGCTGAAAATTGCCCATCTCTAAAGAAGAATATTCATCTTTAAAGTTAAAGAAACAAAAAAGTACTGATAAGCATTCTCAAATATGTATATTCTGCAAGCACTCATTTATCCATAATGATGTAATTTATTTTTTAATAACATATTGTCGCTGTCGGGCAAAGATACTCTCTGGACACCAAGACCATGTCTATGGGTTCAAGAATAACAAAATATTGGCCATTTGAAACTCGAAAGTCATCACTTTATTTTGTCCCATTGTTTTCCATTTTGCGGGTGATAAAACTCCTGTGCACGTCGTTCAAATTCATTGAAATTTTGTTCACTTGTAGTTTAGCAAGTATGTATAATACGCAAGTATGTGTATTTTTACACTGCACATCGTCTGAGGAAATCCGAAGTTGCGTCGAGGGGAACCAAGCTGACAGCCGCGACAGCAGAGATTGTCACGTAGTACCTACAAAAGGGTACCTGCAGCGATATCATTCTGGCTTGGTGGGATGTCAGCCAGCGAGAGTCCTCTGATTCTGGCCTTGTTCTTTTACTCCTCAGAGTCTAAAACCAGGAGGGCATATTAAGTATTCATTGTATTTTCATTTTAACAGAGCAGCAATGGTTGCGCGTTTCACACACCTCTCCAAACCACGTTGTTAACACTATGCTTGTTCGACTTCATGCGGCGCCACAAGAACCGACAGCCGGATGACGTCAGAGTACCGCGAGAATGATTCAAGAAATCATATTTCGCCTCGCTCTCGCGATACTGTGACGTCTTCCGGCTGTCGATTCTCGGGGCGCCGCATGAAGTCGAACAAGCCTATTGACAGCAGCAAAAGCTACGCATGCGCTTTTAACTTGTAAAACTCAAAGGTGTATGGGTAATGTAGTCTCTGCTCTCGGTGGGACGAATTAGGTAGCTTGCATTGTGAAGGGCGCTTTGAAAAGCGGCAGCGCAGCCAAAGGATTAAATTAAGCCTCTGATTTAAACAGATGTGCAAATGAGCGTTCTGGTACGCTAGAAGTACGTTCTGGGCGCAGGGAGAGGTGGTGGTACGCAAGAGCTATATTTGGAAGTGGCGGTACTGAGTACTGGCGCCTACCGGCCCACATTAAAGCACTGGCGGTAGCAAAGGTAGACGGCCCTTTGAAAAGCAAAAGAAAGCTGATAAAAATGAGAAACCCACACTGAAATAAATTGGAGTAGGATTTAGGCTACTTAACAAAATCTAAACATTTTTCACTCAGAAAAGGCTAGTAAATATAAACAAAATTATCAGCAGCTTTAACTTTATTACTTTTTTAATTTTAATTCACTCTTTGTTTCAGCGATGTTTATAAATATACTATATTTTTGCATTTTGATTACAAACTGTTCTACACTGAAAAGAAACTAATGTAATCTTCATGATTTAATCACGTAAAACACAAGTCTAAACACAAGCACCACTTTTCTGAATGATGATAATCACAAACATCCCAGAGTTTGAAAAAACCAATTGTTTGTAAACATATTTAATGCTAACTACTTAAAAATTCAGAAAATATTTTTTACAGTGTATAAATAAAAAGACATGAAGGAAGTTAATTCCAAAATGTAATTAATTGTACATGGTTTAGCTGCTTGTTTTAGCAGCTACCAGTGACACAGAGTCAAGAAATTAAAAACCACCCACCCCTAGGTCTGCCAATTCTTTGCCAACCCCCAATGCTAATCGATCACCTCATCATCAGGGAATCAAAAGAAAACCGGTTTATCCAGTTTTCACCATCGCGTTGGTTTTAATTTCAACCCTTGCAGTTTCTTTGTTAAAATGCAATTTAAGCAAATAGGCCTAATACATACGCTGTATGTTATTTTAAATGAATGTTTATAACTTATAAAATTAAGTGGATATCAGGTAACTTAATTTGACATATGTTGATATAACCTAGGCTCTTTTTGTTATGAAACATGTTCAATGGTTACAGTGCCTCATGGTGGGGTTGAACCCCTGGTTCAGTTTACCCCATCTGGTTCACTTTGCCCCACAGCCACCGTTTTGGAAAACTGCCTAGCTTAGTAATTCAGGCTAATCTTTAGCTAAATCATTCACATGGTTTTATACATTAGCCTATCACCAATATGTATGGTATAAATATTTAGACCTGGATAAATCTACTTTGACATAACAGCCATTATACCTGGTATGTATACATTTTACTTTGATAGGATAAAAACTGTTTTTTTTTTTTTTTTTAAATCATACTTTAATCATAACTCTTTAATTTGTCCTTCTCTTTAACATAGCCAAATATAAATTATGGTTGCTACCTGTATTTGTGGTCACACGGCTACAAATCTGTATGGTTGCCTAGATAAAGGGGGTGGGTCAACTTACCCACTGGCTCACTTTGCCCCACTCTCCCCTACTTGGTATTGAGAAACGGGCATTGTTTATCGAAGCCGGAGCGCGAGCTACAAACTACAGAGCGAGTGCGCGGGTGCACAATGGTGAAAGAGCAACACACGATGTAAATAACTAAACCAGTGCTCGCAGTACAGACACTTTATATTTTAGCGTACTGCGTACCTTCACTTTCTTTTGCGTGCCACCACTTCTCATGTTGCTGGTACTTTGCCTTAAAGAGTCAAAGGGCGTTTCTATGTGGCGCTGCGCAGACAGTTCGGCAACTAAGACATCAAAGTACCGCGAGAGCAAGTCGAAATGTTACAAATGGTCCGACTTTACCTTTGCTCTCGCGGTACTCTGATGTCATACGCCGACCAGTCAGCGCCGCACCATTTAAAGTCGAACACACAAAGCGTCAAGGCAGGGCCGCTGGAAGTCATTTTGAACAGGGGGTGCTGTGAATTTTTTTAACCAAAAAACCTATGAGCCTATAGGCCTATTTAAAATACATTTTAAAAATAAATACATTGAGATTTACTACTTTATTGTCATATACACTTCAGGGCACACAGCCAGGGTCTGAAACACAGAAATCATCAGTTCTCAGATGAATATGCGCTATTAATCAGAAGCAAAAATACTTATCCCAGGGGGAATTACTTTCGTTACAATTTACATACAACATATAATATTATAACAACATATAATATTAATTAAACTTCACAGTTTTCAATGTCCATGCGGACGAACATATTTTACTTTCGTTTTTAAGTTAAGATCACACGTCGATTAACAGATGTAAAATATTCTCACATTAACATACCTAGTATATTTTTTTATAGATCTTTTTTTACTAAATAGTACTATTACTGTCTTTTTTAAACATATAAATAATTCATAATTTGAACAAAAATAATAATGGGTTTAGTTCTGATATTGTATACTTTTATAAAGAAAAACATGGTGTATAATTACATTTTTAGAATAGGCTTTATATAAGGTTTGTACTGTAAAAATACTTTATTTGTTACAAACAAAAGATAAAGAATTTACAAACGTGTGGAGAGCCATTTCAGCACTTGGACAGCGAAATGTTTTTTTTTAAAGCATTACTTAAAATGTTTTCTCATCTCACCATATCTACAGGTGCAGAGTCATTATATACAATAAATCCGTTGGGTAGCATTTAAAAAAAAACATTTAAAAGTAGATGCATTTGTTTAAAGCAAAGCATTTATTTACTTAGCTACAGATGAAGCAGCTCTTTGCACCTTCTAACGTCTCATAATTGGTCATCATTTATGTCCAAGAGACTCAATAATAATCTGTTACATTTTAATCCTTTAATTTTTCATATTAAAAAGCGTTTTTGTGCTGCTGCGCATCCATGTAATAAACAAACCCGCGTTGTCATTCCGTTAATACGCATATTATCAACGCGCTCTTTACTCGAACAGAAAAAACTCGCCTCGCGAATTGCGCCGGTTGTATAATAGAGATTCCAAAGTCTCTCATGAGCTAGAGGACTAATATCCAGGGAGTTCAGTATTTCTGTGTGGGCATGCATCAGGGAAAGGTGTGTGAGTCTTTTCTGGGTCATGGTGCTGCATACCAATGTCTTCAAAAGATGCAAGGCGGAGAAAGTGCGCTCGGATGAGGCCACGGATAGGCACAGTAATGAAATTAAAATCCAAAATACACGTAATAACCTACGTGTGTCAAAAATAATTTCCTAAAATATTCATAAGTAATATATCAATTGTGCAAAGTATTTTAACCTAAAAAAATATATATTTCTCGCCTTCCCGCGACCATGCGTCAAGGTCTGGAGGAAAATGATACCTGCCCGGATCCCACGCACGCATCTGCAGTTATATAGCTACATTTTACAAAACCAGTATTCATTAGATTTTAAGAACTTTTTTGCCACTTTTAAAACTAAATAAAAAAGATATCATATGCCGAATAATAAGCATGTAAGCATATGTTTTCTTGTTCGCTCCACGCAACACGGGTTTAAACGCCGTTTTTTTCTAAAGAATAATGTTTAAACTTTATTGGTGGTGGTTGAGAATAATTGATATTGCAGAATAATGTATATTGCATTTTAGCGCAATATAAATGTATCATATTGTTATTCTTAAATTAAAGAATACTAATATATTTTTTACAACATTTTTAACTTTAAAACATACATATAAATATGCTTTGTACAATAGCGTTGCTTCTGACAACAATTTTCTGTAATAAATCAGTAAATGAATCACAAAATGTGTTGAAAGTGGCGAATAAATAAATGCTTGTCAATTCAAACAAAGGTGTATAAAACCGCTTTAATTAACAATAACTAAACTGTGCTCTTTTGCATACCTCTACTTTTCTCATGTCTTTCTTTATACCACCTTTATCTTTTTAAAATCTTGCCACTTTTAGAAATAATTTGTTTGCATTTTTTGTATACTGCACACTTTATTTGCATCAACTATACCCATAATAACATTTTCTACGTTTTTCTTTCAATAAGGAAATCTGTTTATTGTTATGAATAACGGCTGAAAGGATTAAAAAAAATCATAACACTGACTGCCTATATGCGCAAGAAAGGTATTATTAAAGTTTTAAATATGTAAAACTAAATAAAGATATCATATGCCCACTGTACAGTATGTAAGCATAGGCCCATGTTTTCTTGTTCGCTCTGCGTGGGTTTAAACGCTATTTTTCTAAAGAATATTTTTTTAACTTTATTGGTGGTGGTTGAGAAGAATTCCTCTGTCCATATGTATATCATTTTAGCGCAATATACATGTGTCATATTATTGTTCTTAATATATTAAGAACAATAATACTAATATATTTTTACAACATTTTTAACTTTAAAACATGTATTTTTATACCACATGAATCTCTTTAAAATATTAATACTTTTAGAAAAACGGACATAATTATTAATATTATAAACAAACAATGAAACGGTGTCAAAATTCGACAACACAAATAATTAAGATATTCATTGTAAATAGAGTTAAGGGTATTAGGCTCACACTAAATTCTTTGTTGCACTTAGTATAAATGCCCATTGCACGTACAGTCATCTTAATATATGTATGCGCTGTTATGCTGGCAAGAAGGGGTTGACGTCACTTTGCTGTTTTAATAGAAATATTAAATATTCAGCAATGCCCTTATTAACTTCTGGAAACAACCGCAATGACAACGCATATAAAAATGTAGTTTTTTATGCGCCACCTGGTGGATTTTCTGTGAAGCGAAACACATTAAGGGAAAAGGGAAAGTAGCCCCCCCGAAAACACTTGCAGAATTCTGCGTGACTCCGCGAGACGATTTGGCGAATGCCGCGGGAGAAAACGCGCGTTTTTAAAGGCCACATCTGTAGTTATTCTTCTTCCGCCATTGCGGTCTATGGCAGCCCATAGAACCGTACGTAGGAAAGTTATGAAATTTGGCACACTGATAAAGGACAGTCCAATGTGTCCCCACAGCAAATTTGGAGTCTCTATCTCTAACCCGCTAGCGCCACCAACAGTCCAAAGTTGAACTTATGTTTTTGCTTATAACTTCTGATCCGTACGTCCTATAAATGAAATTCTTGTTTCCTCTGATTCCTTGGCTCAAGACGATTCGATTGGACCCTATGACGTCATTTTCCGTCATGAAATTTTTTCCGCCATTTTGAATTATTCGTAAAACCTACTTTTGCGAACTCGTCCTAGAGTTTTTACCCGATTGCCGCAAAAATTGGTATGTAGCATCTAGAGACCCTCACGGCAAAAAGTTATCAAAAGAATTTCGATAAACCAATCCATTGTCGTATAGCGCGTCAACAAAATTTTCGTAGAGCGCAAAAAAACAGATTTTAGGCTGTATCTTCGTCAAACTTAGGCCTATTGACACGACACTTGGTACTTGTGATGCCAGTCAGGAACTGAGTGTGCATGCACAGTTTCGTCGCAGCGCCACCTAGTGGCCAGACAGATGTTTTTTACACCTATAACTTTGGCTGTGATCAACGTATTTTGACGGGACTTGATTTTTAGGAGTCCTGAATAGTCGCCGAGTCCAACGATACCAAACATGCCAGATTTCGCCTTACGGTTAGCCCTGCGCAGCAAAACAGCACTTAAAAAACACGCGCGAATATCTCCGCGAGCGTAATTCTGATCGACTCGAAAACATCATAGGAAGAATATTGCATTACCTTCTGAACAAAAAGTTCTATTGGCACTATATTAAGATTTTCATCAGAAATGGCCGAAAATTGCTAAAAACTAAAAACTACATTTAAATCTGTGTGTTTCACACATAAATGGTTATAATTTCGCAACGAAAATAGATTTTTTCACCAGATTTGATACGCTGATGTATGAGCTTATTCTGAGGTCACACAAAAAATTGTATGGTTGCACCACTAGTTGGCCTTATAATTGAACAAAACCTTTGATATCAAGCAAGCCCTATGGTCATACAACTATTTCTTCACTAAACTAAAGTGTATAGTCATAAAACTAGCTAGATGTAACACAATAATGACCTGATGTTGCATGCACAATTTTGTCATTGCGCCACCTACTGGTTTTGAGATAGAATATGGTATTTTTTGCCTAAAACTACTGCAACAACACTTCTAAAACCATGAGTCATCATGGATTATTCCTTTCATAGCTTTGACTATAATCACTGGTGGTTGCCAATTCACTCCCTAGCAACCATTGAGACGCCTTTATCAACCGTTTTTGCAAAAGCTATATCTCTGCACCGGAACATCGTAGAGACACGGTGGTGGGCTTTTTTGACTAATTAAACTTGGTTTACCTCGGTTCTTCAGTCTGCTTATGAAATCTCAATTTTACATCCTTTTGGCCCCTTTTCGGCTTGACCCCGGTATTGCTGCTTGCAGCTATATTTAGGGGTCAAGCCCCGAAGGGGCGAAGACCCCTATTGTATTTGTTAGTTTTCTTATTATTAGGGGTCAAGCCCCGAAGGGGCGAAGACCCCTATTGTATTTGTTAGTTTTCTTATTATTATTATTATTCTTCTTCTTCTTCCGCCATTGCGGTCTATGGCAGCCCATAGAACCGTACGTAGGAAAGTTATGAAATTTGGCACACTGATAAAGGACAGTCCAATGTGTCCCCACAGCAAATTTGGAGTCTCTAACTCCAACCCTCTAGCGCCACCAACAGTCTAAAGTTGCACTTACGTTTTTGTTTATAACTTCTGACCCATACGTCCTAGAAACGAAATTCTTGTTTCCTCTGATTCCTTGGCTCAAGACGATTCGACTGGACCCTATGACGTCATTTTCCGTCATGAAAATTTTTCCGCCATTTTGAATTATTCGTAAAACCTACTTTTGCGAACTCGTCCTAGAGCTTTTGCCCGATTTCCACGAAAATCGGTATGTAGCATCTACAGACCCTCACGGCAAAAAGTTATGGAATTCATGTCAATTCGTCCATCCGTTTCCGTAAACCGCGTCAACGAATTTTACGTAGAGCGCAAAAAAACGGATTTGAGGCTGTATCTTTGCCAAACTTAAGCCTATTGACACGATACTTGGTACTTGTGATGCGAGTCAGGAACTTAGGGTGCATGCAGAGTTTCGTCACAGCGCCACCTAGTGGTCATACTTATGCTTTAAACGCCTATAACTTTGGCTCCGATTGACGTATTTTCATGGGACTTGTTTCTTTAGAGTTCTGAATAGTTGCCGAGTCCAACGATACCAAACATGCCAGATTTCGTCTTACGGTTAGCCCTGTGCATTAAAATAGCGCTTAAAAAACACGCGCAAATAACTCCGCGAGCGTTATTCCGATCGACTCGAAAACACCATAGGAAGAACATTGCATTACCTTCTGAACAAAAAGTTCTATTGGCGTTATATTAAAATTTTCATCAGAAATGGCCGAAAATTGCAAAAATCGAAAAATTACCTTTAAAATTTGTGGTTTTTACACATAAATGGTTATAACTTCACAACGAAAAGAGATTTTTTCACCAGATTTGATACGCTGATGTATGAGCAGAGTCTGAGGCCACACAAAAAAATTGGTATGCCTGAACCACTAGGTGGCCCTATAATTGAACATAATCTTTCATATCAAGCAAGCCCTATGGTCATACAACTATTTCTTTACTGAACTAAAGTGTATAGTCACGAAACTAGCTAGATGTAACGCAGTCATGACCTGAGGTTGCATGCACGATTCTGTCATAGTGCCACCTAGTGGTTTGGAGATAGAAAATAGCTATATTTGCCTAAAACTACTGCAACAACACATCTAAAATCATAAGTCATCATGGATTCTTCATTTCATGGCTTGGACTATAATCACTGGTGGATGTGAATTTACTCTCTAGCAACCAATGAGAATACCTTATGAACCGTTTTTGAAAGAGCTTTTTCTTTGCATCAGAACATCGTAGAGACATGGGGATGGTCTCTTTTGACTGATTTAACTTGTTGTAACATGTTGTGTTTTATGCCACTGCAAACATCACTCACATGTCCTTCAGTGCTCTAATGTTCCATGATTGTCAATAACAGAAGGATGATTGCAGTAGACAATAACATAGATTATTTTTGTTGATTACTTTTGCGTTTTTTTCATTTGACATCATGAGGTTTACATAGGTTCTTTAGTATTCTTATCCAAACTCAACTTTACACCCTTCTGTGCCCTTTTCGGCTTGACCCCGGTGATTGCTGCTTGCAGCTATATTTAGGGGTCAAGCCCCGAAGGGGCGAAGACCCCTATTGTATTTGTTAGTTTTCTTATTATTATTATTATTATTATTCTGCTTCTTCTTCTTCTTCCGCCATTGCGGTCTATGGCAGCCCATAGAACCGTACGTAGGAAAGTTATGAAATTTGGCACACTGATAAAGGACAGTCCAATGTGTCCCCACAGCAAATTTGGAGTCTCTATCTCTAACCCGCTAGCGCCACCAACAGACCAAAGTTGAACTTATGTTTTTGCTTATAACTTCTGATCCGTAAGTCCTAGAAACGAAATTCTTGTTTCCTCTGATTCCTTGGCTCAAGACGATTCGACTGGACCCTATGACGTCATTTTCCGTCATGAAAATTTTTCCGCCATTTTGAATTATTCGTAAAACCTACTTTTGCGAACTCGTCCTAGAGCTTTTGCCCGATTTCCACGAAAATCGGTATGTAGCATCTACAGACCCTCACGGCAAAAAGTTATGGAATTCATGTCGATTCGCCAATCTGTTTGCGTAAACCGCGTCAACAAATTTTACGTAGAGTGCAAAAAAACGGATTTGAAGCTGTATCTTCGCCAAACTTAAGCCTTTTGAAACGACACTTGGTACTTGTGATGCCAGTCAGGAACTGAGAGCGCATGCCCAGTTTCGTCGCAGCGCCACCTAGTGGTAAGACGAATGTTTTACACACCTATAACTTTGGCTGTGATCGACGTATTTTCATGGGACTTGTTTCCTTGGAGTCCTGAATAGTTGCCGAGTCCAACGATACCAAACATGCCAGAATTGGCCTTACGGTTAGCCCTGCGCAGCAAAACAGCACTTAAAAAACACGCGCGAATATCTCCGCGAGCGTAATTCTGATCGACTCGAAAACATCATAGGAAGAATATTGCATTACCTTCTGAACAAAAAGTTCTATTGGCACTATATTAAAATTTTCATCAGAAATGGCCGAAAATTGCAAAAAACGAAAAATTACCTTTAAATTTTGTGTTTTTACACATAAATGGTTATAACTTCGTAACGCAAAGAGATTTTTTCACCATATTTGACACGCTGATGTACGACTACAGTCTGAGGCTACACAAAAAAATTGTATGGTTGCACCACTAGTTGGCCTTATAATTGAACAAAACCTTTGAAATCAAGCCACCCTATGGTCATACAACTGTTTCTTCACTAAACTAAAGTGTATAGTCATAAAACTAGCTAGATGTAACACATTTATGACCTGAGGTTGCATGCACGAATTTTGTCATTGCGCCACCTACTGGTTTTGAGATAGAATATGGCATTTTTTGCCTAAAACTACTGCAACAACACATCTAAAACCATGAGTCATCATGGATTATTCCTTTCATGGCTTTGACTATAATCACTAGAGGATGTCCATTTACTCTCTAGCAACCAATGAGAATACGTTATCAACTGTTTTTGCAAGAGCTTTTTCTCTGTATCAGAACATCACAGAGACATGGGGATGGTCTCTTTTGACTCTTTTAACTTGTTGTAACATGTTGTGACCCATGTTTGCCCACTGTAAGCATCACATACATGTCCTTCAGTGTTCTAATGTTCCATGATTGTCAATAACCGAAGGACAGTTGCAGTAGCCAAGAATATAGATTATTTTTGTTGATTACCTTTGCATTTTTTCATCTGAAATCATTAGGTTTACCTAGGTTCTTCAGTCTGCTTATCCAAACGCAACTTTACATCCTTCTGTGCCCTTTTCGGCTTGACCCCGGTATTGCTGCTTGCAGCTATATTTATTATTATTATTCTTCTTCTTCTTCTTCTTCCGCCATTGCGGTCTATGGCAGCCCATAGAACCGTACGTAGGAAAGTTATGAAATTTGGCACACTGATAAAGGACAGTCCAATGTGTCCCCACAGCAAATTTGGAGTCTCTAACTCCAACCCTCTAGCGCCACCAACAGTCTAAGGTTGCACTTACGTTTTTGTTTATAACTTCTGACCCGTACGTCCTAGAAACGAAATTCTTGTTTCCTCTGATTCCTTGGCTCAAGACGATTCGACTGGACCCTATGACGTAATTTTCCGTCATGAAAATTTTTCCGCCATTTTGAATTATTCGTAAAACCTACTTTTGCGAACTCGTCCTAGAGCTTTTGCCCGATTTCCACGAAAATCGGTATGTAGCATCTGCAGACTCTCACGGCAAAAAGTTATGGAATTCATGTCGATTCGCCAATCTGTTTGCGTAAACCGCGTCAACAAATTTTAAGTAGAGTGCAAAAAAACGGATTTGAGGCTGTATCTTCGCCAAACTTAATCCTATTGAAACGACACTTGGTACTTGTGATGCCAGTCAGGAACTGAGAGTGCATGCCCAGTTTCGTCGCAGCGCCACCTAGTGGTAAGACGAATGTTTTACACACCTATAACTTTGGCTGTGATCGACGTATTTTCATGGGACTTGTTTCCTTGGAGTCCTGAATAGTCGCCGAGTCCAACGATACCAAACATGCCAGAATTGGCCTTACGGTTAACCCTGCGCGGCAAAATAGCACTTAAAAAACATGCGCGAATATCTCCGCGAGCGTAATTCTGATCGACTCGAAAACATCATAGGAAGAATATTGCATTACCTTCTGAACAAAAAGTTCTATTGGCATTGTATTAAAATTTTCATCAGAAATGGCTGAAAATTGCAAAAAACGAAAAATTACCTTTAAATTTTGTGTTTTTACACATAAATGGCTATAACTTCGTAACGCAAAGAGATTTTTTCACCATATTTGATACGCTGATGTACGACCACAGTCTGAGGCTACACAAAAAAAATTGTATGGTTGCACCACTAGTTGGCCTTATAATTTAACAAAACCTTTGAAATCAAGCCACCCTATGGTCATACAACTGTTTCTTCACTAAACTAAAGTGTATAGTCATAAAACTAGCTAGATGTAACACAGTTATGACCTGAGGTTGCATGCACAATTTTGTCATTGCGCCACCTACTGGTTTTGAGATAGAATAACGCATTTTTTGCCTAAAACTACTGCAACAACACATCTAAAACCATAAGTCATCATGGATTATTCCTTTCATGGCTTTGACTATAATCACTAGTGGATGTCCATTTACTCTCTAGCAACCAATGAGAATACGTTATCAACTGTTTTTGCAAGAGCTTTTTCTCTGCATCAGAACATCGCAGAGACATGGGGGTGGGCTCTTTTGACTCATTAACACCACTGTAACATTTTGTGAGCTGAGTATTGCCACTAGAAGCACCACTCATTTTTACGTCAGTGTTCTAGTTATCAATGCTCGACGAAAGAGAGGGAAAGATGACACTGAATGAAAACACAGCTTTTTAGCTGATAACTGTTATATTATTTAGTCTGAAATCAAGAGATTTTCCCAGGTTCTTTAAACTGCTCATCCGAATTCAACTTTACTTTCTGCTGTGCCCTTTTTGGCTTGACCCCGGTGATTGCTGCTTGCAGCTATATTGGCAATTGTTTCTGTTAGTAAATTTTTCTTCTTCCGCCATTGCGGTCTATGGCAGCCCATAGAACCGTACGTAGGAAAGTTATGAAATTTGGCACACTGATAGAGGACAGTCCAAATAATATCCACAGCAAATTTGGAGTCTCTATCTCAAGCCCACTAGCGCCACCAACAGTCCAAAGTTGCACTTACGTTTTGTCTTATAACTTCTGAACCGTAAGTCCCAGCAATGAAATTCTTGTTTCCTCTGATTCCTTGGCTCAAGACGATTCGATAGGACCATATGACGTCATTTTCCGTCATGAAAATTTTTCCGCCATTTTGAATTATTTGTTAAACCTACTTTTGCGAACTCGTCCTAGAGTTTTTGCCCGTTTGCCTCAAAAATCGGTATGCAGCATCTAGAGACACTCAAGGCAAAAAGTTAATAAAAGAATTTCGATAAACCAATCCGTTGTCGTATAGCGCGTCAACGAATTTTAGGTAGAGCGCACAATAACAGATTTTTGGCTGTATCATCGCCAAACTTAGGCCTATTGACACGACACTTGGTACTTGAGATGCCAGTTAGGAACTGAGGGAGCATGCACAGTTTCGTTGCAGCGCCACCTAGTGGCCAGACGAATGTTCTTTACGCCTATAACTTTGGCTGCGATAAAAGTATTTTCACGGGACTTGATTTTTTGGAGTCCTGAGTAGTCGTCGAGTCCAACGATACCAAACATGCCAGGTTTCGTCATACGGTTAGCCCTGTGCAGCAAAATAGCACTTAAAAAACACGCGCGAATATCTCTGCGAGCGTTATTCCGATCGACTCGAAAACACCATAGGAAGAACATTGCATTACCTTCTGAACAAAAAGTTCTATGGCGTTATATTAAAATTTTCATCAGAACAGGCCGAAAAATGCAAAAAACGAAAAATTACCTTTAAATTTTGCATTTTTTACACATAAATGGTTATAACTTCGCAACAAAAAGAGATTTTTTCACCAGATTTGATACGCTGATGTACGAGCAGAGTCTGAGGCCACACAAAAAAATTGGTATGCCTTCACCACTAGTTGGCCTTATAATTGGAGAAAACTTTTCATATCAAGCAAGCCCTATGGTCATACAACTATTTCTTTGCTGAACTAAAATGTATAGTCAGGAAACTAGCTAGATGTAACGCAGTCATGACCTGAGGTTGCATGCACAATTTTGTCATAGCGCCACCTAGTGGGTTGGAGATAAAAAATAGCAATTTTTGCCTAAAACTACTGCAACAACACATCTAAAATCATAAGTCATCATGGATTCTTCATTTCATTGCTTGGACTATAATCACTGGTGGATGTCAATCTACTCTCTAGCAACCAATGAGAATACCTTATCAACCGTTTTTAAAAGAGCTTTTTCTCTGCATCAGAACATCGTAGAGACATGGGGATGGTCTCTTTTGACTGATTTAACTTGTTGTAACATGTTGTGACCCATGTTATGCCACTGCAAACATCACTCACATGTCCTTCAGTGCTCTAATGTTCCATGATTGTCAATAACAGAAGGACGATTGCAGTAGACAAGAACATAGATTATTTTTGTTGATTACTTTTGCGTTTTTTTCATTGAAATCATGAGGTTTACCTAGGTTCTTCAGTATTCTTATCCAAACCCAACTTTACACCCTTCAGTGCCCTTTTCGGCTTGACCCCGGTATTGCTGCTTGCAGCTATATTTAGGGGTCAAGCCCCGAAGGGGCGAAGACCCCTATTGTATCCGTTAGTTTTCTTTTTATTAGGGGTCAAGCCCCGAAGGGGCGAAGACCCCTATTGTATTTGTTAGTGTTCTTATTATTATTATAATAATTATTCTGCTTCTTCTTCCGCCATTGCGGTCTATGGCAGCCCATAGAACCGTACGTAGGAAAGTTATCAAATTTGGCACACTGATAAAGGACAGTCCAAATATTATCCACAGCAAATTTGGAGTCTCTATCTCAAACCCGCTAGCGCCACCAACAGTCCAAAGTTGCACTTATGTTTTTGCTTATAACTTTTGATCCGTAAGTCCTAGAAACGAAATTCTTGTTTCCTCTGATTCCTTGGCTCAAGCCGATTCGATTGGACCCCATGACGTCATTTTCCGTCATGAAAATTTTTCCGCCATTTTGAATTATTCGTAAAACCTACTTTTGCGAACTCGTCCTAGAGTTTTTACCCGATTGCCGCAAAAATTGGTATGTAGCATCTAGAGACCCTCACGGCAAAAAGTTATTAAAAGAATTTTGATAAATCAATCCGTTGTTGTATAGCGCGTCAACACATTTTACGTAGAGCGCAAAAAAACAGATTTTATGCTGTATCTTCGTCAAACTTAGGCCTATTGACACGACACTTGGTACTTGTGATGCCAGTCAGGAACTGAGTGTGCATGCACAGTTTCGTCGCTGCGCCACCTAGTGGCCAGACAGATGTTTTATACACCTTTAACTTTGGCTGCGATCAACGTATTTTGACGGGACTTGATTTTTAAGAGTCCTGAATAGTCGCCGAGTCCAACGATACCAAACATGCCAGATTTCGTCTTACGGTTAGCCCTGTGCATAAAAATAGCGCTTAAAAAACACGCGCGAATAACTCCGCCAGCGTTATTCCGATCGACTCGAAAACACCATAGGAAGAACATTGCATTACCTTCTGAACAAAAAGTTCTATTGGCGTTATATTAAAATTTTCATCAGAAATGGCCGAAAATTGCAAAAAACGAAAAATTAACTTTATAATTTGTGGTTTTTACACATAAATGGTTATAACTTCGCAACGAAAAGAGATTTTTTCACCAGATTTGATACGCTGATGTATGAGCAGAGTCTGAGGCCACACAAAAAAAATGGTATGCCTGAACTACTAGGTGGCCCTATAATTGAACAAAATATTTCATATCAAGCAAGCCCTATTGTCATACAACTATTTCTTTGCCGAACTAAAGTGTATAGTCATGAAACTAGCTAGATGTAACGCAGTCATGACCTGAGGTTGCATGCACGATTCTGTCATAGCGCCCCCTAGTGGTTTGGAGATAGAAAGTAGCTATTTTTGCATAAATCTACTGCAACAGCACATCTAAAACCATGAGTCATCATGGATATTCCTTTCATGGCTTTGACTATAATCACTGGTGGTTGCCAATTCACTCCCTAGCAACCAATGAGAATACCTTATCAACCGTTTTGCAAGAGCTATAACTCTGCATCAGAACATCGTAGAGACACGGGGGTTGGCTCTTTTGACTCATTAACAACACTGTAACATTTTGAGAGCTGAGTATTGCCACTGCAAGCACCACTCATTTTTACGTCAGTGTTCTAGTTATCAATGCTCGTCGAAAGAGAGGGAGAGATTTCACTAAATGAGAACACAGCTTTTTTGCTGATAACTGTTATATTGTTTTGTCTGAAATCATTTTTTTGTCATTGCGCCACCTACTGGTTTTGAGATAGAATATGGCATTTTTTGCCAAAAACTACTGCAACAACACATCTAAAACCATGAGTCATCATGGATTATTCCTTTCATGGCTTTGACTATAATCACTAGAGGATGTCCATTTACTCTCTAGCAACCAATGAGAATACGTTATCAACTGTTTTTGCAAGAGCTTTTTCTCTGTATCAGAACATCACAGAGACATGGGGATGGTCTCTTTTGACTCTTTTAACTTGTTGTAACATGTTGTGACCCATGTTTGCCCACTGTAAGCATCACATACATGTCCTTCAGTGCTCTAATGTTCCATGATTGTCAATAACCAAAGGACAGTTGCAGTAGACAAGAATATAGATTATTTTTGTTGATTACCTTTAGATTTTTTAATCTGAAATCATTAGGTTTACCTAGGTTCTTCAGTCTGCTTATCCAAATGCAACTTTACATCCTTCTGTGCCCTTTTCGGCTTGACCCCGGTATTGCTGCTTGCAGCTATATTTAGGGGTCAAGCCCCGAAGGGGCGAAGACCCCTATTGTATTTGTTAGTTTTCTTATTATTATTAGGGGTCAAGCCCCGAAGGGGCGAAGACCCCTATTGTATTTGTTAGTTTTCTTATTATTATTATTATTCTTCTTCTTCTTCCGCCATTGCGGTCTATGGCAGCCCATAGAACCGTACGTAGGAAAGTTATGAAATTTGGCACACTGATAAAGGACAGTCCAATGTGTCCCCACAGCAAATTTGGAGTCTCTAACTCCAACCCTCTAGCGCCACCAACAGTCTAAAGTTGCACTTACGTTTTTGTTTATAACTTCTGACCCGTACGTCCTAGAAACGAAATTCTTATTTCCTCTGATTCCTTGGCTCAAGACGATTCGACTGGACCCTATGACGTCATTTTCCGTCATGAAAATTTTTCCGCCATTTTGAATTATTCGTAAAACCTACTTTTGCGAACTCGTCCTAGAGCTTTTGCCCGATTTCCACGAAAATCGGTATGTAGCATCTACAGACCCTCACGGCAAAAAGTTATGGAATTCATGTCGATTCGCCAATCTGTTTGCGTAAACCGCGTCAACAAATTTTACGTAGAGTGCAAAAAAACGGATTTGAGGCTGTATCTTCGCCAAACTTAAGCCTATTGAAACGACACTTGGTACTTGTGATGCCAGTCAGGAACTGAGAGCGCATGCCCAGTTTCGTCGCAGCGCCACCTAGTGGTAAGACGAATGTTTTACACACCTATAACTTTGGCTGTGATCGACGTATTTTCATGGGACTTGTTTCCTTGGAGTCCTGAATTGTTGCCGAGTCCAACGATACCAAACATGCCAGAATTGGCCTTACGGTTAACCCTGCGCGGCAAAATAGCACTTAAAAAACACGCGCGAATATCTCCGCGAGCGTAATTCTGATCGACTCGAAAACATCATAGGAAGAATATTGCATTACCTTCTGAACAAAAAGTTCTATTGGCATTGTATTAAAATTTTCATCAGAAATGGCTGAAAATTGCAAAAAACGAAAAATTACCTTTAAATTTTGTGTTTTTACACATAAATGGCTATAACTTCGTAACGCAAAGAGATTTTTTTACCATATTTGATACCCTGATGTATGAGCATATTTTGAGGCCACACAAAAAAAATTGTATGCTTGCACCACTAGGTGGCCCTATAATTGAACAAAACCTTTGATATCAAGCCAGCCCTATGGTCATACAACTGTTTCTTCACTAAACTAAAGTGTATAGTCATAAAACTAGCTAGATGTAACACAGTTATGACCTGAGGTTGCATGCACAATTTTGTCATTGCGCCACCTACTGGTTTTGAGATAGAATAACGCATTTTTTGCCTAAAACTACTGCAACAACACTTCTAAAACCATGAGTCATCATGGATTATTCCTTTCATGGCTTTGACTATAATCACTGATGGTTGCCAATTCACTCCCTAGCAACCAATGAGAATACCTTATCAACCGTTTTTGCAAAAGATATATCTCTGCATCGGAACACCGTAGAGACACGGGGGTGGGCTCTTTTCACTAATTAAACTTGGTTTAACTAGGTTCTTCAGTCTGCTTATCCAATCTCAATTTTACATCCTTTTGGGCCTTTTTCGGCTTGACCCCGGTATTGCTGCTTGCAGCTATATTTATTATTCTTCTTCTTCTTCCGCCATTGCGGTCTATGGCAGCCCATAGAACCGTACGTAGGAAAGTTATGAAATTTGGCACACTGATAAAGGACAGTCCAATGTGTCCCCACAGCAAATTTGGAGTCTCTAACTCCAACCCTCTAGCGCCACCAACAGTCTAAAGTTGCACTTACGTTTTTGTTTATAACTTCTGACCCGTACGTCCTAGAAACGAAATTCTTGTTTCCTCTGATTCCTTGGCTCAAGACGATTCGACTGGACCCTATGACGTCATTTTCCGTCATGAAAATTTTTCCGCCATTTTGAATTATTCGTAAAACCTACTTTTGCGAACTCGTCCTAGAGCTTTTGCCCGATTTCCACGAAAATCGGTATGTAGCATCTACAGACCCTCACGGCAAAAAGTTATGGAATTCATGTCGATTCGTCCATCCGTTTCCGTAAACCGCGTCAACGAATTTTACGTAGAGTGCAAAAAAACGGATTTGAGGCTGTATCTTCGCCAAACTTAAGCCTATTGAAACGACACTTGGTACTTGTGATGCCAGTCAGGAACTGAGAGCGCATGCCCAGTTTCGTCGCAGCGCCACCTAGTGGTAAGACGAATGTTTTACACACCTATAACTTTGGCTGTGATCGACGTATTTTCATGGGACTTGTTTCCTTGGAGTCCTGAATTGTTGCCGAGTCCAACGATACCAAACATGCCAGAATTGGCCTTACGGTTAACCCTGCGCGGCAAAATAGCACTTAAAAAACACGCGCGAATATCTCCGCGAGCGTAATTCTGATCGACTCGAAAACATCATAGGAAGAATATTGCATTACCTTCTGAACAAAAAGTTCTATTGGCATTGTATTAAAATTTTCATCAGAAATGGCTGAAAATTGCAAAAAACGAAAAATTACCTTTAAATTTTGTGTTTTTACACATAAATGGCTATAACTTCGTAACGCAAAGAGATTTTTTTTACCATATTTGATACCCTGATGTATGAGCATATTTTGAGGCCACACAAAAAAAATTGTATGCTTGCACCACTAGGTGGCCCTATAATTGAGCAAAACCTTTGATATCAAGCCAGCCCTATGGTCATACAACTGTTTCTTCACTAAACTAAAGTGTATAGTCATAAAACTAGCTAGATGTAACACAGTTATGACCTGAGGTTGCATGCACAATTTTGTCATTGCGCCACCTACTGGTTTTGAGATAGAATAACGCATTATTTGCCTAAAACTACTGCAACAACACTTCTAAAACCATGAGTCATCATGGATTATTCCTTTCATGGCTTTGACTATAATCACTGATGGTTGCCAATTCACTCCCTAGCAACCAATGAGAATACCTTATCAACCGTTTTTGCAAAAGCTATATCTCTGCATCGGAACACCGTAGAGACACGGGGGTGGGCTCTTTTCACTAATTAAACTTGGTTTAACTAGGTTCTTCAGTCTGCTTATCCAATCTCAATTTTACATCCTTTTGGGCCCTTTTCGGCTTGACCCCGGTATTGCTGCTTGCAGCTATATTGGCAATTGTTTCTGTTAGTAAATTTTTCTTCTTCCGCCATTGCGGTCTATGGCAGCCCATAGAACCGTACGTAGGAAAGTTATGAAATTTGGCACACTGATAGAGGACAGTCCAATGTGTCCCCACAGCAAATTTGGAATCTCTATCTCTAACCTGCTAGCGCCACCAACAGTCCAAAGTTGCACTTATGTTTTTGCTTATAACTTCTGATCCGTAATCCCTAGAAACAAAATTCTTGCTTCCTATAATTCCTTGGCTCAAGACGATTCGATCGGACCCTATGACGTCATTTTCCGTCATGAAAATTTTTCCGCCATTTTGAATTATTCGTAAAAACTACTTTTTCGAACTCGTCCTAGAGCTTTTGTCCGATTGCCACGAAAATTGGTATGTATCATCTAGAGACACTCAGAGCAAAAAGTTATCAAAAGAATTTCGATACAGCAATCCGTTGTCGTATACCGCCTTAACGAATTTTATGTATAGCGCATAAAAACTGATTTTAGGCTGTATCTTTGTCAAATTTAGGCCTATTGACACGACACTTGGTACTTGAGATGCCAGTCAGGAATTGAGGGTGCATGCACAATTTCGTTGCAGCGCCACCTAGTGGCCAGACGAATGTTCTATACGCCTATAACTTTGACTGCGATAAAAGTATTTTCACGGGACTTGATTCTTTGGAGTCCTGAGTAGTCGCCGAGTCCAGCGATACCAAACATGCTAGGATTCGTCATACGGTTAACCCTGCGCAGCAAAATAGCACTTGAAAAACACGCGCAAATATCTCGGCGAGCGTTATTCCGATCGACTCGAAAACACCATAGGAAGAACAGTGCGTTACCTTCTGAACAAAAAGTTCTATTGGCGTTATATTAAAATTTTTATCAGAAATGGCCGAAAAATGCAAAAAAACAAAAGTTACCTTTAAATTTTGCTTTTTTTACACATAAATGGTTATAACTTCGCAACGAAAAGAGATTTTTTCACCAGATTTGATACGCTGATGTACGACCACAGTCTGAGGCTACACAAAAAAAAATGTATGCTTGCACCACTAGTTGGCCTTATAATTGAAAAAAACCTTTGAAATCAAGCCACCCTATGGTCATACAACTGTTTCTTCACTAAATTGAAGTGTATAGTCATAAAACTAGCTAGATGTAACACAGTTATGACCTGAGGTTGCATGCACAATTTTGTCATTGCGCCACCTACTGGTTTTGAGATAGAAATATGGCATTTTTTGCCTAAATCTACTGCAACAACACATCTAAAACCATGAGTCATCATGGATTATTCCTTTCATGCCTTTGACTATAATCACTGGTGGTTGCCAATTCACTCCCTAGCAACCAATGAGAATACCTTATCAACCGTTTTTGCAAGAGCTATATCTCTGCGTCAGAACATCGTAGAGACACGGGGGTGGGCTCTTTTGACTCATTAACACCACTGTAACATTTTGTGAGCTGAGTATTGCCACTGCAAGCACCACTCATTTTTACGTCAGTGTTCTAGTTATCAATGCTCGTCGAAAGAGAGGTAGATATTTCACTAAATGAGAACAGCTTTTTTGCTGATAACTGTTATATTGTTTTGTCTGAAATCAAGAGATTTTCTTAGGTACTTTAAACTGCTCATCCGAAGTCAACTTTACTTTCTGCTGTGCCCTTTTTGGCTTGACCCCGGTGATTGCTGCTTGCAGCTATATTTAGGGGTCAAGCCCAGAATGGGCGAAGACCCCTATTGTATCCGTTAGTTTTCTTTTTCTTTTTCTTTTTCTTTTTCTTTTTAACTATTATTCTTCTTCCTGTTCCATTGCGGTCTATGGCAGCCCATAGAACCGTATGTAGGAAAGTTATGAAATTTGGCACACTGACAGAGGACAGTCTAAATAATATCCATAGCAATTTTGGAGTCTCTATCTCAAACCCGCTAGCGCCACCAACAGTCCAAAGTTGCACTTACGTTTTTGCTTATAACTTCTGATCCGTAAGTCCTAGAAACGAAATTCTTGTTTCCTCTAATTCCTTGGCTCAAGACGATTCGATTAGACCCTATGACGTTATTTTCCGTCATGAAAATTTTTCCGCCATTTTGAATTATTCGTAAAACCTACTTTTGCGAACTCGTCCTAGAGTTTTTACCCGATTGCCACGAAAATCGGTATGCAGCATCTAGAGACACTCAAGGCAAAAAGTTATTAAAAGAATTTCGATAAACCAATCCGTTCTCGTATAGCGCGTCAACGAATTTTACATAGAGCGCAAAAAAACAGAGTTTAGGCTGTATCTTCGCCAAACTTAGGCCTTTTGACACGACACTTGGTACTTGAGATGCCAGTCAGGAATTGAGGGTGCATGCACAGTTTCGTTGCAGTGCCACCTAGTGGCCAGACGAATGTTCTATACGCCTATAACTTTGACTGCGATAAAAGTATTTTCACGGGACTTGATTTTTTGGAGTCCTGAGTAGTCGCCGAGTCCAACGATACCAAACATGCCAGGATTCGTCATACGGTTAACCCTGCGCAGCAAAATAGCACTTAAAAAACACGCGCGAATATCTCGGCGAGCGTTATTCCAATGGACTCGAAAACACCATAGGAAGAACATTGCGTTACCTTCTGAACAAAAAGTTCTATTGGCATTATATTAAAATTTTTATCAGAAATGGCCGAAAAATGCAAAAAACGAAAAATTACCTTTAAATTTTGCATTTTTTACACATAAATGGTTATAACTTCGCAACGAAAAGAGATTTTTTCACCAGATTTGATACGCTGATGTACGACCACAGTCTGAGGCTACACAAAGAAAATTGTATGCTTGCACCACTAGTTGGCCTTATAATTCAACAAAACCTTTGAAATCAAGCCACCCTATGGTCATACAACTGTTTCTTCACTAAACTAAAGTGTATAGTCATAAAACTAGCTAGATGTAACACAGTTATGACCTGAGGTTGCATGCACAATTTTGTCATTCCGCCACCTACTGGTTTTGAGATAGAAATATGACATTTTTTGCCTAAAACTACTGCAACAACACATCTAAAACCATGAGTCATCATGGATTATTCCTTTCATGGCTTTGACTATAATCACTGGTGGTTGCCAATTCACTCCCTAGCAACCAATGAGAATACCTTATCAACCGTTTTTGCAAGAGCTATATCTCTGTGTCAGAACATCGTAGAGACACGGGGGTGGGCTCTTTTGACTCATTAACACCACTGTAACATTTTGTGAGCTGAGTATTGCCACTGCAAGCACCACTCATTTTTACATCGGTGTTCTAGTTATCAATGCTCGTCGAAAGAGAGGGAGAGACTTCACTGAATGAGAACACAGCTTTTTTGCTGATAACTGTTATATTGTTTTTTCTGAAATCATGAGATTTTCCCAGGTTCTTTAAACTGCTCATCCAAAGTCAACTTTACTTTCTGCTGTGCCCTTTTTGGCTTGACCCCGGTGATTGCTGCTTGCAGCTATATTTAGGGGTCAAGCCCCGAAGGGGCGAAGACCCCTATTGTATTTGTTAGTGTTCTTATTATTATTATAATAATTATTCTGCTTCTTCTTCCGCCATTGCGGTCTATGGCAGCCCATAGAACCGTACGTAGGAAAGTTATCAAATTTGGCACACTGATAAAGGACAGTCCAAATATTATCCACAGCAAATTTGGAGTCTCTATCTCAAACCCGCTAGCGCCACCAACAGTCCAAAGTTGCACTTATGTTTTTGCTTATAACTTTTGATCCGTAAGTCCTAGAAACGAAATTCTTGTTTCCTCTGATTCCTTGGCTCAAGCCGATTCGATTGGACCCTATGACGTCATTTTCCGTCATGAAAATTTTTCCGCCATTTTGAATTATTCGTAAAACCTACTTTTGCGAACTCGTCCTAGAGTTTTTACCCGATTGCCGCAAAAATTGGTATGTAGCATCTAGAGACCCTCACGGCAAAAAGTTATTAAAAGAATTTTGATAAATCAATCCGTTGTTGTATAGCGCGTCAACACATTTTACGTAGAGCGCAAAAAAACAGATTTTATGCTGTATCTTCGTCAAACTTAGGCCTATTGACACGACACTTGGTACTTGTGATGCCAGTCAGGAACTGAGTGTGCATGCACAGTTTCGTCGCTGCGCCACCTAGTGGCCAGACAGATGTTTTATACACCTTTAACTTTGGCTGCGATCAACGTATTTTGACGGGACTTGATTTTTAAGAGTCCTGAATAGTCGCCGAGTCCAACGATACCAAACATGCCAGATTTCGTCTTACGGTTAGCCCTGTGCATAAAAATAGCGCTTAAAAAACACGCGCGAATAACTCCGCCAGCGTTATTCCGATCGACTCGAAAACACCATAGGAAGAACATTGCATTACCTTCTGAACAAAAAGTTCTATTGGCGTTATATTAAAATTTTCATCAGAAATGGCCGAAAATTGCAAAAAACGAAAAATTAACTTTATAATTTGTGGTTTTTACACATAAATGGTTATAACTTCGCAACGAAAAGAGATTTTTTCACCAGATTTGATACGCTGATGTATGAGCAGAGTCTGAGGCCACACAAAAAAAATGGTATGCCTGAACTACTAGGTGGCCCTATAATTGAACAAAATATTTCATATCAAGCAAGCCCTATTGTCATACAACTATTTCTTTGCCGAACTAAAGTGTATAGTCATGAAACTAGCTAGATGTAACGCAGTCATGACCTGAGGTTGCATGCACGATTCTGTCATAGCGCCCCCTAGTGGTTTGGAGATAGAAAGTAGCTATTTTTGCATAAATCTACTGCAACAGCACATCTAAAACCATGAGTCATCATGGATATTCCTTTCATGGCTTTGACTATAATCACTGGTGGTTGCCAATTCACTCCCTAGCAACCAATGAGAATACCTTATCAACCGTTTTGCAAGAGCTATAACATCGTAGAGACACGGGGGTTGGCTCTTTTGACTCATTAACAACACTGTAACATTTTGAGAGCTGAGTATTGCCACTGCAAGCACCACTCATTTTTACGTCAGTGTTCTAGTTATCAATGCTCGTCGAAAGAGAGGGAGAGATTTCACTAAATGAGAACACAGCTTTTTTGCTGATAACTGTTATATTGTTTTGTCTGAAATTATTTTTTTGTCATTGCGCCACCTACTGGTTTTGAGATAGAATATGGCATTTTTTGCCAAAAACTACTGCAACAACACATCTAAAACCATGAGTCATCATGGATTTTCCTTTCATGGCTTTGACTATAATCACTAGAGGATGTCCATTTACTCTCTAGCAACCAATGAGAATACGTTATCAACTGTTTTTGCAAGAGCTTTTTCTCTGTATCAGAACATCACAGAGACATGGGGATGGTCTCTTTTGACTCTTTTAACTTGTTGTAACATGTTGTGACCCATGTTTGCCCACTGTAAGCATCACATACATGTCCTTCAGTGCTCTAATGTTCCATGATTGTCAATAACCGAAGGACAGTTGCAGTAGACAAGAATATAGATTATTTTTGTTGATTACCTTTAGATTTTTTAATCTGAAATCATTAGGTTTACCTAGGTTCTTCAGTCTGCTTATCCAAATGCAACTTTACATCCTTCTGTGCCCTTTTCGGCTTGACCCCGGTATTGCTGCTTGCAGCTATATTTAGGGGTCAAGCCCCGAAGGGGCGAAGACCCCTATTGTATTTGTTAGTTTTCTTATTATTATTATTATTCTTCTTCTTCTTCCGCCATTGCGGTCTATGGCAGCCCATAGAACCGTACGTAGGAAAGTTATGAAATTTGGCACACTGATAAAGGACAGTCCAATGTGTCTCCACAGCAAATTTGGAGTCTCTAACTCCAACCCTCTAGCGCCACCAACAGTCTAAAGTTGCACTTACGTTTTTGTTTATAACTTCTGACCCGTACGTCCTAGAAATGAAATTCTTGTTTCCTCTGATTCCTTGGCTCAAGACGATTCGACTGGACCCTATGACGTAATTTTCCGTCATGAAAATTTTTCCGCCATTTTGAATTATTCGTAAAACCTACTTTTGCGAACTCGTCCTAGAGCTTTTGCCCGATTTCCACGAAAATCGGTATGTAGCATCTACAGACCCTCACGGCAAAAAGTTATGGAATTCATGTCGATTTGCCAATCTGTTTGCGTAAACCGCGTCAACAAATTTTACGTAGAGTGCAAAAAAACGGATTTGAGGCTGTATCTTCGCCAAACTTAAGCCTATTGAAACGACACTTGGTACTTGTGATGCCAGTCAGGAACTGAGAGTGCATGCCCAGTTTCGTCGCAGCGCCACCTAGTGGTAAGACGAATGTTTTACACACATATAACTTTGGCTGTGATCGACGTATTTTCATGGGACTTGTTTCCTTGGAGTCCTGAATAGTTGCCGAGTCCAAAGATACCAAACATGCCAGAATTGGCCTTACGGTTAACCCTGCGCGGCAAAATAGCACTTAAAAAACACGCGCGAATATCTCCGCGAGCGTAATTCTGATCGACTCGAAAACATCATAGGAAGAATATTGCATTACCTTCTGAACAAAAAGTTCTATTGGCATTGTATTAAAATTTTCATCAGAAATGGCTGAAAATTGCAAAAAACGAAAAATTATCTTTAAATTTTGTGTTTTTACACATAAATGGCTATAACTTCATAACGCAAAGAGATTTTTTCACCATATTTGATACGCTGATGTACGACCACAGTCTGAGGCTACACAAAAAAAATTGTATGGTTGCACCACTAGTTGGCCTTATAATTTAACAAAACCTTTGAAATCAAGAAGCCACCCTATGGTCATACAACTGTTTCTTCACTAAACTAAAGTGTATAGTCATAAAACTAGCTAGATGTAACACAGTTATGACCTGAGGTTGCATGCACAATTTTGTCATTGCGCCACCTACTGGTTTTGAGATAGAATAACGCATTTTTTGCCTAAAACTACTGCAACAACACATCTAAAACCATGAGTCATCATGGATTATTCCTTTCATGGCTTTGACTATAATCACTAGTGGATGTCCATTTACTCTCTAGCAACCAATGAGAATACGTTATCAACTGTTTTTGCAAGAGCTTTTTCTCTGCATCAGAACATCGCAGAGACACGCGGGTGGTCTCGTTTGACTCATTACACTTGCCTTAACATGATGTGTCCTTGATGTTTTACCACTGCAAACACCACTCACAAGTCCTTCAGTGCTCTAATGTTCCATGATTGTCATTAACAGAAAGACGATCACAGTAGACAAGAACATAGATTATTTTTGTTAGTTACATTGCAGTTTTTTATCTGTTTTCATTAGGTTTACCTAAGTTCTTTAATCTGCTAATCCAAACTAAATTTTTCATCCTTCTGTGCCATTTTTGGCTTGACCCCGGCATTGCTGCCTGCAGCTATATTTATTAGGGGTCAAGCCCCGTAGGGGCGAAGACCCCTATTGTATTTGTTAGTTTTCTTATTATTATTATTAGGGGTCAAGCCCCGAAGGGGCGAAGACCCCTATTGTATTTGTTAGTTTTCTTATTATTATTATTATTCTTCTTCTTCTTCCGCCATTGCGGTCTATGGCAGCCCATAGAACCGTACGTAGGAAAGTTATGAAATTTGGCACACTGATAAAGGACAGTCCAATGTGTCCCCACAGCAAATTTGGAGTCTCTAACTCCAACCCTCTAGCGCCACCAACAGTCTAAAGTTGCACTTACGTTTTTGTTTATAACTTCTGACCCGTACGTCCTAGAAACGAAATTCTTGTTTCCTCTGATTCCTTGGCTCAAGACGATTCGACTGGACCCTATGACGTCATTTTCCGTCATGAAAATTTTTCCGCCATTTTGAATTATTCGTAAAACCTACTTTTGCGAACTCGTCCTAGAGCTTTTGCCCGATTTCCACGAAAATCGGTATGTAGCATCTACAGACCCTCACGGCAAAAAGTTATGGAATTCATGTCGATTCGCCAATCTGTTTGCGTAAACCGCGTCAACAAATTTTACGTAGAGTGCAAAAAAACGGATTTGAGGCTGTATCTTCGCCAAACTTAAGCCTATTGAAACGACACTTGGTACTTGTGATGCCAGTCAGGAACTGAGAGCGCATGCCCAGTTTCGTCGCAGCGCCACCTAGTGGTAAGACGAATGTTTTACACACCTATAACTTTGGCTGTGATCGACGTATTTTCATGGGACTTGTTTCCTTGGAGTCCTGAATTGTTGCCGAGTCCAACGATACCAAACATGCCAGAATTGGCCTTACGGTTAACCCTGCGCGGCAAAATAGCACTTAAAAAACACGCGCGAATATCTCCGCGAGCGTAATTCTGATCGACTCGAAAACATCATAGGAAGAATATTGCATTACCTTCTGAACAAAAAGTTCTATTGGCATTGTATTAAAATTTTCATCAGAAATGGCTGAAAATTGCAAAAAACGAAAAATTACCTTTAAATTTTGTGTTTTTACACATAAATGGCTATAACTTCGTAACGCAAAGAGATTTTTTTACCATATTTGATACCCTGATGTATGAGCATATTTTGAGGCCACACAAAAAAAATTGTATGCTTGCACCACTAGGTGGCCCTATAATTGAGCAAAACCTTTGATATCAAGCCAGCCCTATGGTCATACAACTGTTTCTTCACTAAACTAAAGTGTATAGTCATAAAACTAGCTAGATGTAACACAGTTATGACCTGAGGTTGCATGCACAATTTTGTCATTGCGCCACCTACTGGTTTTGAGATAGAATAACGCATTTTTTGCCTAAAACTACTGCAACAACACTTCTAAAACCATGAGTCATCATGGATTATTCCTTTCATGGCTTTGACTATAATCACTGATGGTTGCCAATTCACTCCCTAGCAACCAATGAGAATACCTTATCAACCGTTTTTGCAAAAGCTATATCTCTGCATCGGAACACCGTAGAGACACGGGGGTGGGCTCTTTTCACTAATTAAACTTGGTTTAACTAGGTTCTTCAGTCTGCTTATCCAATCTCAATTTTACATCCTTTTGGGCCCTTTTCGGCTTGACCCCGGTATTGCTGCTTGCAGCTATATTTATTCTTCTTCTTCTTCTTCTTCTTCCGCCATTGCGGTCTATGGCAGCCCATAGAACCGTACGTAGGAAAGTTATGAAATTTGGCACACTGATAAAGGACAGTCCAATGTGTCTCCACAGCAAATTTGGAGTCTCTAACTCCAACCCTCTAGCGCCACCAACAGTCTAAAGTTGCACTTACGTTTTTGTTTATAACTTCTGACCCGTACGTCCTAGAAATGAAATTCTTGTTTCCTCTGATTCCTTGGCTCAAGACGATTCGACTGGACCCTATGACGTCATTTTCCGTCATGAAAATTTTTCCGCCATTTTGAATTATTCGTAAAACCTACTTTTGCGAACTCGTCCTAGAGCTTTTGCCCGATTTCCACGAAAATCGGTATGTAGCATCTACAGACCCTCACGGCAAAAAGTTATGGAATTCATGTCGATTCGCCAATCTGTTTGCGTAAACCGCGTCAACAAATTTTACGTAGAGTGCAAAAAAACGGATTTGAGGCTGTATCTTCGCCAAACTTAAGCCTATTGAAACGACACTTGGTACTTGTGATGCCAGTCAGGAACTGAGAGTGCATGCCCAGTTTCGTCGCAGCGCCACCTAGTGGTAAGACGAATGTTTTACACACCTATAACTTTGGCTGTGATCGACGTATTTTCATTGGACTTGTTTCCTTGGAGTCCTGAATAGTTGCCGAGTCCAACGATACCAAACATGCCAGAATTGGCCTTACGGTTAACCCTGCGCGGCAAAATAGCACTTAAAAAACACGCGCGAATATCTCCGCGAGCGTAATTCTGATCGACTCGAAAACATCATAGGAAGAATATTGCATTACCTTCTGAACAAAAAGTTCTATTGACATTGTATTAAAATTTTCATCAGAAATGGCTGAAAATTGCAAAAAACGAAAAATTACCTTTAAATTTTGTGTTTTTACACATAAATGGCTATAACTTCGTAACGCAAAGAGATTTTTTCACCATATTTGATACGCTGATGTACGACCACAGTCTGAGGCTACACAAAAAAAATTGTATGGTTGCACCACTAGTTGGCCTTATAATTTAACAAAACCTTTGAAATCAAGCCACCCTATGGTCATACAACTGTTTCTTCACTAATCTAAAGTGTATAGTCATAAAACTAGCTAGATGTAACACAGTTATGACCTGAGGTTGCATGCACAATTTTGTCATTGCGCCACCTACTGGTTTTGAGATAGAATAACGCATTTTTTGCCTAAAACTACTGCAACAACACATCTAAAACCATGAGTCATCATGGATTATTCCTTTCATGGCTTTGACTATAATCACTAGTGGATGTCCATTTACTCTCTAGCAACCAATGAGAATACGTTATCAACTGTTTTTGCAAGAGCTTTTTCTCTGCATCAGAACATCGCAGAGACATGGGGGTGGGCTCTTTTGACTCATTAACACCACTGTAACATTTTGTGAGCTGAGTATTGCCACTAGAAGCACCACTCATTTTTACGTCAGTGTTCTAGTTATCAATGCTCGACGAAAGAGAGGGAGAGATGACACTGAATGAAAACACAGCTTTTTAGCTGATAACTGTTATATTATTTAGTCTGAAATCAAGAGATTTTCCCAGGTTCTTTAAACTGCTCATCCGAATTCAACTTTACTTTCTTATGTGCCCTTTTTGGCTTGACCCCGGCATTGCTGCTTGCAGCTATATTGGTAATTGTTTCTGTTAATAATTTTTTTTTCTTCAGCCATTGCGGTCTATGGCAGCCCATAGAACCGTACGTAGGAAAGTTATGAAATTCTGCACACTGATAGAGGACTGTCCAAAAAGTCTCCACAACAAATTTGAAGTCTTAGTCTCTAACCCGCTAGCGCCACCAACAGTCCAAAGTTGCACTTACGTTTTTGCTTATAACTTCTGATCCGTATGTCCTAGAAACGAAATTCTTGTTTCCTCTGATTCCTTGGCTCATGACGATTCGAATAGACCTTATTACGTCATTTTCCGTCATGAAAATTTTTCCGCCATTTTGAATAATTCGTAAAACCTACTTTTGCGAACTCGTCCTAGAGTTTTTACCCGATTGCCACGAAAATCGGTGTGCAGCATCTAGAGACACTCACGGCAAAAAGTTATTAAAAGAATTTCGATTAACCAATCCGTTGTCGTATAGCGTGTCAACGAATTTTACGTAGAGCGCAAAAAACAGATTTTAGGCTGTATCTTCGCCAAACTTAGGCCTATTGACACGACACTTGGTAATTGAGATGCCAGTCAGGATATGAGGGTGCATGCACAGTTTCGTTGTAGCGCCACCTAGTGGTCAGACATATGCTTTACATGCCTATAACTTTGGCTGTGATCGACGTATTTTTACGAGTCTTGTTTCTTTGAAGTCCTGAATAGTTGCCGAGTCCAACGATACCAAACATGCCAAATTTCGTCTCACGGTTAGCCCTGCGCAGCAAAACAGCACTTAAAAAACACGCGCAAATATCTCCACGAGCGTTATTCCGATCGACTCGAAAACACCATAGGTAGAACATTGCATTACCTTCTGAACAAAAAGTTCTATTGGCGTTATATTAAAATTTTCATCAGAAATGGCCGAAAATTGCAATAAACGAAAAATTACCTTTACATTTTGTGTTTTTTACACATAAATGGTTATAACTTCGTAAAGCAAAGAGATTTTTTCACCATATTTAATACGCTGATGTACGACCACAGTCTGAGGCTACACAAAAAAAATTGTATGCTTGCACCACTAGTTGGCCTTATAATTGAACAAAACCTTTGAAATCAAGCCACCCTATGGTCATACAACTGTTTCTTCACTAATCAAAAGTGTATAGTCATAAAACTAGCTAGATGTAACATAGTTATGACCTGAGGTTGCATGCACAAATTTTTTCATTGCGCCACCTACTGGTTTTGACATAGAACATGGCATTTTTTGCCTAAAACTATTGCAACAACACATCTAAAACCATGAGTCATCATGGATTATTCCTTTCATGGCTTTGACTATAATCACTGATGGTTGCCAATTCACTCCCTAGCAACCAATGAGAATACCTTATCAACCGTTTTTGCAAGAGCTATATCTCTGCGTCAGAACATCATAGAGACACGCTGGTGGGCTCTTTTGACTCATTAACACCACTGTAACATTTTGTGAGCTGAGTATTGCCACTGCAAGCACCACTCATTTTTACTTCAGTGTTCTAGTTATCAATGCTCATCGAAAGAGAGGGAGAGATTTCACTTAATGGGAACACAGCTTTTTTTGCTGATAACTATTATATTGTTTTGTCTGAAATCAAGAGATTTTCCTAGGTTCTTTAAACTGCTCATCCGAAGTCAACTTTACTTTCTGCTGTGCTCTTTTTGGCTTGACCCCGGTGATTGCTGCTTGCAGCTATATTTAGGGGTCAAGCCCCGAAGGGGCGAAGACCCCTATTGTATTTGTTAGTTTTCTTATTATTATTATTATTCTGCTTCTTCTTCTTCTTCTTCTTCCGCCATTGCGGTCTATGGCAGCCCATAGAACCGTACCTAGGAAAGTTATGAAATTTGGCACACTGATAAAGGACAGTCCAATGTGTCCCCATAGCAAATTTGGAGTCTCTATCTCAAACCCGCTAGCGCCACCAACAGTCCAAAGTTGCACTTACGTTTTTGCTTATAACTTCTGATCCGTAAGTCCTAGAAACGAAATTCTTATTTCCTCTGATTCCTTGGCTCAAGACGATTCGATTAGACCCTATGACGTTATTTTCCGTCATTAAAATTTTTCCGCCATTTTGAATTATTCGTAAAACCTACTTTTGCGAACTCGTCCTAGAGTTTTTACCCGATTGCCACGAAAATCGGTATGCAGCATCTAGAGACACTCAAGGCAAAAAGTTATTAAAAGAATTTCGATAAACCAATCCATTCTCGTATAGCGCGTCAACGAATTTTACATAGAGCGCAAAAAAACAGAGTTTAGGCTGTATCTTCACCAAACTTAAGCCTATTGACACGACACTTGGTACTTGAGATGCCAGTCAGGAATTGAGGGTGCATGCACAGTTTCGTTGCAGCGCCACCTAGTGGCCAGACGAATGTTCTATACGCCTATAACTTTGACTGCGATAAAAGTATTTTCACGGGACTTGATTTTTTGGAGTCCTGAGTAGTCGCCGAGTCCAACGATACCAAACATGCCAGGATTCGTCATACGGTTAACCCTGTGCAGCAAAATAGCACTTAAAAAACATGCGCGAATATCTCGCCGAGCGTTATTCCGATCGACTCGAAAACACCATAGGAAGAACATTGCGTTACCTTCTGAACAAAAAGTTCTATTGGCGTTGTATTAAAATTTTTATCAGAAATGGCCGAAAAATGCAAAAAACGAAAAATTACCTTTAAATTTTGCATTTTTTACACATAAATGGTTATAACTTCGCAACGAAAAGAGATTTTTTCACCAGATTTGATACGCTGATGTACGACCACAGTCTGAGGTTACACAAAAAAAATGTATGCTTGCACCACTAGTTGGCCTTATAATTGAAAAAAACCTTTGAAATCAAGCCACCCTATGGTCATACAACTGTTTCTTCCCTAAAATAAAGTGTATAGTCATAAAACTAGCTAGATGTAACACAGTTATGACCTGAGGTTGCATGCACAATTTTGTCATTGCGCCACCTACTGGTTTTGAGATAGAAATATGGCATTTTTTGCCTAAAACTACTGCAACAACACATCTAAAACCATGAGTCATCATGGATTATTCCTTTCATGGCTTTGACTATAATCACTGGTGGTTGCCAATTCACTCCCTAGCAACCAATGAGAATACTTTATCAACCGTTTTTGCAAGAGCTATATCTCTGCGTCAGAACATCGTAGAGACACGGGGGTGGGCTCTTTTGACTCATTAACACCACTGTAACATTTTGTGAGCTGAGTATTGCCACTGCAAGCACCACTCATTTTTACGTCAGTGTTCTAGTTATCAATGCTCGTCGAAAGAGAGGGAGAGATTTCACTAAATGAGAACAGCTTTTTTGCTGATAACTGTTATATTGTTTTGTCTGAAATCAAGAGATTTTCCTAGGTACTTTAAACTGCTCATCCGAAGTCAACTTTACTTTCTGCTGTGCCCTTTTTGGCTTGACCCCGGTGATTGCTGCTTGCAGCTATATTGGCAATTGTTTCTGTTAGTAAATTTTTCTTCTTCCGCCATTGCGGTCTATGGCAGCCCATAGAACCGTACGTAGGAAAGTTATGAAATTTGGCAAACTGATAGAGGACAGTCCAAATAATATCCACAGCAAATTTGGAGTCTCTATCTCAAGCCCACTAGCGCCACCAACAGTCCAAAGTTGCACTTACGTTTTGTCTTATAACTTCTGAACCGTAAGTTCCAGAAATGAAATTCTTGTTTCCTCTGATTCCTTGGCTCAAGACGATTCGATAGGATCCTATGACGTCATTTTCCGTCATGAAAATTTTTCCGCCATTTTGAATTATTTGTTAAAACTACTTTTCGAACTCGTCCTAGAGTTTTTGCCCGTTTGTCTCAAAAATCGGTATGCAGCATCTAGAGACACTCAAGGCAAAAAGTTATTAAAAGAATTTCGATAAACCAATCCGTTGTCGTATAGCGCGTCAACGAATTTTAGGTAGAGCGCACAATAACAGATTTTAGGCTGTATCTTCGCCAAACTAAGGCCTATTGACACGACACTTGGTACTTGAGATGCCAGTCAGGAACTGAGGGTGCATGCACAGTTTCGTTGCAGCGCCACCTAGTGGCCAGACGAATGTTCTATACGCCTATAACTTTGGCTGCGATAAAAGTATTTTCACGGGACTTGAATTTTTGGAGTCCTGAGTAGTGGTCGAGTCCAACGATACCAAACATGCCAGGTTTCGTCATACGGTTAGCCCTGTGCAGCAAAATAGCACTTAAAAAACACGTGCAAATATCTCTGCGAGCGTTATTCCGATCGACTCGAAAACACCATAGGAAGAACATTGCATTACCTTCTGAACAAAAAGTTCTATTGGCGTTATATTAAAATTTTCATCAGAAATGGCCGAAAAATGCGAAAAACGAAAAATTACCTTTAAATTTTGCATTTGTTTACACATAAATGGTTATAACTTCGCAACAAAAAGAGATTTTTTCACCAGATTTGAAACGCTGATGTACGACCACAGTCTGAGGCTACACAAAAAAAATTTATGCTTGTGTCACGGCTAGGGGCTGGCTGCTAAACCTAAAGCCACGCCCCTTCTCAACTTCCACCTCGAGGAGGTCCCCAAAGCCAACCCAATGACCACACAACACGAGGGCAGGTATGTATTAAAACAAACTTTATTTAAATATTTAAAAGAACTGGGGAAATGGGGAAGGGGCAATTAAAACTAGCTGCCTCTCTGCCTTCCAGGCAGACCACAGCACGGAAAAGTGGCAGAAAGGGGAAGAGGGCAACGGGGGTTCCAGGGGCTGGTGACCAAGATATAGGGGGGAGGGGACGGAGAACACAGGCTCCTGCCAACTCCGCTATCCGTGGCGCCCTCCTCTTCTCTCCTGGAGGCAAAGACAAAATAGTGTGAACTTGGGGTTTTATCTCTCCCTCTAGCTGCGGTACCTGTGTCACGTTGGCCGATACTTCACTTCTCACTCCACTTTGTGTTTCTTTCCACAGGCTTCGACTGGGACACGAAGATTCGTTTAACCTGGACTAGGATCGTCCTCACCGGTCGGTTTGCTGATAGCTCTTGGTAAGTATGGGTCTTTTCCACAGGTCACTCTCCTGACATTCACTCCCGTCTTTTCTCTCCCTTTACAGACAGCTTGGACACGACAACACAGTTAATACAACTTGGATACTTCTCACCTCTCTGCTGTTTACAGCTCGGGGCATGTATGACTGTTCCCAGTTCGTTCCACTGACGTTCACTCTCGTTCTCTCTTCCTTTACAGGCAGCTTGGACACAATAACACAGTTAGTGCAACTTGGATACTTCTCACCTCTCTGCTGTTTACAGCTCGGGACATGTATGACTGTTCACAGTTCGTTCTACTGACGTTCACTCTCGTCCTCTCTTCCTTTACAGGCAGCTTGGACACAAGAACACAGTTAGTGCAACTTGGATACTTCTCACCTCTCTGCTGTTTACAGCTCGGGGCATGTATGACTGTTCACAGTTCGTTCTACTGACGTTCACTCTCGTTCTCTCTTCCTTTACAGGCAGCTTGGACACAATAACACAGTTAGTGCAACTTGGATACTTCTCACCTCTCTGCTGTTTACAGCTCGGGGCATGTATGACTGTTCACAGTTCGTTATACGGCGTTCTGTTCGACAATATACGAGGGCGGGCTTACGACAGCTGGCCTGCACAGAAAGGCAAACGATGCTAGTTTTCCTAGGGGTCGCCGGGGGCAAAAACCCTCTCGGCGGATGCGCTGATCAGCAGGGGGCGAACTGTCACACCGTCTCACCGGGCCGAGCGCTGCCCTATCCTCAATGCCCGTAGGCCGATCGGATACCGGACAGGGGCGCCCCTTTGTAGAGGCCACGGGGCGGCGGAACTGCTTCGCCTCTCACTCTGCCACAAGATAGAACACACAGGTAAAATAGCAATATACAGGTTCGAGGTTGTACTCACACACGCGCTGCCAGCTTCCAAGTCTTCACCGCCACACTCTGTAACTGTCGACACACAGGCGGGGCGACTTCCAAAGCCCACGCCGTCACTTTATACCTGGATCGCACCCAGCATACAATAATTAGTGTTACTCACAACCGTCAGCCTCTCTGCTTTCTTCCTCAGTAGAAGGGATGATGCGGGGTACGTCTGACAAGACACACAGCACTTGCACAGCAACCCACAGCAAATACACAGCACCACTTCAACGTGAAAGGTTTTTCAAAATGACATAGCCTCACCCACCACACTACAAGTGTACACACGAGACGCCCGACGTCCTCCACTTCGCTGAGGTCGGATGGGGGCGATGGTACTACGGTCGGAGCTTTTGGTTCTGCTGCTACGGCTGCTCAATCCACTTATTCCTGCGGCTCACCTACCACGCTAGATCAGGGGTAGGGCCGCCTTCCTGGAGGCGTTCGATAATACACAGGTTAGTAGTTATATTTCAGTTAAATCCAGAGCCAATACTCACAGCGGTCCTCTTGGAAAATAGTTTACAAACTGCTTCGTTTACTTCCTCCTTGGTTACTCCAAGCGTGTCACAATCTCCATTGTTTTCTTCTACCCACAGGGTTTCCTCTTACAGTAGTATCCACAAAGCGTCCTCGTGGTGCAGTGCTCCTTTAAATATCACAGCTCCGTCCTTTTCGCCTCTCTTGGCTGCCGCACTCTTTCCTCTTGCTATAAGCACTCCGTGGATCAACGGCGCCCTCCGGCTCCTCCAAGGACGGAGCGTGTGAATTTTTCTCTGCCCTAGGCAGCAAATAGAGCTTGTGCCCAAAAACGACTCCCCTGTGTGCTGCTGCAGCTCAATTTATGTGGCCCGTCCTCATTGCTTTCTCTAATCAGAGCAGCTGCTTAAATTGGCTGCACCTGTGGCTCGTTGCTCCCTGATTCATGTTGCCGGGGAGACCAGGAAGTAAAGGGTGCGTTTAAAAATTTTGTCCGGGCGGAACCGCTCCTCTCCATTTTCGGTTCCGCCCTAAGTCACCCTGTGACATCCTCCCCCGCCAATCCGTTCTAGTCCCTAGAACGGGCTCTTCATAGGGACGGGTAAAAACGGTGTAGGGTTCTTCTTTAAAAACAGGACGGGCATGGCACGGGGTTGGGATGCGGGCCCCGCGTTGTCGGTCATTGGGCGACCCTGGTTACTCAACTCGAGGTGGAGCCCTGCCGACTACGCCAAAATCTGTCACGGCTAGGGGCTGGCTGCTAAACCTAAAGCCACGCCCCTTCTCAACTTCCACCTCGAGGAGGTCCCCAAAGCCAACCCAATGACCACACAACACGAGGGCAGGTATGTATTAAAACAAACTTTATTTAAATATTTAAAAGAACTGGGGAAATGGGGAAGGGGCAATTAAAACTAGCTGCCTCTCTGCCTTCCAGGCAGACCACAGCACGGAAAAGTGGCAGAAAGGGGAAGAGGGCAACGGGGGTTCCAGGGGCTGGTGACCAAGATATAGGGGGGAGGGGACGGAGAACACAGGCTCCTGCCAACTCCGCTATCCGTGGCGCCCTCCTCTTCTCTCCTGGAGGCAAAGACAAAATAGTGTGAACTTGGGGTTTTATCTCTCCCTCTAGCTGCGGTACCTGTGTCACGTTGGCCGATACTTCACTTCTCACTCCACTTTGTGTTTCTTTCCACAGGCTTCGACTGGGACACGAAGATTCGTTTAACCTGGACTAGGATCGTCCTCACCGGTCGGTTTGCTGATAGCTCTTGGTAAGTATGGGTCTTTTCCACAGGTCACTCTCCTGACATTCACTCCCGTCTTTTCTCTCCCTTTACAGACAGCTTGGACACGACAACACAGTTAATACAACTTGGATACTTCTCACCTCTCTGCTGTTTACAGCTCGGGGCATGTATGACTGTTCCCAGTTCGTTCCACTGACGTTCACTCTCGTTCTCTCTTCCTTTACAGGCAGCTTGGACACAATAACACAGTTAGTGCAACTTGGATACTTCTCACCTCTCTGCTGTTTACAGCTCGGGACATGTATGACTGTTCACAGTTCGTTCTACTGACGTTCACTCTCGTCCTCTCTTCCTTTACAGGCAGCTTGGACACAAGAACACAGTTAGTGCAACTTGGATACTTCTCACCTCTCTGCTGTTTACAGCTCGGGGCATGTATGACTGTTCACAGTTCGTTCTACTGACGTTCACTCTCGTTCTCTCTTCCTTTACAGGCAGCTTGGACACAATAACACAGTTAGTGCAACTTGGATACTTCTCACCTCTCTGCTGTTTACAGCTCGGGGCATGTATGACTGTTCACAGTTCGTTATACGGCGTTCTGTTCGACAATATACGAGGGCGGGCTTACGACAGCTGGCCTGCACAGAAAGGCAAACGATGCTAGTTTTCCTAGGGGTCGCCGGGGGCAAAAACCCTCTCGGCGGATGCGCTGATCAGCAGGGGGCGAACTGTCACACCGTCTCACCGGGCCGAGCGCTGCCCTATCCTCAATGCCCGTAGGCCGATCGGATACCGGACAGGGGCGCCCCTTTGTAGAGGCCACGGGGCGGCGGAACTGCTTCGCCTCTCACTCTGCCACAAGATAGAACACACAGGTAAAATAGCAATATACAGGTTCGAGGTTGTACTCACACACGCGCTGCCAGCTTCCAAGTCTTCACCGCCACACTCTGTAACTGTCGACACACAGGCGGGGCGACTTCCAAAGCCCACGCCGTCACTTTATACCTGGATCGCACCCAGCATACAATAATTAGTGTTACTCACAACCGTCAGCCTCTCTGCTTTCTTCCTCAGTAGAAGGGATGATGCGGGGTACGTCTGACAAGACACACAGCACTTGCACAGCAACCCACAGCAAATACACAGCACCACTTCAACGTGAAAGGTTTTTCAAAATGACATAGCCTCACCCACCACACTACAAGTGTACACACGAGACGCCCGACGTCCTCCACTTCGCTGAGGTCGGATGGGGGCGATGGTACTACGGTCGGAGCTTTTGGTTCTGCTGCTACGGCTGCTCAATCCACTTATTCCTGCGGCTCACCTACCACGCTAGATCAGGGGTAGGGCCGCCTTCCTGGAGGCGTTCGATAATACACAGGTTAGTAGTTATATTTCAGTTAAATCCAGAGCCAATACTCACAGCGGTCCTCTTGGAAAATAGTTTACAAACTGCTTCGTTTACTTCCTCCTTGGTTACTCCAAGCGTGTCACAATCTCCATTGTTTTCTTCTACCCACAGGGTTTCCTCTTACAGTAGTATCCACAAAGCGTCCTCGTGGTGCAGTGCTCCTTTAAATATCACAGCTCCGTCCTTTTCGCCTCTCTTGGCTGCCGCACTCTTTCCTCTTGCTATAAGCACTCCGTGGATCAACGGCGCCCTCCGGCTCCTCCAAGGACGGAGCGTGTGAATTTTTCTCTGCCCTAGGCAGCAAATAGAGCTTGTGCCCAAAAACGACTCCCCTGTGTGCTGCTGCAGCTCAATTTATGTGGCCCGTCCTCATTGCTTTCTCTAATCAGAGCAGCTGCTTAAATTGGCTGCACCTGTGGCTCGTTGCTCCCTGATTCATGTTGCCGGGGAGACCAGGAAGTAAAGGGTGCGTTTAAAAATTTTGTCCGGGCGGAACCGCTCCTCTCCATTTTCGGTTCCGCCCTAAGTCACCCTGTGACACTTGCACCACTAGTTGGCCTTATAATTGAACAAAACATTTGAAATCAAGCCACCCTATGGTAATACAACTGTTTCTTCACTAAACTAAAGTGTATAGTCATAAAACTAGCTAGATGTAACACAGTTATGACCGGAGGTTGCATGCACAATTTTGTCATTGCGCCACCTACTGGTTTTGAGATAGAAATATGGAATTTTTTGCCTAAAACTACCGCAACAACACATCTAAAACCATGAGTCATCATGGATTATTCCTTTCATGGCTTTGACTATAATCACTTGTGGTTGCCAATTCACTCCCTAGCAACCAATGAGAATAGCTTATCAACCGTTTTTGCAAGAGCTATATCGCTGCGTCAGAACATTGTAGAGACATGGGGGTGGGCTCTTTTGACTCATTAACACCACTGTAACATTTTGTGAGCTGAGTATTGCCACTGCAAGCACCACTCATTTTTACTTCAGTGTTCTAGTTATCAATCCTCGTTGAAAGAGAGGGAGAATTGTCACTAAATGAGAACACAGCTTTTTTGCTGATAACTGTTATATTGTTTTGTCTGAAATCAAGAGATTTTCCTAGGTTTTTTAAACTGCTCATCCGAAGTCATCTTTACTTTCTGCTGTGCCTTTTTGGCTTGACCCCGGTGATTGCTGCTTGCAGCTATATTTATTAGGGGTCAAGCCCAGAATGGGCGAAGACCCCTATTGTTTCTGTTAGTTTTCTTTTTCTTTTTCTTTTTCTTTTTCTTTTTCTTCCTCCGCCATTGCGGTCTATGGCAGCCTATAGAACCGTACGTAGGAAAGTTATGAAATTTGGCACACTGATAGAGGACTGTCCAAAAAGTCTCCACAGCAAATTTGAAGTCTGTATCTCTAACCCGCTAGCGCCACCAACAGTCCAAATTTGCACTTATGTATTTGCCTATAACTTCTGACCCGTAAGTCCTAGACACTAAATTCTTGTATCCTCTGATTCCTTGGCTCAAGACGATTCGATTGGACCCTATGACGTCATTTTCCGTCATGAAAAATTTTCCGCCATTTTGATTTATTCATAAAACCTACTTTTGCGAACTTGTCCTAGAGCTTTTGCCCAATTGCCACGAAAATTGGTATGTAGCATCTAGAGACACTCAGGGCAAAAAGTTATTAAAAGAATTTTGATAAACCATTCCGTTTTCGTATAGCGCGTCAACAAATTTTACGTAGAGCCCAAAAAACAGGTTTTAGTGTGTATCTTCGCCAATCTTATGTCTATTGACGCCACACTTGGTAGTTGTGATGCCAGTGAGGATCTGAGGGGGCATGCAGAGTTTCGTCACAGCACCACCTAGTGGTCATACGAATGTTGTGCATGCTTATAACTTTGGCTCTGATCTGTGTTTTTTCACGGGACTTGTTTCGCTGAAGTCCAGAATAGTTGCCGAGTCCAACCTTACCAAACATGCCAGATTTCGCCTTACGGTTAGCCCTGCGCAGCAAAACAGCACTTAAAAAACACGCGCGAATATCTCCGCGAGCGTAATTCTGATCGACTCGAAAACATCATAGGAAGAATATTGCATTACCTTCTGAACAAAAAGTTCTATTGGCGTTGTATTAAAATGTTCATCAGAAATGGCCGAAAATTGCAAAAAACGAAAAATTACCTTTAAATTTTCTGTTTTTACACATAAATGGTTATAACTTCGTAACGCAAAGAGATTTTTTCACCATATTTGATACGCTGATGTACGACCACAGTCTGAGGCTACACAAAAAAAATTGTATGCTTGCACCACTAGTTGGCCTTATAATTGAATAAAACCTTTGAAATCAAGCCACCCTATGGTCATACAACTGTTTCTTCACTAAACTAAAGTGTATAGTCATAAAACTAGCAAGATGTAACACAGTTATGACCTGAGGTTGCATGCACGAATTTTGTCATTGCGCCACCTACTGGTTTTGAGACAGAATATGGCATTTTTTTGGCCTAAAACTACTGCAACAACACATCTAAAACCATGAGTCATCATGGATTATTCCTTTCATGGCTTTGACTATAATCACTAGTGGATGTCCATTTACTCTCTAGCAACCAATGAGAATACCTTATCAACTGTTTTTGCAAGAGTTTTTTCTCTGCATCAGAACATCGCAGAGACATGGGGATGGTCTCTTTTGACTCTTTTTACTTGTTGTAACATGTTGTGACCCATGTTTGCCCACTGTAAGCATCACATACATGTCCTTCAGTGCTCTAATGTCCCATGATTGTCAATAACCGAATGACAGTTGCAGTAGACAAGAACATAGATTATTTTTGTTGATTACTTTGCATTTTTTCATCTGAAATCATTAGGTTTACCTAAGTTCTTCAGTCTGCTTATCCAAACGCAACTTTACATCCTTCTGTGCCCTTTTCGGCTTGACCCCGGTGATTGCTGCTTGCAGCTATATTTAGGGGTCAAGCCCCGAAGGGGCGAAGACCCCTATTGTATTTGTTAGTTTTCTTATTATTATTATTAGGGGTCAAGCCCAGAATGGGCGAAGACCCCTATTGTATCCGTTAGTTTTCTTTTTAGGGGTCAAGCCCCGAAGGGGCGAAGACCCCTATTGTATCCGTTAGTTTTCTTTTTATTATTAGGGGTCAAGCCCAGAATGGGCGAAGACCCCTATTGTATCTGTTAGTTTTCTTTTTATTATTATTATTAGTTATTCTTCTTCCGCCATTGCGGTCTATGGCAGCCCATAGAACCGTACGTAGGAAAGTTATGAAATTTGGCACACTGATAAAGGACAGTCCAATGTGTCCCCATAGCAAATTTGGAGTCTCTATCTCTAACCCGCTAGCGCCACCAACAGTCCAAAGTTGAACTTATGTTTTTGCTTATAACTTCTGATCCGTACGTCCTATAAATGAAATTCTTGTTTCCTCTGATTCCTTGGCTCAAGACGATTCGATTGGACCCTATGACGTCATTTTCCGTCATGAAATTTTTTCCGCCATTTTGAATTATTCGTAAAACCTACTTTTGCGAACTCGTCCTAGAGTTTTTACCCGATTGCCGCAAAAATTGGTATGTAGCATCTAGAGACCCTCACGGCAAAAAGTTATCAAAAGAATTTCGATAAACCAATCCATTGTCGTATAGCGCGTCAACAAAATTTTCGTAGAGCGCAAAAAAACAGATTTTAGGCTGTATCTTCGTCAAACTTAGGCCTATTGACACGACACTTGGTACTTGTGATGCCAGTCAGGAACTGAGTGTGCATGCACAGTTTCGTCGCAGCGCCACCTAGTGGCCAGACAGATGTTTTTTACACCTATAACTTTGGCTGTGATCAACGTATTTTGACGGGACTTGATTTTTAGGAGTCCTGAATAGTCGCCGAGTCCAACGATACCAAACATGCCAGATTTCGCCTTACGGTTAGCCCTGCGCAGCAAAACAGCACTTAAAAAACACGCGCGAATATCTCCGCGAGCGTAATTCTGATCGACTCGAAAACATCATAGGAAGAATATTGCATTACCTTCTGAACAAAAAGTTCTATTGGCACTATATTAAAATTTTCATCAGAAATGGCCGAAAATTGCTAAAAACTAAAAACTACATTTAAATCTGTGTGTTTCACACATAAATGGTTATAATTTCGCAACGAAAATAGATTTTTTCACCAGATTTGATACGCTGATGTATGAGCTTATTCTGAGGTCACACAAAAAATTGTATGGTTGCACCACTAGTTGGCCTTATAATTGAACAAAACCTTTGATATCAAGCAAGCCCTATGGTCATACAACTATTTCTTCACTAAACTAAAGTGTATAGTCATAAAACTAGCTAGATGTAACACAATAATGACCTGATGTTGCATGCACAATTTTGTCATTGCGCCACCTACTGGTTTTGAGATAGAATATGGTATTTTTTGCCTAAAACTACTGCAACAACACTTCTAAAACCATGAGTCATCATGGATTATTCCTTTCATAGCTTTGACTATAATCACTGGTGGTTGCCAATTCACTCCCTAGCAACCATTGAGACGCCTTTATCAACCGTTTTTGCAAAAGCTATATCTCTGCACCGGAACATCGTAGAGACACGGTGGTGGGCTTTTTTGACTAATTAAACTTGGTTTACCTCGGTTCTTCAGTCTGCTTATGAAATCTCAATTTTACATCCTTTTGGCCCCTTTTCGGCTTGACCCCGGTATTGCTGCTTGCAGCTATATTAATAATTATTATTAGGGGTCAAGCCCCGAAGGGGCGAAGACCCCTATTGTATTTGTTAGTTTTCTTATTATTAGGGGTCAAGCCCCGAAGGGGCGAAGACCCCTATTGTATTTGTTAGTTTTCTTATTATTATTATTATTCTTCTTCTTCTTCTTCCGCCATTGCGGTCTATGGCAGCCCATAGAACCGTACGTAGGAAAGTTATGAAATTTGGCACACTGATAAAGGACAGTCCAATGTGTCCCCACAGCAAATTTGGAGTCTCTAACTCCAACCCTCTAGCGCCACCAACAGTCTAAAGTTGCACTTACGTTTTTGTTTATAACTTCTGACCCGTACGTCCTAGAAACGAAATTCTTGTTTCCTCTGATTCCTTGGCTCAAGACGATTCGACTGGACCCTATGACGTCATTTTCCGTCATGAAAATTTTTCCGCCATTTTGAATTATTCGTAAAACCTACTTTTGCGAACTCGTCCTAGAGCTTTTGCCCGATTTCCACGAAAATCGGTATGTAGCATCTACAGACCCTCACGGCAAAAAGTTATGGAATTCATGTCGATTCGCCAATCTGTTTGCGTAAACCACGTCAACAAATTTTACGTAGAGTGCAAAAAAACGGATTTGAGGCTGTATCTTCGCCAAACTTAAGCCTATTGAAACGACACTTGGTACTTGTGATGCCAGTCAGGAACTGAGAGCGCATGCCCAGTTTCGTCGCAGCGCCACCTAGTGGTAAGACGAATGTTTTACACACCTATAACTTTGGCTGTGATCGACGTATTTTCATGGGACTTGTTTCCTTGGAGTCCTGAATAGTTGCCGAGTCCAACGATACCAAACATGCCAGAATTGGCCTTACGGTTAACCCTGCGCGGCAAAATAGCACTTAAAAAACACGCGCGAATATCTCCGCGAGCGTAATTCTGATCGACTCGAAAACATCATAGGAAGAATATTGCATTACCTTCTGAACAAAAAGTTCTATTGGCATTGTATTAAAATTTTCATCAGAAATGGCTGAAAATTGCAAAAAACGAAAAATTACCTTTAAATTTTGTGTTTTTACACATAAATGCTATAACTTCGTAACGCAAAGAGATTCTTTTACCATATTTGATACCCTGATGTATGAGCATATTTTGAGGCCACACAAAAAAAATTGTATGCTTGCACCACTAGGTGGCCCTATAATTGAACAAAACCTTTGATATCAAGCCAGCCCTATGGTCATACAACTGTTTCTTCACTAAACTAAAGTGTATAGTCATAAAACTAGCTAGATGTAACACAGTTATGACCTGAGGTTGCATGCACAATTTTGTCATTGCGCCACCTACTGGTTTTGAGATAGAATAACGCATTTTTGCCTAAAACTACTGCAACAACACTTCTAAAACCATGAGTCATCATGGATTATTCCTTTCATGGCTTTGACTATAATCACTGATGGTTGCCAATTCACTCCCTAGCAACCAATGAGAATACCTTATCAACCGTTTTTGCAAAAGCTATATCTCTGCATCGGAACACCGTAGAGACACGGGGGTGGGCTCTTTTCACTAATTAAACTTGGTTTAACTAGGTTCTTCAGTCTGCTTATCCAATCTCAATTTTACATCCTTTTGGGCCCTTTTCGGCTTGACCCCGGTATTGCTGCTTGCAGCTATATTTATTATTATTCTTCTTCTTCTTCCGCCATTGCGGTCTATGGCAGCCCATAGAACCGTACGTAGGAAAGTTATGAAATTTGGCACACTGATAAAGGACAGTCCAATGTGTCCCCACAGCAAATTTGGAGTCTCTAACTCCAACCCTCTAGCGCCACCAACAGTCTAAAGTTGCACTTACGTTTTTGTTCATAACTTCTGACCCGTACGTCCTAGAAACGAAATTCTTGTTTCTTCTGATTCCTTGGCTCAAGACGATTCGACTGGACCCTATGACGTCATTTTCCGTCATGAAAATTTTTCCGCCATTTTGAATTATTCGTAAAACCTACTTTTGCGAACTCGTCCTAGAGCTTTTGCCCGATTTCCACGAAAATCGGTATGTAGCATCTACAGACCCTCACGGCAAAAAGTTATGGAATTCATGTCGATTCGCCAATCTGTTTGCGTAAACCGCGTCAACAAATTTTACGTAGAGTGCAAAAAAACGGATTTGAGGCTGTATCTTCGCCAAACTTAAGCCTATTGAAACGACACTTGGTACTTGTGATGCCAGTCAGGAACTGAGAGCGCATGCCCAGTTTCGTCGCAGCGCCACCTAGTGGTAAGACGAATGTTTTACACACCTATAACTTTGGCTGTGATCGACGTATTTTCATGGGACTTGTTTCCTTGGAGTCCTGAATAGTTGCCGAGTCCAACGATACCAAACATGCCAGAATTGGCCTTAAGGTTAACCCTGCGCGGCAAAATAGCACTTAAAAAACACGCGCGAATATCTCCGCGAGCGTAATTCTGATCGACTCGAAAACATCATAGGAAGAATATTGCATTACCTTCTGAACAAAAAGTTCTATTGGCATTGTATTAAAATTTTCATCAGAAATGGCTGAAAATTGCAAAAAACGAAAAATTACCTTTAAATTTTGTGTTTTTACACATAAATGGCTATAACTTCGTAACGCAAAGAGATTTTTTTACCATATTTGATACCCTGATGTATGAGCATATTTTGAGGCCACACAAAAAAAATTGTATGCTTGCACCACTAGGTGGCCCTATAATTGAACAAAACCTTTGATATCAAGCCAGCCCTATGGTCATACAACTGTTTCTTCACTAAACTAAAGTGTATAGTCATAAAACTAGCTAGATGTAACACAGTTATGACCTGAGGTTGCATGCACAATTTTGTCATTGCGCCACCTACTGGTTTTGAGATAGAATAACCATTTTTTGCCTAAAACTGCTGCAACAACACTTCTAAAACCATGAGTCATCATGGATTATTCCTTTCATGGCTTTGACTATAATCACTGATGGTTGCCAATTCACTCCCTAGCAACCAATGAGAATACCTTATCAACCGTTTTTGCAAAAGCTATATCTCTGCATCGGAACACCGTAGAGACACGGGGGTGGGCTCTTTTCACTAATTAAACTTGGTTTAACTAGGTTCTTCAGTCTGCTTATCCAATCTCAATTTTACATCCTTTTGGGCCCTTTTCGGCTTGACCCCGGTATTGCTGCTTGCAGCTATATTTATTATTAGTTATTCTTCTTCCGCCATTGCGGTCTATGGCAGCCCATAGAACCGTACGTAGGAAAGTTATGAAATTTGGCACACTGATAAAGGACACTCCAATGTGTCCCCACAGCAAATTTGGAGTCTCTATGTCAAAACCGCTAGCGCCACCAACAGTCCAAAATTGCACTTATGTTTTTGCTTATAACTTCTGATCCGTAAGTCCTAGAAACAAAATTCTCGCTTCCTCTGATTCCTTGGCTCAAGACGATTCGATTACACTCTATGAAGTCATTTTCCGTCATAAAAATTTTCCCGCCATTTTGAATTATTCGAAAAACCTACTTTTGCGAACTCGTCCTAGAGCTTTTGTCCGATTGCCACGAAAATTGGTATGTATCATCTTGAGACACTCATGGCAAAAAGTTATCAAAAGAATTTCGATACAGCAATCCGTTGTCAAATACCACCTTAACGAATTTTACGTAGAGCGCAAAAAAACTGATTTTAGACTGTATCTTCGTCAAACTTAGGCCTATTGACACGACACTTGGTTCTTGAGATGCCAGTCAGGAACTGAGGGTGCATGCACAGTTTCGTCGCAGCGCCACCTACTGGCCAGACGAATGTTTTATACGCCTATAACTTTGGCTGTGATAAACGTATTTTGACGGGACTTGATTTTTAGGAGTCCTGGGTAGTCGCCGAGTCCAAGGATACCAAACATGCCAGATTTCGCCTTACGGTTAGCCCTGCGCAGCAAAACAGCACTTAAAAAACAAGCGCGAATATCTTCGCGAGCGTTATTCTGATCGACTCGAAAACACCATAGGAAGAATATTGCATTACCTTCTGAACAAAAAGTTCTATTGGCGTTATATTAAAATTTTCATCAGAAATGGCCGAAAATTGCAAAAAACGAAAAATTACCTTTGAATTTTGTGTTTTTTACACATAAATGGTTATAACTTCGCAACGAAAAGAGATTTTTTTACCAGATTTGATACGCTGATGTACGAGCAGAGTATGAGGTCACACAAAAACATTGGTATGCCTTCACCACTAGTTGGCCTTATAATTGCACAAAACCTTTCATATCAAGCAAGCCCTATGGTCATACAACTATTTCTTTGCTGAACTAAAGTGTATAGTCAGAAAACTAGCTAAATGTAACGCAGTCATGCTCTGAGGTTGCATGCACAATTTTGTCATAGCGCCACCTAGTGGCTTGGAGATAGAAAATAGCAATTTTTGCCTAAAACTACTGCAACAACACATCTAAAATCATAAGTCATCATGGATTCTTCATTTCATGGCTTGGACTATTATCACTGGTGGATGTGAATTTACTCTCTAGCAACCAATTAGAATACCTAATCAACTGTTTTTGAAAGAGCTTTTTCTCTGCATCAGAACATCGTAGAGACATGGGGATGGTCTCTTTTGACTGATTTAACTTGTTGTAACATGTTGTGACCCATGTTATGCCACTGCATACATCACTCACATGTCCTTCAGTGCTCTAATGTTCCATGATTGTCAATAACAGAAGGACGATTGCAGTAGACAAGAATATAGATTATTTTTGTTGATTACCTTTGCATTTTTTCATCTGAAATCATTAGGTTTACCTAGGTTCTTCAGTCTGCTTATCCAAACTCAACTTTACACCCTTCTGTGCCCTTTTCGGCTTGACCCCGGTATTGCTGCTTGCAGCTATATTTAGGGGTCAAGCCCAGAATGGGCGAAGACCCCTATTGTATCCGTTAGTTTTCTTTTTATTAGGGGTCAAGCCCCGAAGGGGCGAAGACCCCTATTGTATCCGTTAGTTTTCTTTTTATAATAATTATTATTATTATTAGTTATTCTTCTTCCGCCATTGCGTCTATGGCAGCCCATAGAACCGTACGTAGGAAAGTTATGAAATTTGGCACACTGATAAAGGACAGTCCAATGTGTCCCCACAGCAAATTTGGAGTCTCTATGTCTAACCCGCTAGCGCCACCAACAGTCCAAAGTTGCACTTATGTTTTTGCTTATAACTTCTGATCCGTAAGTCCCACAAACAAAATTCTTGCTTCCTCTGATTCCTTGGCTCAAGCCGATTCGATTGGACCCTATGACGTCATTTTCCGTCATGAAATTTTTTCCGCCATTTTGAATTATTCGTAAAACCTACTTTTGCGAACTCGTCCTAGAGTTTTTACCCGATTGCCGCGAAAATTGGTATGTAGCATCTAGAGACCCTCACGGCAAAAAGTTATCAAAAGAATTTCGATAAACCAATCCGTTGTCGTATAGCGCGTCAACAAAATTTTCGTAGAGTGCAAAAAAACAGATTTTAGGCTGTATCTGTCGTCAAACTTAGGCCTATTGACACGACACTTGGTACTTGTGATGCCAGTCAGGAACTGAGTGTGCATGCACAGTTTCGTCGCAGCGCCACCTAGTGGCCAGACAGATGTTTTTTACACCTATAACTTTGGCTGTGATCAACGTATTTTGACGGGACTTGATTTTTAGGAGTCCTGAATAGTCGCCGAGTCCAACGATACCAAACATGCCAGATTTCGCCTTACGGTTAGCCCTGCGCAGCAAAACAGCACTTAAAAAACACACGCGAATATCTCCGCAAGCGTAATTCTGATCGACTCGAAAACATCATAGGAAGAATATTGCATTACCTTCTGAACAAAAAGTTCTATTGGCACTATATTAAAATTTTCATCAGAAATGGCCGAAAATGGCAAAAAACGAAAAATTACCTTTAAATTTTGTGTTTTTACACATAAATGGTTATAACTTCGTAACGCAAAGAGATTTTTTCACCATATTTGATACGCTGATGTACGACTACAGTCTGAGGCTACACAAAAAAAATTGTATGGTTGCACCACTAGTTGGCCTTATAATTGAACAAAACCTTTGAAATCAAGCCACCCTATGGTCATACAACTGTTTCTTCACTAAACTAAAGTGTATAGTCATAAAACTAGCTAGATGTAACACATTTATGACCTGAGGTTGCATGCACGAATTTTGTCATTGCGCCACCTACTGGTTTTGAGATAGAATATGGCATTTTTTGCCTAAAACTACTGCAACAACACATCTAAAACCATGAGTCATCATGGATTATTCCTTTCATGGCTTTGACTATAATCACTAGAGGATGTCCATTTACTCTCTAGCAACCAATGAGAATACGTTATCAACTGTTTTTGCAAGAGCTTTTTCTCTGTATCAGAACATCACAGAGACATGGGGATGGTCTCTTTTGACTCTTTTAACTTGTTGTAACATGTTGTGACCCATGTTTGCCCACTGTAAGCATCACATACATGTCCTTCAGTGCTCTAATGTTCCATGATTGTCAATAACCGAAGGACAGTTGCAGTAGCCAAGAATATAGATTATTTTTGTTGATTACCTTTGCATTTTTTCATCTGAAATCATTAGGTTTACCTAGGTTCTTCAGTCTGCTTATCCAAACGCAACTTGACATCCTTCTGTGCCCTTTTCGGCTTGACCCCGGTATTGCTGCTTGCAGCTATATTTCTTTTTCTTTTTCTTTTTAAATATTATTCTTCTTCCTGTTCCATTGCGGTCTATGGCAGCCCATAGAACCGTACATAGGAAAGTTATGAAATTTGGCACACTGACAGAGGACAGTCCAAATAATATCCCTAGCAATTTTGGAGTCTCTATCTCAAACCCGCTAGCGCCACCAACAGTCCAAAGTTGCACTTACGTTTTTGCTTATAACTTCTGATCCGTAAGTCCTAGAATCGAAATTCTTGTTTCCTCTGATTCCTTGGTTCAAGACGATTCGATTAGACCCTATGACGTTATTTTCCGTCATGAAAATTTTTCCGCCATTTTGAAATATTCGTAAAACCTACTTTTGCGAACTCCTCCTAGAGTTTTTACCCGATTGCCACGAAAATCGGTATGCAGCATCTAGAGACACTCAAGGCAAAAAGTTATTAAAAGAATTTCGATAAACCAATCCGTTCTCGTATAGCGCGTCAACGAATTTTACATAGAGCGCAAAAAAACAGATTTTAGGCTGTATCTTCGCCAAACTTAGGCCTATTGACACGACACTTGGTACTCGAGATGCCAGTCAGGAACTGAGGGTGCATGCACAGTTTCGTTGCAGCGCCACCTAGTGGTCAGACGAATGTTCTATACGCCTATAACTTTGGCTGCGATAAAAGTATTTTCACGGGACTTGATTTTTTGGAGTCCTGAGTAGTCGCCGAGTCCAACGATACCAAACATGCCAGGATTCGCCTTACGGTTAGCCCTGTGCATCAAAATAGCACTTAAAAAACACGCGCGAATAACTCCGCGAGCGTTATTCCGATCGACACGAAAACACCATAGGAAGAATATTGCATTACCTTCTGAACAAAAAGTTCTATTGGCGTTATATTAAAATTTTCATCAGAAATGGCCGAAAAATGCAAAAAACGAAAAATTACCTTTAAATTTTGCATTTTTTACACATAAATGGTTATAACTTCGCAACGAAAAGAGATTTTTTCACCAGATTTGATACGCAGATGTACGACCACAGTCTGAGGCCACACAAAAAAAATGGTATGCCTCCACCACTAGGTGGCCCTATAATTGAACAAAATCTTTCATATCAACCAAGCCCTATGGTCATACAACTATTTTATTGCTTAACTAAAGTGTATAGTCATGAAACTAGCTAGATGTAACACAGTCATGACCTAAGGTTGCATGCACAGTTTTGTCATAGCGCCACCTAGTGGTTTTGAGATAGAAAATGGCTATTTTTGCCTATAACTACTGCAAAAACACATCTAAAACCATGAGTCTTCATGGATTATTCCTTTCATGAATTGAACTATAATCACTGGTGCATGTTCATTTACTCTCTAGCAACCAATGAGAATACCTTATCAACCGTTTTTGCAAGAGCTTTTTCTCTGCATCAGAACATTGTAGACAAATGGGGATGGTGTATTTTGACTCATTTAACTTGTTGTAACATGTTGTGACACCATGGGCGTAGATTTAGGGTGGGACGCTAGGGACATGTCCCTACCAATATTCAGAGAAGACTGAATTGTCCCTAGCAATAATTTCGACCAAACATTTAATCTGTATTCATATATAACCACTAATGTCCGTCTTGTTCTTGTGTTTTCTATTTTTTACTTATTATATTTTTGTCAGAAATCATTTAAATTAGATTAGAAATCTTTTGCAATCCCGTTCTGTAAAAATAACGCTCTATGTGGTACACAAACGGTTAACAGCTTTCGTTCTCTGCAATGCCCGCCTCCGTAAGTCACATCGCTAATATGATTGGCTTTGCATTTCTTTAGTCCCGCCTCTCTAACGCACATTGCTAATATGATTGGATTAGCATTCTTGAGTCCCGCCTCTCTAACGCACATCACTTTTTGATGGGCTTGTCTTTACTCGCTACGTGTGATAGGATGGTTTCACTTTGTACAACGCGCCAAAGTTCACTCAACAAGACGTGCGTGATTATTCGGGCGACAGGTAAGTGAGGAAGAAAGTATTATTATACCCACTGTAACTATTTCATGCACAAAAAAAGTTGTGCCACATAATGATTCAAGGACAGTGTTTTCACCAATACAGGACAATCCCATGTTAACCCTGAGGAGTTGCAAACTTGTGTCAACCTTTTATAAATGGGGTGGCAAGGTTATTTAGAGGGTCCCTAATCCATGAAAGAAAATAACCCCAATATGGTAAAAACATGAATTCATGTCATGATTGCTGAATACTTTCATTACTGCACTGTGGTCATTACTTGCACAGATGTAGACATAATGTTGCATTTTAAACAAACTATTTTTTTCACACTGATTAACTGTCTGTTAATGAAAAGAAGATTTAATGTAAACTACAGAAACGTTAATAAACTGTGTTCAGGAAACAGCATGATATATATACCTACTTCAACACTGGGATTTTTTGGCAAAATTAAATTAAGAATTAAATATTAATTGCATATTCTTCAATATTATAAATTTAATATGGATTCATATATGTTACTATGTGATTTTCTTTTTTTGACAAAGACTTAAACAGCTACTGTTTATTAGGCTCTAGGACATAACGAATTGTTTATTATAGTACATTAAATTTGGGATGGCACCGGGGGTGGCGAGTCAGATGTCACTGAGTAAAGTGCATACTGAGTTGTCTGTTGTTTATGTCAAGTAAACGGTGATAAACAGTTTTTGCAATGCGACCATTTTATTTATGTCCCCACCAATGCCAGAATCAAACCTACGCCCTTGTGTGACACATGTTTTGCCACTGCAAATATCACTCACATGTTCTTCAGTGCTCTAATGTTCCATGACTGTCAATAACAGAACGACGATTGCAGTAGACAAGAACAGAGATTATTTTTGTTGATTATTTTTGCGTTTTTTCATCTGAAATCATTAGGTTTACCTAGGTTCTTCGGTCTGCTTATCCAAACTCAACTTTACACCCTTCTGTGCCCTTTTCGGCTTGTGGCAATTGTTTCTGTTGGTAAATTTTTCTTCTTCCGCCATTGCGGTCTATGGCAGCCCATAGAACCGTACGTAGGAAAGTTATGAAATTTGGCACACTGATAGAGGACAGTCCAATGTGTCCCCACAGCAAATTTGGAGTCTCTATCTCTAACCCGCTAGCGCCACCAACAGTCCAAAGTTGCACTTAGGTTTTTGCTTATAACTTCTGATCCGTAAGTCCTAGAAACAAAATTCTTGTTTCATCTGATTCCTTGGCTCAAGACGATTCGATAGGACCCTATGACGTCATTTTCCGTCATGAAAATTTTTCCGCCATTTTGAATTATTCATAAAACCTACTTTTGCGAACTCGTCCTAGAGTTTTTACCCGATTGCCACAAAAATCGGTATGCAGCATCTAGAGACACTCAAGGCAAAAAGTTATTAAAAGAATTTCGATAAACTAATCAGTTGTCGTATAGCGCATCAACGAATTTTACATAGAGCACAAAAAACAGATTTTAGGCTGTATCTTCGCCAAACTTAAGCCTATTGGCACAACACTTGGTACTTGAGATGCCAGTCAGGAACTGAATGTGCTTGCACAGTTTCGTTGCAGCGCCACCTATTGGCCAGACGAATGGCTTATACGCTTATACCTTTGGCTGTGATCAACATATTTTCATGGGACTTGTTTCCTTCAAGTTTTGAATAGTTGCCGAGTCCAACGATACCAAACATGCTAGGATTCGCCTTACGGTTAGCCCTGTGCATCAAAATAGCACTTAAAAAACACACACGAATATCTCCGCGAGCATTATTCCGATCGACTCGAAAACACCATAGGAAGAACATTGCATTACCTTCTGAACAAAAAGTTCTATTGGCATTATTTTAAAATTTTCATCAGAAATGGCAGAAAATTGCAAAAAACTAAAAATTACCTTTAAATTTTGTGTTTTTTTACACATAAATGGTTATAACTTCGTAACGCAAAGATATTTTTTCACCATATTTGATACGCTGATTTAAGACCACAGTCTGAGGCTACACAAAAAAAAAATTGGATGCTTGCACCACTAGTTGGCCTTATAATTGAACATAACATTTGAAATCAAGCCACCCTACGGTCATACAACTGTTTATTCACTAAACTAAAGTGTATAGTCATAAAACTAGCTAGATGTAACACAGTAATGATCTGAGGTTGCATGCACAAATTTTGTCATTGTGCCACCTACTGGTTTTGAGATAGAATATGGCATTTTTTGCCTAAACCTACTGCAACAACACATCTAAAACCAGTCATCATGGATTATTTCTCTCATGGCTTTGACTATAATCACTGGGGGTTGCCAATTCACTCCCTAGCAACAAATGAGAATACTATATCAACCGTTTTTGCAAGAGCTATATCTTTGTGTCAGAACATCGTAGAGACATGGGGGTGGGCTCTTTTGACTCATTAACACCACTGTAACATTTTGTGAGCTCAGTATTGCCACTGCAAGCACCACTCATTTTTACTTCAGTGTTCTAGTTATCAATGCTCGTCAAAAGAGAGGGAGAGATTTCACTAAATGAGAACACAGCTTTTTTGCTGATAACTGTTATATTGTTTTGTCTGAAATCAAGAGATTTTCCTAGGTTCTTTAAACTGCTCATCCAAAGTCAACTTTTCTTTCTGCTGTGCCTTTTTTGGCTTGACCCCGGTGATTGCTGCTTGCAGCTATATTTAGGGGTCAAGCCCCGAAGGGGCGAAGACCCCTATTGTATCCGTTAGTTTTCTTATAATTATTGTTATTCTTCTTCTTCCGCCATTGCGGTCCATGGCAGCCCATAGAACCGTACGTAGGAAAGTTATGAAATTTGGCACACTGATAAAGGACAGTCCAATGTGTCCCCACAGCAAATTTGGAGTCTCTATCTCCAACCCTCTAGCGCCACCAACAGTCCAAAGTTGCACTTACGTTATTGCTTATAACTTCTGATCCGTAAGTCCTAGAAACAAAATTCTTGTTTCCTCTGATTCCTTGGCTCAAGACGATTCGATTTGACCCTATGACGTCATATTCCGTCATGGAAATTTTTCCGCCATTTTGAATTATTCGTAAAACCTACTTTTGCGAACTCGTCCTAGAGCTTTTGCCCAATTTCCACGAAAATCGGTATGTAGCATCTACAGACCCTCACGGCAAAAAGTTATGGAATTCATGTCAATTCGTCCATCCGTTTCCGTAAACCGCGTCAACGAATTTTACGTAGAGCGCAAAAAAATGGATTTGAGGCTGTATCTTTGCCAAACTTAAGCCTATTGACACGATACTTGGTACTTGTGATGCGAGTCAGGAACTTAGGGAGCATGCAGAGTTTCGTCACAGCGCCACCTAGTGGTCATACTTATGCTTTAAACGCCTATAACTTTGGCTCCGATTGACGTATTTTCACGGGACTTGTTTCTTTAGAGTTCTGAATAGTTGCCGAGTCCAACGATACCAAACATGCCAGATTTCGTCTTACGGTTAGCCCTGTGCACTAAAATAGCGCTTAAAAAACACGCGCAAATAACTCCGCGAGCGTTATTCCGATCGACTCGAAAACACCATAGGAAGAACATTGCATTACCTTCTGAACAAAAAGTTCTATTGGCATTATATTAAAATTTTCATCAGAAATGGCCGAAAATTGCAAAAAACGAAAAATTACCTTTAAAATTTGTGGTTTTTACACATAAATGGTTATAACTTCACAACGAAAAGAGATTTTTTCACCAGATTTGATACGCTGATGTATGAGCAGAGTCTGAGGCCACACAAAAAAAATGGTATGCCTGAACCACTAGGTGGCCCTATAATTGAACATAATCTTTCATATCAAGCAAGCCCTATGGTCATACAACTATTTCTTTACTGAACTAAAGTGTATAGTCATGAAACTAGCTAGATGTAATGCAGTCATGACCTGAGGTTGCATGCACAATTCTGTCATAGTGCCACCTAGTGGTTTGGAGATAGAAAATAGCTATATTTGCCTAAAACTACTGCAACAACACATCTAAAATCATAAGTCATCATGGATTCTTCATTTCATGGCTTGGTCTATAATCACTGGTGTATGTGAATTTACTCTCTAGCAACCAATGAGAATACCTTATCAACCGTTTTTGAAAGAGCTTTTTCTCTGCATCAGAACATCGTAGAGACATGGGGATGGTCTCTTTTGACTGATTTAACTTGTTGTAACATGTTGTGACCCATGTTATGCCACTGCAAACATCACTCACATATCCTTCTGTGCTCTAATGTTCCATGACTGTCAATAACAGAAGGACGATTGCAGTGGATTAGAACATAGATTATTTTTGTTGATTACTTTTGCGTTTTTTCATCTGAAATCATTAGGTTTACCTAGGTTCTTTGGTCTGCTTATCCAAACTCAACTTTACACCCTTCTGTGCCCTTTTCGGCTTGACCCCGGTATCGCTGCTTGCAGCTATATTTAGGGGTCAAGCCACGAAGTGGCGTAGACACCTATTGTTATTGTTAATTTTCTTATTATTATTCATCCTAGTTCTTCCGCCATTGAAGTCAATGGCAGCCCATAGAACCGTACGTAGGAAAGTTATGTAATTTGGCACACATGTAGAGGACAGTCTTAGAAGTTACTATAGCAACATTGGTGTGTCTAACTCAAACCCTCTAGCGCCACCAACAGTCCAAAAATCCACTTATGTTCATGCTCATAACTTCTGACCTGTGAGTCCTAGACAATAAATTCTTGTTTCCTCTGAATCCTTGGCTCATGATGGTTCAATTGCACACATTGATGTCATTTGTGTCATGCACATCTTTCCGCCATTTTGAATTTTCCGTAAAACCTACTTTTTCGAACTCCTCCTAGAGCGTTTGTCCGATTTGCATGTCATTTGGTATGTAGCATCTAGAGACACCCCAGACAAAAAGTTATCAAAAGCTTTTTGATAGACCAATGCGTTCTCGTATACAGTGACAACATATAAGGCGGCGAGCACGCCAAAACGGACGTGAGGCCGTATCTTCGCAAAACTTTTGTGTATCGACACGAAACTTGGTATATGTCATTACAGTCATGACCTGAGGGTGCCTGCAACGTTTCGTCTCAGCGCCACCTAGTGGTCACGAGATTCGAAAAATGCTTATTTTTGCTTATAACTACTTCAAACTTGAGTCTAAAATCATGAAGGTGGTTTTGTTAGATTCCTTGAGGCATGCCGAGTCAAACGATAACAAACGGTTTTCGGTCGGCCATTTTGGGTGTCGGCCATTTTGAATTTTCTCATTAAGTTCAGTATTTCACAAACAAAATGGTGTATCGCTACGAAATTTGGCATGGTTCATCAGTGACATGTTCTGAGCGCACCTATAAATCTTTAGGACAGCGCCACCTAGTGGTCAGGATATGTAAAGAAATTGTTTAAAATCTTTATAGCATTTGATTCATTTGCCACACTGACATGAGACTTCACTCTATTGATTCCTTGGCTCGTGCTAAGTCCGACGGTACCAAATATGTCTGAGTCAAACCTACTTCCTGTCGGCCATTTTGAATTATATTGAACACCTACTTTTTCGAACTCCTCCTAGAGCGCTTGTTTGATTGGCTTGATTTTTGGTACGCATCATCTAGAGACACTCTAGACAAAAAGTTATCAAAAGCTTTTCGGTAGACCTATCCGTTGTCGTATAACACATCAAAGAATGCGAGGGCGAGCACGCCAAAATGTGTTTGAGCCTGTATCTTCGCAAAACTTTTGCGTATTGATATGAGACCTGGTATATGTCATAACAGTGATGACGTAAGGGTGCATGCACCGTTTCGTCACAGCGCCCCCTAGTGGTCACGAGATATAAAAATTTCTATTTTTGCTTATAACTACTGCAAACTTAAATGTAAAATTATGAGAGTAGTCTTGTTAGATTTCATGAGGCATGCCGAGTCAAACGATACCAAATGGTTTTTGGTCGGCCATTTTGTGTGTCGGCCATTTTGAGTTTTTTTTAAGTTCAAGCATTTCAGAAACGCAATTGCGTATTGTTATGAAACTTGGTATGGTTCATCAGCAACATGTTCTGAGAGGGCTTGTAAACTTTTTGGCGCCCCCTAGTGGTCAAGAGATTTGAAGCTATATCTCTGCATCTCTTTATCGTATTTACACCAAATTTGGTGGGTGTCATCACAATCATGACCTGAGTCACCATCTATTGTTTTGGTCAGTGCCCCCTAGTGGTCAAGTCATTTTAGGCTATATCTCCATATCGCTTTATCGTATTTACACTAAATTTGGTATGTGTCATCACAGTCATGGCCTGAGGCACCATCTATTGTTTCGGCACAGTGCCACCTAGTGGTCTCAAAATACAAAAAATTGCAATTTTTTCCCTAAAACTAATGCAAACTTAGATCTTGAATCATGACCGTCATCACGTATGAATCATTTTTGCCATGTTTGGCTTGACCCCGGTATCGCTGCTTGTTATTATTATTATTATTAGGGGTCAAGCCACGAAGTGGCGTAGACACCTATTGTTATTAGGGGTCAAGCCACGAAGTGGCGTAGACACCTATTGTTATTGTTAGTTTTCTTATTATTATTCATCCTAGTTCTTCCGCCATTGAAGTCAATGGCAGTCCATAGAACCGTACGTAGGAAAGTTATGTAATTTGGCACACATGTAGAGGACAGTCTTAGAAGTTACTATAGCAACATTGGTGTGTCTAATTCAAACCCTCTAGCGCCACCAACAGTCCAAAAATCCACTTATGTTCATGCTCATAACTTCTGACCCGTGAGTCCTAGACAATAAATTCTTGTTTCCTCTGAATCCTTGGCTCATGATGATTCAATTGCACACATTGATGTCATTTGTGTCATGCACATCTTTCCGCCATTTTGAATTTTCCGTAAAACCTACTTTTTCGAACTCCTCCTAGAGCGTTTGTCCGATTTGCATGTCATTTGGTATGTAGCATCTAGAGACACCCCAGACAAAAAGTTATCAAAAGCTTTTTGATAGACCAATGCGTTCTCGTATACAGTGACAACATATAAGGCGGCGAGCACGCCAAAATGGACGTGAGGCCGTATCTTCGCAAAACTTTTGTGTATCGACACGAAACTTGGTATATGTCATTACAGTCATGACCTGAGGGTGCCTGCAACGTTTCGTCTCAGCGCCACCTAGTGGTCACGAGATTCGAAAAATGCTTATTTTTGCTTATAACTACTTCAAACTTGAGTCTAAAATCATGAAGGTGGTTTTGTTAGATTCCTTGAGGCATGCCGAGTCAAACGATAACAAACGGTTTTTGGTCGGCCATTTTGGGTGTCGGCCATTTTGAATTTTCTCATTAAGTTCAGTATTTCACAAACAAAATGGTGTATCGCTACGAAATTTGGCATGGTTCATCAGTGACATGTTCTGAGCGCACCTATAAATCTTTAGGACAGCGCCACCTAGTGGTCAGGATATGTAAAGAAATTTTTTAAAATCTTTATAGCATTTGATTCATTTGCCACACTGACATGAGACTTCACTCTATTGATTCCTTGGCTCGTGCTAAGTCCGACGGTACCAAATATGTCTGAGTCAAACCTACTTCCAGTCGGCCATTTTGAATTATATTGAACACCTACTTTTTCGAACTCCTCCTAGAGCGCTTGTTTGATTGGCTTGATTTTTGGTACGCATCATCTAGAGACACTCTAGACAAAAAGTTATCAAAAGCTTTTCGGTAGACCTATCCGTTGTCGTATAACACATCAAAGAATGCGAGGGCGAGCACGCCAAAATGTGTTTGAGCCTGTATCTTCGCAAAACTTTTGCGTATTAATATGAGACTTGGTATATGTCATAACACCTGAGGGTGCATGCACCATTTCGTCACACTGCCCCCTAGTGGTCACGAGATATAAAAAATGTCTATTTTTGCTTATAACTACTGCAAATTTGAATGTAAAATTATAAGACTGGTCTTGTTAGATTTCGTGAGGCATGCCGAGTCAAACGATACCAAATGGTTTTTGGTCGGCCATTTTGTGTGTCGGCCACTTAGAATTTTTCAGAATTAAAAGTATTTCAGAAACGCAATTGCTTATTGTTATGAAACTTGGTATGGTTCATCAGCAACATGTTCTGGGAGGACTTGTAAACTTTCTGGTGCCCCCTAGTGGTCAAGAGATTTGAAGCTATATCTCTGCATCTCTTTATCGTATTTACACCAAATTTGGTGGGTGTCATCACAATCAAGACCTGAGTCACAATTAATTTTTTGGTCAGTGCCCCCTAGTGGTCAAGTCATTTAAGGCTATATCTCTGCATCTCTTTATTGTATTTACACCAAATTTGGTGGGTGTCATCACAGTCAAGATCTGACTCACAATTTATTTTTTGGTCAGTGCCCCCTAGTGGTCAAGTCATTTAAGGCTATATCTCCGTATCGCTTTATTGTATTTACACTAAATTTGGTATGTGTCATCACAGTCATGACCTGAGGCACCATCTATTCTTTCGGCACAGTGCCACCTAGTGGTCTCAAGATACGAAAAAAATGCTTTTTTTCAAAAAAATAATGCAAACTTAGATCTTAAACCATGACAGTCATCACATATGAATCATTTTTTGCCATGTTTGGCTTGACCCCGGTATCGCTGCTTGCAGCTATATTGGCAATTGTTTCTGTTAATAAATTTTTCTTCTTCCGCCATTGCGGTCTATGGCAGCCCATAGAACCGTACGTAGGAAAGTTATGAAATTTGGCACACTGATAAAGGACAGTCCAATGTGTCCCCACAGCCAATTTGGAGTCTCTATCTCTAACCCGCTAGCGCCACCAACAGTCCAAAGTTGAACTTATGTTTTTGCTTATAACTTCTGATCTGTAAGTCCTAGAAACGAAATTCTTGTTTCCTCTGATTCCTTGGCTCAAGACGACTCGACTGGACCCTATGACGTCATTTTCCGTCATGAAAATTTTTCCGCCATTTTGAATTATTCGTAAAACCTACTTTTGCGATCTCGTCCTAGAGTTTTTACCCGATTGCCTCGACAATTGTTATGTAGCATCTAGAGACCCTCACGGCAAAAAGTTATTAAAAGAATTTTGATAAACCAATCCGTTGTCGTAAAGCGCGTCAACAAATTTTACGTAGAGCGCAAAAAAACAGATTTTAGGCTGTATCTTCGTCAAACTTAGGCCTATTGACACGACACTTGATACTTGTGATGCCAGTCAGGAACTGAGTGTGCATGCACAGTTTCGTCGCAGCGCCACCTAGTGGCCAGACAGATGTTTTTTACACCTATAACTTTGGCTGTGATCAACGTATTTTGACGGGACTTAATTTTTAGGAGTCCTGAATAGTCGCCGAGTCCAACGATACCAAACATGCCAGATTTCGCCTTATGGTTAGCCCTGCGCAGCAAAACAGCACTTAAAAAACATGCGCGAATATCTCCGCGAGCGTTATTCCGATCGACTCGAAAACACCATATGAAGAACATTGCATTACCTTCTGAACAAAAAGTTCTATTGGCATTATATTAAAATTTTCATCAGAAATGGCCGAAAATTGCAAAAAACGAAAAATTACCTTTTACAATTTGTGTTTTTATACATAAATGGTTATAACTTCGCAACGAAAAGACATTTTTTTTCACCAGATTTGATACGCTGATGTATGAGCAGAGTCTGAGGCCACACAAAAAAATTGGTATGCCTGAACGACTAGGTGGCCCTATAATTGAACAAAATCTTTCATATCAAGCAAGCCCTATGGTCATACAACTGTTTCTTCACTAAACTAAAGTGTATAGTCATATAACTAGCTAGATGTAACACAGTTATGACCTGAGGTTGCATGCACAATTTTGTCATTGCGCCACCTACTGGTTTTGAGATAGAAATATGGCATTTTTGCCTAAAACTACTACAACAGTACATCTAAAATCTTGGGTCATCTAGTATTATTCCTTTCATGGCTTGGAGATCATTGGTGCATGCCAATTAACTCCTTAGCAACCAATTAGGATACCTTATCAATCCTTTTTACAAGAGCTATATCTCTGCATCAGAACATCGTAGAGACATGGGGGTGGTCTCTTTTGACTCATTAACACCACTGTAACATTTTGTGAGCTGAGAATTGCCACTGCAAGCACCACTCACATTTTCTTTAGTGTTCTAGTTGTCAATGCTCCTCGAGAAGAGAGGGAGACATGACACTGAATGAAAACACAGCTTTTTGCTGATAACTGTTATATTATTTAGTCTGAAATCAAGAGATTTTCCCAGGTTCTTTAAACTGCTCATCCGAATTCAACTTTACTTTCTTATGTGCCCTTTTTGGCTTGACCCCGGCATTGCTGCTTGCAGCTATATTTATTATTCTGCTTCTTCTTCTTCTTCTTCTTCCGCCATTGCGGTCTATGGCAGCCCATAGAACCGTACGTAGGAAAGTTATGAAATTTGGCACACTGATAAAGGACAGTCCAATGTGTCCCCATAGCAAATTTGGAGTCTCTATCTCAAACCCGCTAGCGCCACCAACAGTCCAAAGTTTCACTTACGTTTTTGCTTATAACTTCTGATCCGTAAGTCCTAGAAACGAAATTCGTGTATCCTCTGATTCCTTGGCTCAGGACGATTCGATTGGACCCTATGACGTCATTTTCCGTCATGAAAATTTTTCCGCCATTTTGAATTATTCTTTAAACCTACTTTTGCGAACTCGTCCTAGAGTTTTTACCCGATTGCCGCGAAAATTGGTATGTAGCATCTAGAGACCCTCCCGGCAAAAAGTTATTAAAAGAATTTTGATAAACCAATCCGTTGTCGTATAGCGTGTCAACAAATTTTACGTAGAGCGCAATAAAACAGATTTTAGGCTGTATCTTCGTCAAACTTAGGCCTATTGACACGAAACTTGGTACTTGTGATGCCAGTCATGAACTGAGTGTGCATGCACAGTTTCGTCGCAGCGCCACCTAGTGGCCAGACAGATGTTTTTTACACCTATAACTTTGGCTGTGATCAACGTATTTTGACGGGACTTGATTTTTAGGAGTCCTGAATAGTCGCCGAGTCCAACGATACCAAACATGCCAGATTTCGCCTTACGGTTAGCCCTGCGCAGCAAAACAGCACTTAAAAAACACGCGCGAATATCTCCGCGAGCGTAATTCTGATCGACTCGAAAACATCATAGGAAGAATATTGCATTACCTTCTGAACAAAAAGTTCTATTGGCACTATATTAAAATTTTCATCAGAAATGGCCGAAAATTGCAGAAAACGAAAAATTACCTTTAAATTTTGTGTTTTTACACATAAATGGTTATAACTTCGTAACGCAAAGAGATTTTTTCACCATATTTGATACGCTGATGTACGACCACAGTCTGAGGCTACACAAAAAAAATGTTATGGTTGCACCACTAGTTGGCCTTATAATTGAACAAAACCTTTGAAATCAAGCCACCCTATGGTCATACAACTGTTTCTTCACTAAACTAAAGTGTATAGTCATAAAACTAGCTAGATGTAACACATTTATGACCTGAGGTTGCATGCACGAATTTTGTCATTGCGCCACCTACTGGTTTTGAGATAGAATATGGCATTTTTTGCCTAAAACTACTGCAACAACACATCTAAAACCATAAGTCATCATGGATTATTCCTTTCATGGCTTTGACTATAATCACTAGAGGATGTCCATTTACTCTCTAGCAACCAATGAGAATACGTTATCAACTGTTTTTGCAAGAGCTTTTTCTCTGTATCAGAACATCACAGAGACATGGGGATGGTCTCTTTTGACTCTTTTAACTTGTTGTAACATGTTGTGACCCATGTTTGCCCACTGTAAGCATCACATACATGTCCTTCAGTGCTCTAATGTTCCATGATTGTCAATAACCGAAGGACAGTTGCAGTAGACAAGAATATAGATTATTTTTGTTGATTACCTTTGCATTTTTTCATCTGAAATCATTAGGTTTACCTAAGTTCTTCAGTCTGCTTATCCAAACGCAACTTTACATCCTTCTGTGCCCTTTTCGGCTTGACCCCGGCATTGCTGCTTGCAGCTATATTTAGGGGTCAAGCCCCGAAGGGGCGAAGACCCCTATTGTATCCGTTAGTTTTCTTTTTATTATAATAATTATTATTATTATTAGTTATTCTTCTTCCGCCATTGCGGTCTATGGCAGCCCATAGAACCGTACGTAGGAAAGTAATGAAATTTGGCACACTGATAAAGGACACTCCAATGTGTCCCCACAGCAAATTTGGAGTCTCTATGTCAAACCCGCTAGCGCCACTAACAGTCCAAAATTGCACTTATGTTTTTGCTTATAACTTCTGATCCGTAAGTCCTAGAAACAAAATTCTTGCTTCCTCTGATTCCTTGGCTCAAGACGATTCGATTACACTCTATGACGTCATTTTCCGTCATGAAAATTTTCCCGCCATTTTGAATTATTCAAAAAACCTACTTTTTCAAACTCGTCCTAGAGCTTTTGTCCGATTGCCACGAAAATTGGTATGTATCATCTTGAGACACTCATGGCAAAAAGTTTTCTAATAGAATTTCGATACAGCAATCCGTTGTCAAATACCACCTTAACGAATTTTACGTAGAGCGCAAAAAAACAGATTTTAGGCTGTATCTTCGTCAAACTTAGGCCTATTGACACGACACTTGGTACTTAAGATGCCAGTCAGGAACTGAGGGTGCATGCACAGTTTCGTCGCAGCGCCACCTACTGGCCAGACGAATGTTTTATACACCTATAACTTTGGCTCTGAAAAACGTATTTTGAAGGGACTTGATTTTTAGGAGTCCTGGGTAGTCGCCGAGTCCAACGATACCAAACATGCCAGATTTCGCCTTACGGTTAGCCCTGCGCAGCAAAACAGCACTTAAAAAACAAGCGCGAATATCTTCGCGAGCGTTATTCTGATCGACTCGAAAACACCATAGGAAGAATATTGCATTACCTTCTGAACAAAAAGTTCTATTGGCGTTATATTAAAATTTTCATCAGAAATGGCCGAAAATTGCAAAAAACGAGAAATTACCTTTGAATTTTGTGTTTTTTACACATAAATGGTTATAACTTCGCAACGAAAAGAGATTTTTTCACCAGATTTGATACGCTGATGTACGAGCAGAGTCTGAGGTCACACAAAAACATTGGTATGCCTTCACCACTAGTTGGCCTTATAATTGGACAAAACCTTTCATATCAAGCAAGCCCTATGTTCATACAACTATTTCTTTGCTGAACTAAAGTGTATAGTCAGAAAACTAGCTAAATGTAACGCAGTCATGCCCTGAGGTTGCATGCACAATTTTGTCATAGCGCCACCTAGTGGCTTGGAGATAGAAAATAGCAATTTTTGCCTAAAACTACTGCAACAACACATCTAAAATCATAAGTCATCATGGATTCTTCATTTCATGGCTTGGACTATTATCGCTGGTGGATGTGAATCTACTCTCTAGCAACCAATGAGATTACCTAATCAACTGTTTTTGAAAGAGCTTTTTCTCTGCATCAGAACATCGTAGAGACATGGGGATGGTCTCTTTTGACTGATTTAACTTGTTGTAACATGTTGTGACCCATGTTATGCCACTGCATACATCACTCACATGTCCTTCCGTGCTTTAATGTTCCATGATTGTCAATAACAGAAGGACGATTGCATAAGACAAGAACATAGATTATTTTTGTTGATTACTTTTGCGTTTTTTTCATTTGAAATCATGAGGTTTACCTAGGTTCTGTAGTATTCTTATCCAAACTCAACTTTACACCCTTCTGTGCCCTTTTCGGCTTGACCCCGGCATTGCTGCTTGCAGCTATATTTAGGGGTCAAGCCCAGAATGGGCGAAGACCCCTATTGTTTCTGTTAGTTTTCTTTTTCTTTTTCTTTTTTTTCTTTTTCTTTTTCTTCCTCCGCCATTGCGGTCTATGGCAGCCTATAGAACCGTACGTAGGAAAGTTATGAAATTTGGCACACTGATAGAGGACTGTCCAAAAAGTCTCCACAGCAAATTTGAAGTCTGTATCTCTAACCCGCTAGCGCCACCAACAGTCCAAATTTGCACTTATGTATTTGCCTATAACTTCTGACCCGTAAGTCCTAGACACTAAATTCTTGTATCCTCTGATTCCTTGGCTCAAGACGATTCGATTGGACCCTATGACGTCATTTTCCGTCATGAAAAATTTTCCGCCATTTTGATTTATTCATAAAACCTACTTTTGCGAACTTGTCCTAGAGCTTTTGCCCAATTGCCACGAAAAATGGTATGTAGCATCTGGAGACACTCAGGGCAAAAAGTTATTAAAAGAATTTTGATAAACCATTCCGTTTTCGTATAGCGCGTCAACAAATTTTACGTAGAGCCCAAAAAAACAGGTTTTAGTGTGTATCTTCGGCAATCTTATGTCTATTGACGCCACACTTGGTAGTTGTGATGCCAGTGAGGATCTGAGGGGGCATGCAGAGTTTCGTAACAGCACCACCTAGTGGTCATACGAATGTTGTACATGCTTATAACTTTGGCTCTGATCTGTGTTTTTTCACGGGACTTGTTTCGCTGAAGTCCAGAATAGCTGCCGAGTCCAACGTTACCAAACATGCCAGATTTCGCCTTACGGTTAGCCCTGCGCAGCAAAACAGCACTTAAAAAACACTCGCGAATATCTCCGCGAGCGTAATTCTGATCGACTCGAAAACATCATAGGAAGAATATTGCATTACCTTCTGAACAAAAAGTTCTATTGGCGTTGTATTAAAATTTTCATCAGAAATGGCCGAAAATTGCAAAAAACAAAAAATTACCTTTAAATTTTCTGTTTTTACACATAAATGGTTATAACTTCGTAACGCAAAGAGATTTTTTCACCATATTTGATACACTGATGTACGACCACAGTCTGAGGCTACACAAAAAAAATTGTATGCTTGCACCACTAGTTGGCCTTTTAATTGAATAAAACCTTTGAAATCAAGCCACCCTATGGTCATACAACTGTTTCTTCACTAAACTAAAGTGTATAGTCATAAAACTAGCTAGATGTAACACAGTTATGACCTGAGGTTGCATGCACGAATTTTGTCATTGCGCCACCTATTGGTTTTGAGATAGAATATGGCATTTTTTTGGCCTAAAACTACTGCAACAACACATCTAAAACCATGAGTCATCATGGATTATTCCTTTCATGGCTTTGACTATAATCACTAGTGGATGTCCATTTACTCTCTAGCAACCAATGAGAACACCTTATCAACTGTTTTTGCAAGAGCTTTTTCTCTGCATCAGAACATCGCAGAGACATGGGGATGGTCTCTTTTGACTCTTTTAACTTGTTGTAACATGTTGTGACCCATGTTTGCCCACTGTAAGCATCACATACATGTCCTTCAGTGCTCTAATGTTCCATGATTGTCAATAACCGAAGGACAGTTGCAGTAGACAAGAACATAGATTATTTTTGTTGATTACTTTGCATTTTTTCATCTGAAATCATTAGGTTTACCTAAGTTCTTCAGTCTGCTTATCCAAACGCAACTTTACATCTTTCTGTGCCCTTTTCGGCTTGACCCCGGCGATTGCTGCTTGCAGCTATATTTAGGGGTCAAGCCCAGAATGGGCGAAGACCCCTATTGTATCTGTTAGTTTTCTTTTTCTTTTTCTTTTTTTTCTTTTTCTTTTTCTTCCTCCGCCATTGCGGTCTATGGCAGCCTATAGCAGCGTACATAGGAAAGTTATGAAATTTGGCACACTGATAGAGGACTGTCCAAAAAGTCTCCACAGCAAATTTGAAGTCTGTATCTCTAACCCGCTAGCGCCACTAACAGTCCAAATTTGCACTTATGTATTTGCTTATAACTTCTGCCCCGTAAGTCCTAGACACTAAATTCTTGTATCCTCTGATTCCTTGGCTCAAGACGATTCGATTGGACCCTAATGACGTTATTTTCCGTCATGAAAAATTTTCCGCCATTTTGATTTATTCATAAAACCTACTTTTGCGAACTTGTCCTAGAGCTTTTGCCCAATTGCCATGAAAAACGGTATGTAGCATCTAGAGACACTCAGAGCAAAAAGTTATTAAAAGAATTTTGATAAACCATTCCGTTTTCGTATAATGCGTCAACAAATTTTACGTAGAGTCCAAAAAAACAGGTTTTAGTGTGTATCTTCGCCAATCTTATGTCTATTGACGCCAAACTTGGTAGTTGTGATGCCAGTGAGGATCTGAGGGAGCATGCAGACTTTCGTCACAGCACCACCTAGTGGTCATACGAATGTTGTACATGCTTATAACTTTGGCTTTGATCTGTGTTTTTTAACGGGACTTGTTTCGCTGAAGTCCAGAAAAGTTGCTGAGTCCAACGTTTCCAAACATGCCAGATTTCGCCTTACGGTTAGCCCTGCGCAGCAAAACAGCACTTAAAAAACACGTGCGAATATCTCCGCGAGCGTAATTCTGATCGACTCGAAAACACCATAGGAAGAATATTGCATTACCTTCTGAACAAAAAGTTCTATTGGCGTTATATTAAAATTGAAAAATTACCTTTAAATTTTCAGTTTTTACACATAAATGGTTATAACTTCGTAACGCAAAAAGATTTTTTCACCATATTTGATACGCTGATGTACGACCACAGTCTGAGGCTACACAAAAAAAATTGTATGCTTGCACCACTAGTTGGCCTTATAATTGAACAAAACCTTTGAAATCAAGCCACCCTATGGTCATACAACTGTTTCTTCACTAAACTAAAGTGTATAGTCATAAAACTAGCTAGATGTAACACAGTTATGAACTGAGGTTGCATGCACAACTTTGTCATTGCGCCACCTAGTGGTTTTGAGATAGAAATATGGTATTTTTGCCTAAAACTACTCCAACAGTACATCTAAAATCTTGGGTCATCATGTATTATTCCTTTCATGGCTTGGAGATCATTGGTGCATGCCAATTAATTCCTTAGCAACCAATAAGGATACCTTATCAATCCTTTTTACAAGAGCTATATCTCTGCATCAGAACATCGTAGAGACATGGGGGTGGTCTCTTTTGACTCATTAACACCACTGTAACATTTTGTGAGCTGAGAATTGCCACTGCAAGCACCACTCACATTTTCTTCAGTGTTCTAGTTGTCAATGCTCCTCGAGAAGAGAGGGAGAGATTACACTGAATGAAAACAAAGCTTTTTGCTGATAACTGTTATATTACTTAGTCTGAAATCAAGAGATTTTCTTAGGTTCTTTAAACTGATCATCCGAATTCAACTTTACTTTCTTCTGTGCCCTTTTTGGCTTGACCCCGGCATTGCTGCTTGCAGCTATATTTATTAGGGGTCAAGCCCAGAATGGGCGAAGACCCCTATTGTATCCGTTAGTTTTCTTTTTCTTTTTCTTTTTAAATATTATTCTTCTTCCTGTTCCATTGTGGTCTATGGCAGCCCATAGAACCGTACATAGGAAAGTTATGAAATTTGGCACACTGACAGAGGACAGTCCAAATAATATCCCTAGCAATTTTGGAGTGTCTATCTCAAACCCGCTAGCGCCACCAACAGTCCAAAGTTGCACTTATGTTTTTGCTTATAACTTTTGATCCGTAAGTCCTAGAAACGAAATTCTTGTTTCCTCTGATTCCTTGGCTCAAGCCGATTCGATCGGACCCTATGACGTCATTTTCCGTCATGAAAATTTTTCCGCCATTTTGAATTATTCGTAAAACCTACTTTTGCGAACTCGTCCTAGAGTTTTTACCCGATTGCCGCAAAAATTGGTATGTAGCATCTAGAGACACTCACGGCAAAAAGTTATTAAAAGAATTTTGATAAATCAATCCGTTGTTGTATAGCACGTCAACAAATTTTACGTAGAGCGCAAAAAAACTGATTTTAGGCTGTATCTTCGTCAAACTTAGGCCTATTGACACGACACTTGGTACTTGTGATGCCAGTCATGAACTGAGTGTGCATGCACAGTTTCGTCGCAGCACCACCTAGTGGCCAGACAGATGATTTATACACCTATAACTTTGGCTGCGATCAACGTATTTTGACGGGACTTGATTTTTAGGAGTCCTGAGTAGTCGCCGAGTCCAACGACACCAAACATGCCAGATTTCGCTTTACCGTTAGCCCTGCGCAGCAAAACAGCACTTAAAAAACACGCGCGAATATCTCCGCGAGCGTTATTCCGATCGACTCGAAAACACCATAGGAAGAACATTGCATTACCTTCTGAACAAAAAGTTCTATTGGCGTTATATTAAAATTTTCATCAGAAATGGCCGAAAATTGCAAAAAACGAAAAATTTACTTTAGATTTTGTGGTTTTTACACATAAATGGTTATAACTTCGCAACGAAAAGAGATTTTTTCACCAGATTTGATACGCTGATGTATGAGCAGAGTCTGAGGCCACACAAAAAAATTGGTATGTCTGAACCACTAGGTGGCCCTATAATTGAACAAAATATTTCATATCAAGCAAGCCCTATGGTCATACAACTATTTCTTCACTAAACTAAAGTGTATAGTCATGAAACTAGCTAGATGTAACGCAGTCATGACCTGAGGTTGCATGCACGATTCTGTCATAGCGCCCCCTAGAGGTTTGGAGATAGAAAATAGCTATTTTTGCCTAAATCTACTGCAACAGCACATCTAAAACCATGAGTCATCATGGATTATTCTTTTCATGGCTTTGACTATAATCACTGGTGGTTGCCAATTCACTCCCTAGCAATCAATGAGAATACCTTATCAACCGTTTTGCAAGAGCTATAACTCTGCGTCAGAACATCGTAGAGACACGGGGGTGGGCTCTTTTGACTCATTAACAACACTGTAACATTTTGAGAGCTGAGTATTGCCACTGCAAGCACCACTCATTTTTACGTCAGTGTTCTAGTTATCAATGCTCGACGAAAGAGAGGGAGAGATTTCACTAAATGAGAACACAGCTTTTTTGCTGATAACTGTTATATTGTTTTGTCTGAAATCAAGAGATTTTCTTAGGTACTTTAAACTGCTCATCCGAAGTCAACTTTACTTTCTGCTGTGCCCTTTTTGGCTTGACCCCGGTGATTGCTGCTTGCAGCTATATTTAGGGGTCAAGCCCAGAATGGGCGAAGACCCCTATTGTATCTGTTAGTTTTCTTTTTCTTTTTCTTTTTTTTCTTTTTCTTTTTCTTCCTCCGCCATTGCGGTCTATGGCAGCCTATAGCAGCGTACATAGGAAAGTTATGAAATTTGGCACACTGATAGAGGACTGTCCAAAAAGTCTCCACAGCAAATTTGAAGTCTGTATCTCTAACCCGCTAGCGCCACCAACAGTCCAAATTTGCACTTATGTATTTGCTTATGACTTCTGACCCGTAAGTCCTAGACACTAAATTCTTGTATCCTCTGATTCCTTGGCTCAAGACGATTCGATTGGACCCTATGACGTCATTTTCCGTCATGAAAAATTTTCCGCCATTTTGATTTATTCATAAAACCTACTTTTGCGAACTTGTCCTAGAGCTTTTGCCCAATTGCCATGAAAAACGGTATGTAGCATCTAGAGACACTCAGGGCAAAAAGTTATTAAAAGAATTTTGATAAACCATTCCGTTTTCGTATAACGCGTCAACAAATTTTACGTAGAGCCCAAAAAACAGGTTTTAGTGTGTATCTTCGCCAATCTTATGTCTATTGACGCCAAACTTGGTAGTTGTGATGCCAGTGAGGATCTGAGGGGGCATGCAGGCTTTCGTCACAGCACCACCTAGTGGTCATACGAATGTTGTACATGCTTATAACTTTGGCTCTGATCTGTGTTTTTTCACGGGACTTGTTTCGCTGAAGTCCAGAAAAGTTGCCGAGTCCAACGTTACCAAACATGCCAGATTTCACCTTACGGTTAGCCCTGCGCAGCAAAACAGCACTTAAAAAACACGCGCGAATATCTCCGCGAGCGTAATTCTGATCGACTCGAAAACACCATAGGAAGAACATTGCATTACCTTCTGAACAAAAAGTTCTATTGGCGTTATATTAAAATTTTCATCAGAAATGGCCGAAAATTGCAAAAAACGAAAAATTACCTTTAAATTTTCAGTTTTTACACATAAATGGTTATAACTTCGTAACGCAAAGAGATTTTTTCACCATATTTGATACGCTGATGTACGACCACAGTCTGAGGCTACACAAAAAAAATTGTATGCTTGCACCACTAGTTGGCCTTATAATTGAACAAAACCTTTGAAATCAAGCCACCCTATGGTCATACAACTGTTTCTTCACTAAACTAAAGTGTATAGTCATAAAACTAGCTAGATGTAACACAGTTATGACCTGAGGTTGCATGCACAACTTTGTCATTGCGCCACCTAGTGGTTTTGAGATAGAAATATGGTATTTTTGCCTAAAACTACTCCAACAGTACATCTAAAATCTTGGGTCATCATGTATTATTCCTTTCATGGCTTGGAGATCATTGGTGCATGCAAATTAATTCCTTAGCAACCAATAAGGATACCTTATCAATCCTTTTTACAAGAGCTATATCTCTGCATCAGAACATCGTAGAGACATGGGGGTGGTCTCTTTTGACTCATTAACACCACTGTAACATTTTGTGAGCTGAGAATTGCCACTGCAAGCACCACTCACATTTTCTTCAGTGTTCTAGTTGTCAATGCTCCTCGAGAAGAGAGGGAGAGATTACACTGAATGAAAACAAAGCTTTTTGCTGATAACTGTTATATTACTTAGTCTGAAATCAAGAGATTTTCTTAGGTTCTTTAAACTGATCATCCGAATTCAACTTTACTTTCTTCTGTGCCCTTTTTGGCTTGACCCCGGCATTGCTGCTTGCAGCTATATTTAGGGGTCAAGCCCAGAATGGGCGAAGACCCCTATTGTTTCTGTTAGTTTTCTTTTTCTTTTTCTTTTTCTTTTTAGGGGTCAAGCCCCGAAGGGGCGTAGAACCCTATTGTTATTGTTAGTTTTCTTATTATTATTATTATTATTATATATTATTCTTCTTCTTGTTCTTCCGCCATTGAAGTCAATGGCAGCCCATAGAACCGTACATAGGAAAGTTATGAAATTTGGCACACATGTAGAGGACGGTCTTAGAAGTTACTATAGCAACATTGGTGTATCTGACTCAAACCCTCTAGCGCCACCAACAGTCCAAAAATCCACTTATGTTCATGCTCATAACTTCTGACCCGTGAGTCCTAGAAACAAAATTCTTGTTTCCTCTGAATCCTTGGCTCATAATGATTCAAATGCACACATTGATGTCATTTGTGTCATGCACATCTTTCCGCCATTTTGAATTTTTCGTAAAACCTACTTTTTCAAACTCCTCCTAGACCGTTTGTCCGATTTGCATGTCCTTTGGTATGTAGCATCTAGAGACACCCAAGACAAAAAGTTATCAAAAGCTTTTTGATAGACCAATGCGTTCTCATATAAATTGACAACATATATGGCGGCGAGCACGCCAAAACGGACGTGAGGCCTTATCTTCGCAAAACTTTATTGTATCGACACGAAACTTGGTATATGTCATTACAGTCATGACCTGAGGGTGCCTGCAACGTTTCGTCACAGCGCCACCTAGTGGTCACGAGATTCGAAAAATGCCTATTTTCGCTTATAACTACTTCAAACTTGAGTCTAAAATCATGAAGGTGGTCTTGTTAGATTCCTTGAGGCATGCCGAGTCAAACGATACCAAACGGTTTTCGGTCGGCCATTTTGGGTGTCGGCCATTTTGAATTTTCTCATTAAGTTCAGTATTTCACAAACAGAATGGCGTATCGCTACGAAATTTGGCATGGTTCATCAGTGACATGTTCTGAGCGCACCTATAAATCTTTAGGACGGCGCCACCTAGTGGTCAGGATATGTAAAAAAATTTTTTTAAATCTTTATGTCATTTGATTAAATTGCCACTATGACATAAGACTTCACTCTATTGATTCCTTGGCTCATGCTGAGTCCGACTGTACCAAATATGTCTGAGTCAAACCTACTTCCTGTCGGCCATTTTGAGTTATATTGAACACCTACTTTTTCGAACTCCTTCTAGAGCGCTTGTGTGATTGGCTTGATTTTTGCTATGCATCATCTAGAGACACTCTAGACAAAAAGTTATCAAAAGATTTTCGTTAGACCTATCCGTTCTCGTATAACGCATTAAAGAATGCGAGGGCGAGCACGCCAAAATGTGTTTGAGCCTGTATCTTCACAAAACTTTTGCGTATTAATATGAGACTTGGTATATGTCATAACAGTGATGACCTGAGGGTGCATGCACCATTTCGTCACACTGCCCCCTACTGGTCACGAGATATAAAAAATGTCTATTTTTGCTTATAACTACTGCAAATTTGAATGTAAAATTATGAGACTGGTCTTGTTAGATTTCGTGAGGCATGGCGAGTCAAACGATACCAAATGTTTTTTGGTCGGCCATTTTGTGTGTCGGCCATTTTGAATTTTTCTTTAAGTTCAAGTATTTCAGAAACGCAATTGCGTATTGTTATGAAACTTGGTATGGTTCATCAGCAACATGTTCTGGGAGGACTTGTAAACTTTCCGGTGCCCCCTAGTGGTCAAGAGATTTGAAGCTATATCTCTGCATCTCTTTATCGTATTTAAACCAAATTTGGTGGGTGTCATCACAATCAAGACCTGAGTCACAATTTATTTTTTGGTCAGTGCCCCCTAGTGGTCAAGTCATTTAAGGCTATATCTCTGCATCTCTTTATTGTATTTACACCAAATTTGGTGGGTGTCATCACAATCAAAACCTGAGTCACAATTTATTTTTTGGTCAGTGCCCCCTAGTGGTCAAGTCATTTAAGGCTATATCTCTGCATCTCTTTATTGTATTTACACCAAATTTGGTGGGTGTCATCACAATCAAGACCTGAGTCACAATTTATTTTTTGGTCAGTGCCCCCTAGTGGTCAAGTCATTTAAGGCTATATCTCCGTATCGCTTTATTGTTTTTACACTAAATTTGGTATGTGTCATCACAGTCATGACCTGAGGCACCATCTATTCTTTCGGCAACGTGGCCACCTAGTGGTCTCAAGATACGAAACAATTGCTTTTTTCCATAAAACTAATGCAAACTTAGATCTTAAATCATGACAGTCATCACGTATGAATCATTTTTTGCCATGTTTGGCTTGACCCCGGTATCGCTGCTTGCAGCTATATTTCTTTTTCTTTTTCTTCCTCCGCCATTGCGGTCTATGGCAGCCTATAGAACCGTACGTAGGAAAGTTATGAAATTTGGCACACTGATAGAGGACTGTCCAAAAAGTCTCCACAGCAAATTTGAAGTCTGTATCTCTAACCCGCTAGCGCCACCAACAGTCCAAATTTGCACTTATGTATTTGCCTATAACTTCTGACCCGTAAGTCCTAGACACTAAATTCTTGTATCCTCTGATTCCTTGGCTCAAGACGATTCGATTGGACCCTATGACGTCATTTTCCGTCATGAAAAATTTTCCGCCATTTTGATTTATTCATAAAACCTACTTTTGCGAACTTGTCCTAGAGCTTTTGCCCAATTGCCACGAAAAATGGTATGTAGCATCTAGAGACACTCAGGGCAAAAAGTTATTAAAAGAATTTTGATAAACCATTCCGTTTTCGTATAGCGCGTCAACAAATTTTACGTAGAGCCCAAAAAACAGGTTTTAGTGTGTATCTTCGCCAATCTTATGTCTATTGACGCCACACTTGGTAGTTGTGATGCCAGTGAGGATCTGAGGGGGCATGCAGAGTTTCGTCACAGCACCACCTAGTGGTCATACGAATGTTGTGCATGCTTATAACTTTGGCTCTGATCTGTGTTTTTTCACGGGACTTGTTTCGCTGAAGTCCAGAATAGTTGCCGAGTCCAACCTTACCAAACATGCCAGATTTCGCCTTACGGTTAGCCCTGCGCAGCAAAACAGCACTTAAAAAACACGCGCGAATATCTCCGCGAGCGTAATTCTGATCGACTCGAAAACATCATAGGAAGAATATTGCATTACCTTCTGAACAAAAAGTTCTATTGGCGTTGTATTAAAATTTTCATCAGAAATGGCCGAAAATTGCAAAAAACGAAAAATTACCTTTAAATTTTCTGTTTTTACACATAAATGGTTATAACTTTGTAACGCAAAGAGATTTTTTCACCATATTTGATACGCTGATGTACGACCACAGTCTGAGGCTACACAAAAAAAATTGTATGCTTGCACCACTAGTTGGCCTTATAATTGAATAAAACCTTTGAAATCAAGCCACCCTATGGTCATACAACTGTTTCTTCACTAAACTAAAGTGTATAGTCATAAAACTAGCTAGATGTAACACAGTTATGACCTGAGGTTGCATGCACAATTTTGTCATTGCGCCACCTACTGGTTTTGAGACAGAATATGGCATTTTTTTGGCCTAAAACTACTGCAACAACACATCTAAAACCATGAGTCATCATGGATTATTCCTTTCATGGCTTTGACTATAATCACTAGTGGATGTCCATTTACTCTCTAGCAACCAATGAGAATACCTTATCAACTGTTTTTGCAAGAGTTTTTTCTCTGCATCAGAACATCGCAGAGACATGGGGATGGTCTCTTTTGACTCTTTTAACTTGTTGTAACATGTTGTGACCCATGTTTGCCCACTGTAAGCATCACATACATGTCCTTCAGTGCTCTAATGTCCCATGATTGTCAATAACCGAAGGACAGTTGCAGTAGACAAGAACATAGATTATTTTTGTTGATTACTTTGCATTTTTTCATCTGAAATCATTAGGTTTACCTAAGTTCTTCAGTCTGCTTATCCAAACGCAACTTTACATCCTTCTGTGCCCTTTTCGGCTTGACCCCGGTGATTGCTGCTTGCAGCTATATTTAGGGGTCAAGCCCAGAATGGGCGAAGACCCCTATTGTATCCGTTAGTTTTCTTTTTCTTTTTCTTTTTCTTTTTAAATATTATTCTTCTTCCTGTTCCATTGCGGTCTATGGCAGCCCATAGAACCGTACATAGGAAAGTTATGAAATTTGGCACACTGACAGAGGACAGTCCAAATAATATCCCTAGCAATTTTGGAGTCTCTATCTCAAACCCGCTAGCGCCACCAACAGTCCAAAGTTGCACTTACGTTTTTGCTTATAACTTCTGATCCGTAAGTCCTAGAAACGAAATTCTTGTTTCCTCTGATTCCTTGGTTCAAGACGATTCGATTAGACCCTATGACGTTATTTTCCGTCATGAAAATTTTTCCGCCATTTTGAAATATTCGTAAAACCTACTTTTGCGAACTCCTCCTAGAGTTTTTACCCGATTGCCACGAAAATCGGTATGCAGCATCTAGAGACACTCAAGGCAAAAAGTTATTAAAAGAATTCCGATAAACCAATCCGTTCTCGTATAGCGCGTCAACGAATTTTACATAGAGCGCAAAAAAACTGATTTTAGGCTGTATCTTCGCCAAACTTAGGCCTATTGACACGACACTTGGTACTCGAGATGCCAGTCAGGAACTGAGGGTGCATGCACAGTTTCGTTGCAGCGCCACCTAGTGGTCAGACGAATGTTCTATACGCCTATAACTTTGGCTGCGATAAAAGTATTTTCACGGGACTTGATTTTTTGGAGTCCTGAGTAGTCGCCGAGTCCAACGATACCAAACATGCCAGGATTCGCCTTACGGTTAGCCCTGTGCATCAAAATAGCACTTAAAAAACACGCGCGAATAACTCCGCGAGCGTTATTCCGATCGACACGAAAACACCATAGGAAGAATATTGCATTACCTTCTGAACAAAAAGTTCTATTGGCGTTATATTAAAATTTTCATCAGAAATGGCCGAAAAATGCAAAAAACGAAAAATTACCTTTAAATTTTGCATTTTTTACACATAAATGGTTATAACTTCGCAACGAAAAGAGATTTTTTCACCAGATTTGATACGCAGATGTACGACCACAGTCTGAGGCCACACAAAAAAAAATGGTATGCCTCCACCACTAGGTGGCCCTATAATTGAACAAAATCTTTCATATCAAGCAAGCCCTATGGTCATACAACTATTTTATTGCTTAACTAAAGTGTATAGTCATGAAACTAGCTAGATGTAACACAGTCATGACCTAAGGTTGCATGCACAGTTTTGTCATAGCGCCACCTAGTGGTTTTGAGATAGAAAATGGCTATTTTTGCCTATAACTACTGCAAAAACACATCTAAAACCATGAGTCTTCATGGATTATTCCTTTCATGAATTGAACTATAATCACTGGTGCATGTTCATTTACTCTCTAGCAACCAATGAGAATACCTTATCAACCGTTTTTGCAAGAGCTTTTTCTCTGCATCAGAACATTGTAGACACATGGGGATGGTGTATTTTGACTCATTTAACTTGTTGTAACATGTTGTGACACCATGGGCGTAGATTTAGGGTGGGACGCTAGGGACATGTCCCTACCAATATTCAGAGAAGACTGAATTGTCCCTAGCAATAATTTCGACCAAACATTTAATCTGTATTCATATATAACCACTAATGTCCGTCTTGTTCTTGTGTTTTCTATTTTTTACTTATTATATTTTTGTCAGAAATCATTTAAATTAGATTAGAAATCTTTTGCAATCCCGTTCTGTAAAAATAACGCTCTATGTGGTACACAAACGGTTAACAGCTTTCGTTCTCTGCAATGCCCGCCTCCGTAAGTCACATCGCTAATATAATTGGCTTTGCATTTCTTTAGTCCCGCCTCTCTAACGCACATTGCTAATATGATTGGATTAGCATTCTTGAGTCCCGCCTCTCTAACGCACATCACTTTTTGATGGGCTTTTTTTACTCGCTACGTGTGATAGGATGGTTTCACTTTGTACAACGCGCCAAAGTTCACTCAACAAGACGTGCGTGATTATTCGGGCGACAGGTAAGTGAGGAAGAAAGTATTATTATACCCACTGTAACTGTTTCATGCACAAAAAAAGTTGTGCCACATAATGATTCAAGGACAGTGTTTTCACCAATACAGGACAATCCCATGTTAACCCTGAGGAGTTGCAAACTTGTGTCAACCTTTTATAAATGGGGTGGCAAGGTTATTTAGAGGGTCCCTAATCCATGAAAGAAAATAACCCCAACATGATAAAAACATGAATTCATGTCATGATTGCTGAATACTTTCATTACTGCACTGTGGTCATTACTTGCACAGATGTAGACATAATGTTGCATTTTAAACAAACTATTTTTTTCACACTGATTAACTGTCTGTTAATGAAAAGAAGATTTAATGTAAACTACAGAAACGTTAATAAACTGTGTTCAGGAAACAGCATGATATATACCTACTTCAACACTGGGATTTTTTGGCAAAATTAAATTAAGAATTAAATATTAATTGCATATTCTTCAATATTATAAAGTTAATATGGATTCATATATGTTACTATGTGATTTTCTTTTTTTGACAAAGACTTAAACAGCTACTGTTTATTAGGCTCTAGGACATAACGAATTGTTTATTATAGTACATTAAATTTGGGATGGCACCGGGGGTGGCGAGTCAGATGTCACTGAGTAAAGTGCATACTGAGTTGTCTGTTGTTTATGTCAAGTAAACGGTGATAAACAGTTTTTGCAATGCGACCATTTTATTTATGTCCCCACCAATGCCAGAATCAAACCTACGCCCTTGTGTGACACATGTTTTGCCACTGCAAATATCACTCACATGTTCTTCAGTGCTCTAATGTTCCATGACTGTCAATAACAGAACGACGATTGCAGTAGACAAGAACAGAGATTATTTTTGTTGATTATTTTTGCGTTTTTTCATCTGAAATCATTAGGTTTACCTAGGTTCTTCGGTCTGCTTATCCAAACTCAACTTTACACCCTTCTGTGCCCTTTTCGGCTTGACCCCGGTATCGCTGCTTGCAGCTATATTTCTTTTTATTAGGGGTCAAGCCCAGAATGGGCGAAGACCCCTATTGTATCCGTTAGTTTTCTTTTTATTAGGGGTCAAGCCCAGAATGGGCGAAGACCCCTATTGTTTCTGTTAGTTTTCTTTTTCTTTTTCTTTTTCTTTTTCTTTTTCTTTTTCTTCCTCCGCCATTGCGGTCTATGGCAGCCTATAGAACCGTACGTAGGAAAGTTATGAAATTTGGCACACTGATAGAGGACTGTCCAAAAAGTCTCCACAGCAAATTTGAAGTCTGTGTCTCTAACCCGCTAGCGCCACCAACAGTCCAAATTTGCACTTATGTATTTGCTTATAACTTCTGACCCGTAAGTCCTAGACACTAAATTCTTGAATCCTCTGATTCCTTGGCTCAAGACGATTCGATTGGACCCTATGACGTCGTTTTCCGTCATGAAAAATTTTCCGCCATTTTGATTTATTCATAAAACCTACTTTTGCGAACTTGTCCTAGAGCTTTTGCCCAATTGCCACGAAAAATGGTATGTAGCATCTGGAGACACTCAGGGCAAAAAGTTATTAAAAGAATTTTGATAAACCATTCCGTTTTCGTATAGCGCGTCAACAAATTTTACGTAGAGCCCAAAAAAACAGGTTTAAGTGTGTATCTTCACCAATCTTATGTCTATTGACGCCACACTTGGTAGTTGTGATGCCAGTGAGGATCTGAGGGGGCATGCAGAGTTTCGTAACAGCACCACCTAGTGGTCATACGAATGTTGTACATGCTTATAACTTTGGCTCTGATCTGTGTTTTTTCACGGGACTTGTTTCGCTGAAGTCCAGAATAGCTGCCGAGTCCAACGTTACCAAACATGCCAGATTTCGCCTTACGGTTAGCCCTGCGCAGCAAAACAGCACTTAAAAAACACGCGCGAATATCTCCGCGAGCGTAATTCTGATCGACTCGAAAACATCATAGGAAGAATATTGCATTACCTTCTGAACAAAAAGTTCTATTGGCGTTGTATTAAAATTTTCATCAGAAATGGCCGAAAATTGCAAAAAACAAAAAATCACCTTTAAATTTTCTGTTTTTACACATAAATGGTTATAACTTCGTAACGCAAAGAGATTTTTTCACCATATTTGATACGCTGATGTACGACCACAGTCTGAGGCTACACAAAAAAAATTGTATGCTTGCACCACTAGTTGGCCTTATAATTGAATAAAACCTTTGAAATCAAGCCACCCTATGGTCATACAACTGTTTCTTCACTAAACTAAAGTGTATAGTCATAAAACTAGCTAGATGTAACACAGTTATGACCTGAGGTTGCATGCACGAATTTTGTCATTGCGCCACCTATTGGTTTTGAGATAGAATATGGCATTTTTTGGCCTAAAACTACTGCAACAACACATCTAAAACCATGAGTCATCATGGATTATTCCTTTCATGGCTTTGACTATAATCACTAGTGGATGTCCATTTACTCTCTAGCAACCAATGAGAATACGTTATCAACTGTTTTTGCAAGAGCTTTTTCTCTGCATCAGAACATCGCAGAGACATGGGGATGGTCTCTTTTGACTCTTTTAACTTGTTGTAACATGTTGTGACCCATGTTTGCCCACTGTAATCATCACATACATGTCCTTCAGTGCTCTAATGTTCCATGATTGTCAATAACCGAAGGACAGTTGCAGTAGACAAGAACATAGATTATTTTTGTTGATTAGTTTGCATTTTTTCATCTGAAATCATTAGGTTTACCTAAGTTCTTCAGTCTGCTTATCCAAACGCAACTTTACATCCTTCTGTGCCCTTTTCGGCTTGACCCCGGTGATTGCTGCTTGCAGCTATATTGGCAATTGTTTCTGTTAGTAAATTTTTCTTCTTCCGCCATTGCGGTCTATGGCAGCCCATAGAACCGTACGTAGGAAAGTTATGAAATTTGGCACACTGATAAAGGACAGTCCAATGTGTCCCCACAGCAAATTTGGAGTCTCTATCTCCAACCCTCTAGCGCCACCAACAGTCCAAAGTTGCACTTACGTTTTTGCTTATAACTTCTGATCCATAAGCCCTAGAAACAAAATTCTTGCTTCCTATGATTCCTTGGCTCAAGCGATTCGATTGGACCATATGACGTCATTTTCCGTCATGAAAATTTTTCCGCCATTTTGAATTATTCGAAAAACCTACTTTTTCGAACTCGTCCTAGAGCTTTTGTCCGATTGCCACGAAAATTGGTATGTATGATCTTGAGACGCTCATGGCAAAAAGTTATCAAAAGAATTTCGATACAGCAATCCTTTGTTGTATACCGCCTTAACAAATTTTACGTAGAGCGCAAAAAACAGATTTTAGGCTGTATCTTCGTCAAACTTAGGCCTATTGACACGACACTTGGTTCTTGTGATGCCAGTCAGGAACTGAGGGTGCATGCACAGTTTTTTTGCAGCGCCACCTAGTGGCCAGACAAATGATTTATACACCTATAATTTTGGCTGCGATCAACGTATTTTGACGGGACTTGATTTTTAGGAGTCCTGAGTAGTCGCCGAGTCCAATGATACCAAACATGCCAGATTTCGCCTTACGGTTAGCCCTGCGCAGCAAAACAGCACTTAAAAAACACGCGCAAATATCTCCACGAGCGTTATTCCGATCGACTCGAAAACACCATAGGAAGAACATTGCATTACCTTCTGAACAAAAAGTTCTATTAGCGTTATATTAAAATTTTCATCAGAAATGGCCGAAAATTGCAAAAAACGAAAAATTACCTTTTGATTTTGTGTTTTTTACACATAAATGGTTATAACTTCGCAACGGAAAGAGATTTTTTCACCATATTTGATACGCTGATGTACGACCACAGTCTGAGGCTACACAAAAAAAATGGTATGCTTGCACCACTAGTTGGCCTTATAAATGAACAAAACCTTTGAAATCAAGCCACCCTATGGTCATACAACTGTTTCTTCACTAAACTAAAGTGTATAGTCATAAAACTAGCTAGATGTAACACAGTTATGAACTGAGGTTGCATGCACAACTTTGTCATTGCGCCACCTAGTGGTTTTGAGATAGAAATATGGTATTTTTGCCTAAAACTACTCCAACAGTACATCTAAAATCTTGGGTCATCATGTATACTAGTCAACATTTGAAGTGGATCAAAAAAGTTTATCAAAGTTGTCCTAAGACAAGAATGGGTATTAGGGATTGATTTTATGTAAACTTTTTGAATGGTTTTGATCCACTTCGAATGTTGACTAGTGTATTATTCCTTTCATGGCTTTCATTGGTGCATGCCAATTAATTCCTTAGCAACCAATAAGGATACCTTATCAATCCTTTTTACAAGAGCTATATCTCTGCATCAGAACATCGTAGAGACATGGGGGTGGTCTCTTTTGACTCATTAACACCACTGTAACATTTTGTGAGCTGAGAATTGCCACTGCAAGCACCACTCACATTTTCTTCAGTGTTCTAGTTGTCAATGCTCCTCGAGAAGAGAGGGAGAGATTACACTGAATGAAAACAAAGCTTTTTGCTGATAACTGTTATATTACTTAGTCTGAAATCAAGAGATTTTCTCAGGTTCTTTAAACTGATCATCCGAATTCAACTTTACTTTCTTCTGTGCCCTTTTTGGCTTGACCCCGGCATTGCTGCTTGCAGCTATATTTAGGGGTCAAGCCACGAAGTGGCGTAGACACCTATTGTATCTGTTAGTTTTCTTATTATTATTCATCCTAGTTCTTCCGCCATTGAAGTCAATGGCAGCCCATAGAACCGTACGTAGGAAAGTTATGTAATTTGGCACACATGTAGAGGACAGTCTCAGAAGTTACTATAGCAACATAGGTGTGTCTAACTCAAACCCTCTAGCGCCACCAACAGTCCAAAAATCCACATATGTTCATGCTCATAACTTCTGACCAGTGAGTCCTAGAAACTAAATTCTTGTTCCCTCTGAATCCTTGTCTCATGATGATTCATTTGCACACATTGATGTCATTTCTGTCATGCACATCTTTCCGCCATTTTGAATTTTCCGTAAAACCTACTTTTTCGAACTCCTCCTAGAGCGTTTGTCCGATTTGCATGTCATTTGGTATATAGCATCTAGAGACACCCCTGACAAAAAGTTATCAAAAGCTTTTTGATAGACCAATGCGTTCTCGTATACCGTGACAACATATACGGCGGCGAGCACGCCAAAATGGAAGTGAGGCCGTATCTTCGCAAAACGTATGTGTATCGAGACGAAACTTGGTATATGTCATAACAGTCATGACCTGAGGGTGCCTGCAACGTTTTGTCACAGCGCCACCTAGTGGTCACGAGATTCGAAAAATGCCTATTTTCGCTTATAACTTCTTCAAACTTGAGTCTAAAATCATGAAGGTGGTCTTGTTAGATTCCTTGAGGCAAGCCGAGTATAACGATAACAAACGGTTTTTGGTCGGCCATTTTGGGTGTGGGCCATTTTGAATTTTCTCATTAAGTTCAGTATTTCACAAACAGAATGTCGTATTGCTACGAAATTTGGCATGGTTCATCAGTGACATGTTCTGAGTGCACCTATAAACCTTTAAAACGGCGCCACCTAGTGGTCAGGATATGTAAAGAAATTGTTTCAAATCTTTATATCATTTGATTAAATTGCAACACTGACATGAGACTTCACTCTATTGATTCCTTGGCTCGTGCTGAGTCCGACTGTACCAAATATGTCTGAGTCAAACCTACTTCCTGTCAGCCATTTTGATTTATATTGAACAGCTACTTTTTTTAACTCCTCATAGAGCGCTCGTGTGATTGGCTTTATTTTTGGTATGCATCATCTAGAGACACTCTAGACAAAAAGTTATCAAAAGGCCATTTTGAATTTTAACTTTTTTTGTAGGAAAGTTATGAAATTTGGCACACTCAAAGAGGACATTCCAAATAGTCCCCACACCAAATTTGGAGTTTCTATGTCAAACCCGATAGCGCCACCAACAGTCCAAATTTTCACTTACATTTTTGGTTATAACTGCTGACCCGTACGTCATAGAAACGCAATTCTTGTTTCTTCTGATTCCTTGGCTCATGCCAATTCGATTGCACCATATGACATCATTTCCGTCATGCTAATTATTTCGATATTTTGAATTTGTAAAACCTACTTTTCGAACTCGTCATAGAGCTTTTGTCCAATTTGCGTAAAGAATGGGTGTGTAGCATCTAGAGACACTCATGGCAAAAAGTTATGGAATTCGTGTCGATTCGCCAATCCGTTTCCGTACACCGCGTCAACAAATTTTTTACGCAGAGTGGGAACAAACGGATTTGAGGCAGTATCTTCGCCAAAGTTAAACATATTCACATGAGATTTGGTAGTTTTGATGGCAGTCATGACCTGAGGGTGCGTGCACAGTTTCGGTACAGCGCCACCTAGTTTGAGCATGTTGATGAGCATGCCGCAATGGATTTGCGGCTATATCTTCGCAAAAGTTTTGCACATTGGCAGTGGTTCAGTGGTTCAGGGGTTAGTGGTGGTTGTCTACAAATCGGAAGGTTGGTGGTTCAAACCCCAGCTCCACCTGACCAAGTGTCAAAATGTCCATGAGTTATATGTCATAACAGTCATTGAAAAGTGATTTTTTTTGCTTATAACTACTGCAAAATTGAGTCTAAATTCATGAAAGTGCTATTGTTAGATTCCTTGAGGCATGCCGAGTCAAATGATATCAAAACGTTTTCTGTCTGCCATTTTCAATAACAAAGCATACCAACTTTTTCAAAACTCCTCCTACAGCGTTCGTTTGATTGGCTTGGATTTGGTACACACAATCTAGACTCTAGAGAAAAAGTTTTTGTCAGTTGTTGTATAGCACATCAACAAATATAATGGCGAGCACAAAAATGGATTTGAGGCTATATCTTTGCAAAGGTTTTGCACATTGATGTGTGTATTGGCAGTGGTTCAGTGGTTAGTGTAGGTTGTCCACAAATCGGAAGGTTGGTGGTTCAAACCCCAGCTCCACCTGACCAAGTGATGAGGTGTCCATGAGTGAGACATCTAAGCCCAAATGCTCCCGATGAGCTGGATGGCTCTTGTGTGGCTGACACTGTATGAATAGGTGAATGTTTCACAACTTGTAAGTGTCATGAACTGAGGGTGTATGGAATGTTTTGTTACAGCACCACCTAGTTCATCAGTGACATTTTTTGAAAGCCCTTGTAAACTTTTCAGTGCCCCTACTGGTTAAGAGTTTTGAGGCTTTATCTCCAGATCACTTTATCGTATGTACACCAAATTTGGATTTGTCATCAGAATCATGACCTGAGGCACCATATTGTTTCGGTGCAGTGCCCTCAGTGGTCAAGTCATTTGAGGATATATTTCAACATTGCTTAATCATATGTATATCAAATTTTGTGGGTGTCATCACAATCATGACCCAAGGCATCATCTATTGTTTCGGTGCAGTGCCACCTAGTGGTCAAGTCATTTGAGGCCATATCTCCACATTGCTTTATCATGTGTACACCAAATTTGGTGGGTGTCATCACAATCATGACCTGATGCACCATCTATTGTATCGGTGCAGTGCCTCCTAGTGGTCAAGTCATTTGAGGCTATATATCAACATTGCTTAATTGTATGTATATCAAATTTGGTGGGTGTCATCACAATCATGACCTGAGGCACCATCTGTTGTTTCGGGGCAGTGCCCCCTCGTGGTCAAGTCATTTGAGGCTATATCTCAACATTGCTTAATCGTATGTATATCAAATTTGGTGGATGTCATCACAATCATGACCTGAGGAACCATCTATTGTTTCGATGCAGTGCCCCCTAGTGGTCAAGTCATTTGAGGCTATATCTCCACATTGCTTAATCGTATGTACACCAAATTTGGTGGGTGTTTTCACAATCGTGACCTAAGGCACCATCTATTGTTTTAGTGCAGTGCCCCCTAGTGGTCAAGTCATTTGAGGCTATATCTCAACATTGCTTAATCATATGTATATTAAATTTGGTGGGTGTCATCACAAACATGACCTGAGGCAAAACCCATTGTTTCTACACAGCACTCAAGATTTGAAAAATGGCTATATTTGCCTTAATCTACTGAAAACTTCTTAAATCTTAAATCATGACGGTCATCAACCAATACTTCATTCTGTGCCCTTTTCGGCTTGACCCCGGCATCGCTGCTTGCAGCTATATTATTTTGTTTATATTACTCTAAACCACCGTCTGTAAACAAACAGTATACTACTGTCTACACTGCACTATATGTTTTGCAGTTCTGGTTGGAAACAAATTACACTTAATTTTTTTGTACTTGTACTCTGCATAATGACAGTCAAGTTGAATCTAATCTAATTTTCTACCCTTTACAGGAGAGGCACGGTTCAACCAAATGTTCTGCAAGAGATCCAAGCAGTGGGTCTTGAAGAAAATCTTCATACCACACACCACACAGTTTTTTAGACGAACTCATCCAGAAGGCCATTGACAAGGCTCAATCCAAACATTGTGTTCAAGGTGCCAACCTCCTCACTTGCCCTGCCACAGCCTGCGCTGCCACCCAACATTGCACCAGTGCCTAAATCAGGGGTGGGGAACCCTGGTCCTGGAGGGCCACTGTCCTGCAGAGTTTTGTTCCAACCCTATTTAAACACACCTGAAAAATGTAATTAAAGTCTTCAGGATCACTTGAACATGAAATTCAGGTGTGTTTGGTTAGGGTTGGAACTAAAGTCTGCAGGACAGTAGCCCTCCAGGACCCAGGGTTCTCCACTCCTGGCCTAAACCATCAAAGGAGGCTGCCACGACTTCATTCAAAAGCCACTTCTGAGACTGACACTTTCTAATAATAATAATAATAATCACCTCTTCCCTGAGTCCTATTGCTGTGACTAATCAGATTCTGCCACCACTCTTTATATTTATATTATTATATACTGTGTGTATAAATACATATGTTTTTGTATATTTTTTTCCTTTGTTTTTATTTTGTGCAGGACATTTTTAGATGTAAATTATGTCCTTGTTTATTTTAAGGTGTGCTTTTCACTGGTGGCACAATATTTTTCCTTTTTGAATAATAAAAAATACATTTCTTCATCTAACCCTGTCTTTTGTACACCAAATGTATACATTATAGACTTGTGGAGGCGGAATGATTTCTGTTACTGTGATTTAGCTGTCATTACTTACTTTACAAAATCATTTGGGTTAAAAATAAAGCCAAATATTATGTTTGTTACACAATTTAGACTTAAACTTTTTCTGTTTCTTTAGGCAAATACTCTAATGTAGCAACAATAAGGACTATAACACGAACCACAACCGATGTGCGTTTTAACTTTTTATCAAAAAACATAAACAATTCACACTCATAGCTCATCCAGAGCTTCATCCGTTTCTTTATAGCCGCTATATTATCCGTGAGGAGCTGGATATCTAATGCTGCCTTCACGTGCTATCGTAATTATGGTAAATACCAAAATCCCACTTGGAAAATGCACATGAACACCCCTCATGTGGTATTTTCCACTGGGCAACTCGTAAAATATTTTGATGCCCGAGTTGCCGAGATGAGATTACCTTTGACCTTTTCAAAATGGCGGAGAGCAGCAGCAACGTCGTGAATGGTTGAATGACAACAAAAGCAATGGTAAATACCAGTTCACAAATGGAAAATGCACTTGAACGCAGCAAACTGGTAAATTGTAGTTCACAAATGGAAAATGCACTTGAACACAACACGCTGGTAAATACCAGTTCACAAATGGAAAATATCATCTTTCCCATAGCACGTGAAGGCAGCATCAGTATGATGTCCTGAACAACACAGGCAGGCAAAACAAGTCGATGTCCTTTCCCCAGTCTTTCGCCTTGCAAAACTCATTCCACGAAATGACGATAGGATCTAAGTCGATATTGTCTAAAACCAGTAAGCACGACGTTAGCAATGCAAGCTATTTTCACATACAATAGGCTAACATAGGTGTAAATATAACAACCATAGCTCAGCTGACGGACGTGAAAAACAAAATACTCACTTTATACTCATGCCTCCGTTTCTCCTTGCGGGCTTCAAGAAGAAAATGCCATCGCTGAAATTTGCGACAGCAATATGATTCTCTTTCGGTGTCCATAGGCGCACAGCGAGAGCACGTACACCACCAGACCGTTCCCACCTCGGCAACAGCAGCCGCTGTGGCAGCCTCTTGTTCCTCAATCATCTGTAACTGTTCCTCATTGCGGCTCGTACAGGTACCACGACCATCAGATTCGAGCATCAGGTCATCAAAATCCCCTTTTGCCATCCGTTTTCAAAACTACACTCTGTGGTCGTGGTTTGTTTACTCGGCTTTCTCCACAAAGCAAGATCCAGGCTAGCTTAGCTTAGCGAAGATTAAAGATGGCTGACTCTCCTTTTGATTCTGGCTTTTCCGAATGGACTCGCAGTCCAACCCCTATGGGCGGGGAGAAAACATGCGGAAGTAGCTCCTAATACTGGCTGTAGTCTTTGCCTCTGGCCAAAATCTCATCCGATGACGCAAAAATCGTCGTTTTGCATCATCGGAGGACTTTTTTGCACAACCAGAATAAAGATTTCTCTCCTCTCATGGGGACACGAGCTAGGGAAACACGGTCATTCAGAAATACTGCCAGGTTTCTACTGATACAAAGCTGAATGCTAAATCGGTGAAGTATTCCTTTAAAGGAATAGTGCTTAGGAAGTACTCATTAGAGAAGTAACACTAATGATGGTAACACCAATGATGGTAACACCAATGACAATTTACAGAAATAAATTAATATTTTAACAAAATGGCTGCCATTAGCCATGTGCTATTTAATCAGAGATGGAACAATCACATACTTATTCAGTATAATGTATTTTTATGTAAAGATCTTAACACTCCCAGCTATAAAAAAGAGTAACACTAATGACATCCAAAAAATCTTATCTCAAAATTCTTAGATATATCATGATATTTTAGACAAATAAGGTAAATATATATCATTATGGGATTATTGGGTCAAATTAAATGATTAAGGGGTCTGCAAAAGCAAGGGACAAGCATTTCCACCTTTTTTGTAGAATGACCCATATGTTTTATTAACCAACAGATGGTGCTGTTTTTAAAGTTTTGTTGCTTCATTCTAGGCTTCTCCACCTGAAGACCCTGTCGCAAATTGCACACTTCATGTAGACGTTCGGTCTCGTGGGCTAAAATTGCGTGTGCTCGCTTAGTCTACGAGTCGGTAGGGTGTCCCATCTGTCGTTTTTATGCTCCGAAGTGTGCTCATCAGCAGCCCTTTTGCATCCTTGATGTGGTCTTCGCGTACTTTACCAACCTTAGAAATCCTTGCGAAAGAGCAATCAGACCAATCAGACGACAGAATGGAGGAGTTCACACTGATGGGCAACTTCTCTTCCCATTTCTGGCATGACGCCTAAGTCTGTCCCAAAATACGGCTCCGGTGCACCCTCGTGGACTCGCGTCAAGGGTCCCTAAGGTCTGCACTACATGTCATGAAAGTGTGGACTCTGAGGAAGTCCATAAGTCCAGAGTGTGCCATTTGGGGCATGGCCAGAGAGGCTTCTTTTCTTCTTCTTCCTGTTTTATGGCAGATTGCAGACTTTTAGTGCATTACCGCCACCTATCCCTTAATGGATTGATGAGTTAAATCAGGTTTTTATATCCACCTTATTTTCGTACGCAGGAGTAAGTGAAGTGACGTATTTCCCTGTTTCAACTGTTTCATTAAAAACAGTTATGGCAAATATTTACTACACCTGCCATCAAGACCGTCTTAATGCACGGGCTTACCTGGGCTGAAGCCCAGGGGCCTCCCAAGTTCCGGGGCCTCCCATGTTCACGTTCATGATGAGCTGAAAAGGTCATATTGTTTTGTAACTTGTCAGGTTTTCTGTCAATCAATCTAATTGCACGTTACATGGTTGCTGATTGGTCCGTGGTAACTTATCGTGAAATAAAATGTCAGACGTAACATATTTTTCTATTCCGCATAATGTAATTAAGTGTGCGTTGTCAACTTGGCATTCCTGCATGTTAGACTGAGTGTGACAGAGAAACGGGAAATAATCCACCAACAAATGAAAGAGTAATTTCTGAAATTTCATAATAAGCACCAGTGAGGTGCAGGTCTCTCTCTCGCGCGCGCTCGCTCTCTCTGTGCTCGTGCAGCTCTGGCATGCAGAAGTCTCTCCAACCATGCGCACACATCTGTTGATTTAGAAAGGCGACGCAACGGTTAAGGTGCAAGTCTAAGAAAGTAAAGAGCGACAAGACCATCTCAAACCAGACTCCATGATCATCCCCTGATAGCACCATTCATATTTATAATCTCCTTATCTAAAGATATATACAGGTATGTTGCCTGTCTGTTTTGTGCATATTCATACTTAGTAGTTTTACATGCTTATGTATCCATAAATACAAAATTCAATGCATACTATATCTTGAATAGCCTACAAAATAAATAACTGATTAAAAAACAAGATTCTGTCTATACAGTCTTATCTTTTGTTATCTTTTGTGCATTTTCACTTTAACACTAACTTTAACTTATTATATTTTTTAAACTGTGGTGAGCATTTAGTTAGTGATTGGCAATTTTCTGCAAATTTGTATATTCCAAAAACAATATAAAGCTTATAAACATATATACTTTCACACATTTTGGTTTTATTATCACCACAAGTGGCTGTGTGTGGTTGTTAAATAAAGTGCCTTGTGTTTATGCTCAAGTGGGCTCAGTGATATGTTAATAACAATATTATGGTGTTTTCTGGGTCAAAAAGGGAAAGCTCACAGTTGCATGCCTCTAAAGAAACTAATGAATTTTGTGATGTAGATTACCTAGATATTACACCTTTTTTAATGAGACTCTATAAATCGAGGGGATGGGGGGCCTACAAAACCTCTCAGCCCCAGGGCCTCACATTAGGTTAAGGGGGCCCTGCCTGCCATGTATGAACCAGTGTGAGCATGAAATTAAGAAGTGGCCTGATATATCATTTGAAGATATATTCAATCATTTTGTATTGTTGCTCGGGGGTGACGGGTCTTCAATGCCCAAATATAAAAGCACTGAGATATACCAGTTTCTTTATAAATGGTTTATAAATATAATATAAATTTTTTTTAGGTCGATGCTTTACAATGTCACAACTGTCCCTCTGCAGTGAGTTTTTTTCAACAGCAATTTTTAATCGACTTTTTTGAGTTTTTATGGCGACACATCAAGCTTCACGCGATCCGACAGTCAGCAGCAGTATCTTTCTCATTCAACACATTGTAAGTTATTTGAACAAACCATAAAAACATATTCAACTGAAAATATTATTATGCAGTAGAAAACAATTAAAAAATATATATTTAAAACATAACAAAAATGCGTGCAGTACTATTATAAATAAGCAGTTTATGTCAAATTCTGCACTCTAATCACATTTTTGTAATAATATATAGTAGCAGAATAAATAAACCAGCTAAATCAGCATATTTTTATCAGCATAACATTACAGTTTTTTTTACACAGTTTGAACAAAATTTTCAAAACTCTACACACTTATCCTATGATAGGGTGACCATACGTGCCATTCTTCCTGGACGCATCCCATCCAGGATTTTGTGTTCGTCTTCCGGAAGTCGTATTTGTCGACCGCATACGTCATAGAGGATTATTATTATTATTACAGAAAAGCAACCGTTACATTTTAAGGTAAGAATGAAACTGCGATTGTTATATCTTATGTTTTTAACTGAATGGCGTATGGGGTCAACAAATACGACTTCCGGAAGACACACCGAAATCCTGGACGGGATGCGTCCGGGAAGAATGGCACGTATGGTCACCCTATCTATGACCTTAACCACAACCTGCACAACACTGTGGATTTACAGCACTTCAAATGCTTCAAATGTTCAAAACCTAACACACTGCTGTCAAAACTTTGAACCACACATTCAAATCAACTTGATTTCAATCTTGTGACCAATAGAGGAGTTTTTCTCTGCCTGGAGGTGGAAAGTGTTACCACCCACATGACCAAATGTCTCTTTTGGAAGCCATGTATGCCGGATGTGAGGACATGAGTCCAGAAGACTGCCAGGGATGGATAAGGCACTTTAGAAGCTTCTTCCCCAGGTGCATGGCAAGAGAGAACATTAGATGTGATGTTGATGAAAACTGTGGCCTGATGCTATAGAGAGGCAGGATTAGAACCCTTCATTATTTGTTCGAATTACAGCATGTACTTCTAGTTTCTAACTTTATTTTCTCATTACTGTAATTCCGTAAATTACTACAGACTATTGAAGCAAACTGCAAATTTTCATTTATCTTAAAGAATTGTTCTGTTCTAAAAATTTAAATAAATCATGTTAAAGAATGTCACTCTTTTCTTTGAAGAAAATATTACTTTGTATGAAGACACTGAAATTGTTCAAACTATAAAGATGAAAAGTTTGTGTTTTCTATATTGGTGTTTGATGCTAGTGTTTTTCCTCTCAGTGTGTTCTGAGTGACAGTGTGTGTTATCTCAGTGAAGGTTGTGCATAGTGTTTTGCTGCACTGAGCCTGTTTTAAGCCATGTGTTAAGAGTTCTGTTGCTTGGAGTGAGTTTTGCAGGTGATGCGAACTGTTAAGAGTTTTGCACATGTAGCTCCAGTTGTGCTCACTGTCGTTTAGCAATCGAAAAAAAACTGTAGTTGTTTTTGAACAATTATTGTATTGTAACAGACTCCCAGCTAACAATTTTACGTTATTAAAACGTTCCCGGAACGTCTTACGAAAGTTTGGAAAACTTATTTTTTAACGTTCTTACAACGTTAAAAGCGTCCAGTTTTTTAGACGTGGTATTAACGTTAATGTGTTGTTATAAGAACGTTATTCAAAACGTTTATAGAAAGGTTCAGTCTGTTGTTATATTAATGGTCAAATAACGTTTTTAAAAACGTTATTGAAACGTTCCATTCACCATTATATTCATGTTCTCAGAACGTTTTTCTAACGTTCGTAACAGGTTATAAAAACATTGTTTAAACGTTCTTACACAGTACAAACGTCCAGTTTTTTAGACGTAGTATTAACGTTATTGTTTGGTTACAAGAACGTTTTTAAAAATGTTTCTAGAATGGTTCGGTTTGTTGTTATGTTAATGTTCTAAGAACGTGTTTCAAAACGTTATTAAAACATTCCAATCACCATGATATTACTGTTCTTAGGACGTATTTAAAACCGTTCTTGAAACGTCCCATTTGCAATTATATTAATGTTCTAGGAACGTTTTTTTAACGTTTGTAACTGGTTACAAAAATATTTGGTTGAAACGTTCTAGGAACGTTAAAAATGTCCAGTTTTTTAGAAGTAGTATTAATGTTATTGTTTGGTTACAAGAACGTTTTTAAAAACGTTTCTAGAATGATTCGGTTTGTTGTTATGTTAATGTTCTAAGAACGTGTTTCAAAACGTTATTAAAACATTCCAATCACCATGATATTACTGTTCTAAGGACGGTTTTAAAACTGTTCTTGAAACGTCCCATTTGCCATTATATTAATGTTCTAGGAAAGTTTTTTTAACGTTTGTAACTGGTTACAAAAACATTCGGTTGAAATGTTCTAGGGATGTTAAAAAAGATCCAGTTTTTTAGACGTAGTATTAACGTTATTGTTTGGTTACAAGAACGTTTTTAAAAACGTTTCTAGAATGGTTCGGTTTGTTGTTATGTTAATGTTCTAAGAACGTGTTTTAAAACGTTATTAAAACATTTCAACACCATGATATTACTGTTCTAAGGACGTTTTTAAAACCGCTCTTGAAACGTCCCATTTGCCATTATATTAATGTTCTAGGAACGTTTTTCTAACGTTTGTAACTGGTTACAAAAACATTCGGTTGAAACGTTCTTGGAACGTTAAAAGCGTCCAGTTTTTTAGACGTAGTATTTATGTTATTGTTTGGTTACAAGAGCGTTTTTAAAAACGTTTCTAGAATGGTTCGGTTTGTTGTTATATTATTGTTCTAGGAACAAGTTTAAAAACGTTATTAAAACATTCCATTGACCATTATATTAATGTTCTCAAAACGTTTTTCAAACGTTTGTGACAGGTTATAAAAACATTATGTTTTAAACGTTCTTAGAACGTTAAAAGTGTCCAGTTTTTTAGACGTAGTATTAAAGAGCACCAATTATGCTAATAAATTAGCACGTTAGCACATTATTGTAATATCCCATAGCACATACATGTTATTAAAACTTGAACTAATGCATTGTGAGTCTTATAAATTGCTTACATACCTCACCGATTTCTGCCTGTCTGGAAAACGCTCGGATTTAGTTCCTGTCTCCGCCTCCCAAAATGTCTAGTGTATTCGGATTGGTCAGATGACTACTCAACTGTTATTTGGTCAACTGGGTTCGGCGTGTGTTTGAAAGGTTACGCCCCTGACTACGCGTGGGTTTTCCGGTTCTGACTGAGAGTCACAGGCAACGTAAACAAGCGTTATATTTCTCTATAAACGTTGGTGTCTGTACTGCCTTACCACTTCGAGCTCGATCCAGAGAGTTCAGAAGGCCGTTACGATATAAACAATCTCCGTCAATGAACGCAATTGGATTTAACTGTTTTAGGTGTCCTTAGCTCTGCCAGAATGCTAAACAAAGACGAAAATGTGTTGCAAAGACATCCAAAAGGTAATTATAACGTACTACATTACTTTGCAAACTATATGGAAACACCAAATGTAGCACATAGAACGTATTTGTTGAAATGATTATAAAACTATTTCACCTGTTAACATTATTTTACTATAGTAAACTTTGTTATAAAAGACTGCTTACATACTATATCACTGTGCAAACTATATGGAAATGTCACAAGGTGACGATCTTTTTGGGGCGGAACCAAAAGTTGGGAAAGTTTGGTTCCGCCCGGATGTTTCCGCCCAGACCGGAGAAAGGAAACACCGGACATCCGGCAGCTTCGCGAAGGCTGTAATCAGCCGATTGAGCACAGCTGTGGGTAGTTAAAGAGATCGCCGGGTAATTGGACAACTGGAGTACATGGAGGAGTATAAAAAGCACAGTTAAATCACAGACGAGAGGGGGATCGACGCGGGGAAAGCTCCTCTGCCTAGGGCAGGCACAGTAAGCACGTACCTTTTGAAGAGCCCGCAGGCTCTGTTGATCCGGGCTGCGCTTGGAGCGCACGGAGAGAAGACAGGAGCTGTCTGGGGCGAAAGGAAGGCGATACGTGGGTGGAGAAAAGGAGCACCCCGAAGAGAGCATTGTGCTGTCAAGTTAGTCGTAGTGTGTGCTGAGGAACGGAGCTGTGCTCGTTGCTAGACGTGGTGGCTGTCTATATTTCTCTCTCCATTTCTCCCTCTCTCGTTGTAGTCTGCGGTGGACCTGCTGGAGTGAAAGGAAAATCCTATGGGTAGAAGGAACCTTGGTCTAAACAGCACTTTTGAAGGAGTAAAGCAGGAAGAAAATCGACCTTGTTGTACAACGTAAAACAAAGGCTATCCGCTGTGAGTATACATTTTGGTGTGGAGCAACTTGCAGAAATTAACCTGTGTAATCGTTGGAAACCTCCAGGAGAAGGAGGGCGGTGTTATGTTGAAGTTTTTTAGTTATTCAGAAAGAAGTTCAATTCCACACCGGAGCTCAGAACGATAAAACTCTTTACTTCATATGCCACACATTCTCACAACGCATGCGCACACACTGAACCCCGTAACCTCGGTTGCCTTGGAAACCGCGAGTAAGAATACAACATTCCCCCCCCCCATAAAGAACTACAAAAATTGTGTCTCAACTTAAACTATAGCTGAGGAAAAATGGCTAAACACCTATACGTGGTAGTCTGTGACAAAGTCCTTCAGATATGCAGGACGAGCCCTAGCCCGAACCGGTCGGCTCTCCAATGCCATTGGCCGTGGCAAATCCTGACCACCCTGATTAACATCAAGCAGTGGATGAAGGTTTTGAGACCCCAATGCTGGCATAGATGGGTGTGGGGCTTCCCTGACAGGGGAACCTTGAAACTCCGGGCCTGGCCGCGGCTGTACTGGCTCCAGTGGAGGGGCCAGAAGGGGCATGTGCTGTGGTGCTCTCTCACTAGGCTCCCTCGCCCGTAGGCACCTGGTTGAGTTTGGAGGGGCTGGCACTTTCCTTAGTCTGCTAGCATGCCAGCGAGAGCAATCGCTCAACAAGAATGTGGCAGACTGTAACTGACGATCCACCCGGAGGGGTGTAGACCAAAACGAAGCCATTTTGCTGCTACGATGGGGTCTGCGAACCCGAACCCAGTCCATCACGGTTATCCTACTCTCCTTGACCTTGTGCCTGTTGTCGAAGTTGTCCTTCATTCGCCTCTGATTTGAAGTCACCGCTGCTTTGGCTGCTACCCAGGTGCGATTCGCTGCTGCTGACAAGTCTTGTGCTCTCAGTCTGTCCAATGGCAACTCCATCTCCCGGCCGAGCATGAGCAAAGCAGGAGAGGCCTGGGTGGTGGTGTGCTGGCTAGCTCTATAATGCATTAAAGTTAGGTTGAGTGCTGTTTGGAATGTGTACCCCTGGACAAGATGTGCACGAATGCCGTTCTTAAGGCTCTGATTGAACCTTTCAACACCACCATTCGCTTGGGGGTGGTAGAGTGCAGCCCGGATATGCTTAATTCCCTTATTGCAAAGAAACGTAGAGAATTCTGCAGAGGTGAACTGCGGCCCATTGTCCGTAGTGATGGCACGGGGCATGCCCCAGCGAGCAAACAGGCTTTCCAGTATCTGTGTGATGGTCTGTGATGTGACCGTTCCGGTTGGTATTACCTCAGGCCATTTAGAGTGGAGATCGTACACGACCACCAGAAAGCGTTGATGATGAGGAACTCGATGGTCATGAATTTCTCCACAGATGTCCAGTTGAAGGTGGTCCCATGGGCGAGATGGCCACGGAACAGGTTGAAGAGGGGTTGGAGCTGGTAGTCCAGTCATCCCATCCTCGTCGCCAATGTTATGTTGAAGTTTTTTAGTTATTCAGAAAGAAGTTCAATTCCACACCGGAGCTCAGAACGATAAAACTCTTTACTTCATATGCCACACATTCTCACAACGCATGCGCACACACTGAACCCCGTAACCTCGGTTGCCTTGGAAACCGCGAGTAAGAATACAACAGGCGGCCCTACCCCTAAAACAGCGTGGTGGGCGAGCCGTCAGGAGCGTCAATCCAAGCAGCCACAGCAACGAAACATTATTCTGGTCGTATTTCCATCGCCCTTATTTCAGCCCAAGTGAAGTGGAGGACGCCGGGCGTTTCCTTTGTGTGTACACTTATAGTGTGGTGAGTGAGACTTTGCAATTAATAAGCTTTTCACGTTGGAGTGGTGCTGTGTATTTGCTGTGGGTTGCTGTGTGTCTTGTCAGACGAAGCCCCGCATCATCCATTTTTCTACTGAGCAGAGGACGGAGAGGCTAACTACCTCAGAATTTACCGCTACCATACGCAGTGTGCTGTTTTGGAGCGTGAAGGGACGCAGATCAAGAGCTGTCAGCGACTGTGAGTACAATATTGGAATTATTTGTAGTGGGAACTTACCTGTGTCTGTCCTTGTCGCAGAGTCAGAGGCGAAAGGGTCCGCCGCCCCCGTGGTCTCTACAAAGGGGCGCCCCTGTCCAGGATTCGATCGCCCTACGGGCAGTGGAGATAGGGCAGCGCTCGACCCGGTGAGGTGGCGTGTGATCTTCGCCCCTCTGCTGACCTACGGAGGGAACCATACTTACCAAGAGCTGTGAAAAGCAGAGTAGCGGCCACCTGTGGAGAGAAAGGAGAACGAGAGTGAATAATTGGAGAACAGACTGTGTAACGTGATACCTACCCAGAGAGCTGTAAACAGCAGAGCCGGTGAGCAATACTCGAAGTCCAAGTAACAGTGTTTTTGTGTCCTAGCGACCACCTGTGGAGAGAAAGGAGAACGAGAGTGAATAATTGGAGAACAGACTGTGTAACGTGATACCTACCCAGAGAGCTGTAAACAGCAGAGCCGGTGAGAAATACTCGAAGTCCAAGTAACAGTGTTTTTGTGTCCTAGTGGCCACCTGTGGAGAGAAAGGAGAACGAGAGTGAACATTAGGAGAATGGACTGTGTGGAGATCCAGTTGGTGGTGAAGGAGGAGAGCCTAGAGTGGCCATTATTTTAAGTTCCCCGTTTTCCCTTCCCTATTTATCTTTTTTTAAGTAAATTAAATAAAGTACATTTTAAATTATGCTTACCTTGTGTGTCTGGTCATTGGGGTGGCTTTGGGAATCTCCTCGAGGTGGAGAAAGGGGCGTGACCTTATTTACATCTGGGTCCACCCCTACCTGTGACAGAAACACCAAATGTAGCACATAGAAAGTATTCGTTGAAATGATTATAAAACGATTTCACTTGGTAATTTCTACATTATTTTACTATAGTAAACTTTATTATAAAAGACTGTGCTACATTTGGTGTTTCCATGTAGTTTTCACAGTAATAATATAGTATATATTACTGTGCAAACTACATGGAAACACCAAATGTAGCACAAAGAAAGTATTAATTGAAATGAATGTTCTACATTATTTCACTATGGTAAACTTTATTATGAAAGACTGCTTACTTATAAGTGCTATGTTTTTACTTATTAGGTTTTAAGGAGAATGCAACAGGTTCCAGGGCCTCTTACCTGCGTGATTCATCATCCAGGTTTTGCACAAATTGTCTAAATCCCTACATACAGAACATTTATTGTAACAACTATAAGCCTTTGAGGCGCAGGACTAGAGTAAGTTTTACTACATTTTTAAACCAATAACACTAAAGTATCATTATAGTAACAAAGTACCCAAAAGAACAAAATATGTAACTTTAAAGAAAATATAGTAGTCAGTCAAAAGTTTTTTTATTTATTACAAATATATATTTAAATGTTAAACAATATACAAATAAACATACTTTAGTAACCATATTGTGCTCTTCTTTCAAAAATTGTTCAATTCATTTCTTACAGCTATCTATTCAGATAAATGGCATATCAAAGCTTTGTCAGCTGGTGCTATTTAAGACGACACTATAAGGTTATCATCCTGTCGTGTGTTGTTCTCCAGATATGCTTGGAGCTTCCTGATCAGATCGGTCACAATGTTGGCTTTCGACGACCCCTGCACTGAAGATGGCATGCAATCACGTCCTCTTTTGAAGGTCTCTCAAACTGTGATGCCAGGTCCATTGGAATTGGGGTTTCCTTCAGCTTATCTTCAAATACCTCATCAAACACAAGCCTGATCACATCATCCACATAACTGTACAAATATTGCAGTCAATAAATCTTTTGTTTTGATCATTTATTTCCCTGCTTCATACATTTAGTTTTTAATAATGAATGTATTTGAAATAAAACATTACTGCTTACGGTATGTCACTTCCCAGATAGCAGACGGACTCGGCCCGAATGTGGCCTCATGATGGCACTGCTGGCGTGCTGCCGGCAACGGCATGCAACATGTCAGCCAAGTATGGGCCAGGTGTGGCAATGATGGCACTGGATCCATGATGGCAGATAATATTTGGGCCAGTTGTGATTGGGAGGTATGTGGCCCAGATCAGTGTAGTGATTCTGGCCCAGATCAGTCTAGTGATTGTAAGCCACATTTAAAATACTGATTTATAATAAATAATTAGAAGACTTGAAGGATTTTCAGGCTATCTTAATCTTAATGTTAATTTAACCTTTATTAAGTAAAATGTTAGTTTTGTATTAAAAGAAACTAATATATTTGGACAATAATGTTTGTCTACATTTCAATCACATAAACTTGCCTTCAGATCATGGGTCAAGATTATTTTGTTCAAATGACCCTGAACTTCCAAAAGTTTTTCTTTCTGAATTTAAAAGTTTCTATAACGTTGCTTTGAGAAGCACCATGGATCGTTTCTATTTAAACTTGCTTTTGCGCGATTTTCATTGTAGCAGGAGTTTATTCCTGCTTAAGATTTCTGACTTCAATGACTAAACTATCATTGTGTACAATCAGATGTTAGATACTGCAGAAATAAACGTTACTGTGCTGAAGATTTCTGACTTGAATGACTAAGTAAAACTATCATTGTGTACAATCAAATGTTAGATACTGCAGAAATAAACAAAATGTATCGTTAACCTTCGCGTTACGTTAAGGATGCGCAGTTTATTTATAAAGTGCAACAAGAACCTACACGCGGATGACATCAAAGTACTGCGAGAGGGACTTGAAAGATCATGGACAGCATTCTGATTTCAAATCACTCTCGCGGTATTTTAATGTCATCTTTTTCTCAGTTCCTGCAACTCAGCATTACGTTGAACACCTTGTCAAAAATGATTGAGATGGCCAATCAAATAAAAAAAGGCGAGTGCCACTGGCCAATCACATAACAGAAGACGAGCTTTCCTGTTAACGGAAGCCGAGCGGCGGCCAATCAAATTAACCAATAGGCGGGGTTACCGTCGGAGTAGCAGTTACACCGCGTCAATCAATCATAACGGACACACAGATTTCAAAGGCAGCAGGATGAAAGATAGTAAGTACCTGAACTTAAATATTTAAACTTTTACAATCATAAAAATGTTTTTGTTTAAATGTCTTACAAACGTATAAAGGGATGCAAACGTTTACGTGATTCGTGTGTAACGTAATGTGTGACAATTAACGTTATATTGATATTAAATTAGCTGTTTTCTATCAGATTAAGAATAACTGTGATCATATTATAATGAAGTAATCAAATTTGGTTATCTGGTCTTCCTGATGTTAGAACATTTATATAAAAAACATATTTAAAAATTTCCTTTTTTGATGAAAGTGTGTCTGTGTTCATCAAGACATGAAGACTCTGCAGTGGGACAAGAGAAGGATGATGGGGTTTATATTCCAATAGACACATTAAGGTAAATTAAATATTGAGGCTCATGTTTGCATCTTTGTGTTTATATATCAAAAGATTGCTCTATATGGCTAAATAGTCACATTGTGATTTCAGTGAAAGCAGATAAATACAGAGGGCTGGACAGTGGTTTCATTCATTAGGTGAGTAGAACTGACCATAGCCTAACATTAATTTAGTTACCCGAATTGCATTGTTGAATACAAAGGAAAATGGTAAAAATACAAATATTTTGAATATATGGAATACTGTGAAATTATTTTCTGTTAATCATCTGCTGTCTTTGCTTCAGGTAAAAAGGTGGGACAAGGATGCTGACAGGACAGGAGGAGGTGACATTCAGGTTAGTGACAGTACATCAGGGCCACCATTTAATTTAATGTTAATTTAATTGCTTCCAAAATCAGTACTTGACAAATCTTTAGAATTATATCTGCAAAGCTGAATTTCTCATAGGTGGATAAAGTATGACAGCAATTGTGAAGACCTTAGACGTGCAGTATGGTTCTTCTCTCTTTCATTTATATTGATTTGACTTAATTTTCTTGGTAACTAATAATGGGGATATTCCTAATATAATATATTTTAAATACATGCTTAGAACATATCTCATTTGCTTTGTATCTAAATGAAAAGTACATCTTTAAGGTCTAAGCTATGTTTCATTTTATTTAGACATTCAACGCAGACATTTTCATCCAAAGCAACTTGAGGAAGAAAACAGAAGCAGTTAATCCTAAAAGGTTCATCTTCTAATTGTTTATCTAACTGTTTGTTTTAAAGTATATCATTATGCTTTTAATTACTTTATTATATGGCTTTTGCTTCATAACAATTATTGATTTGCATCTGTTTTCTTTTATATAACAGAGGGCTGCTGTAATGTTTACATTTATGGAAAGAGGAGCTGAGATGAAAAGAAAGGCTGGAAAGCAGTACTTCTTGTTGAGGACAATCCTGAATAGGAACACTTTCTCATACACATAGATTATTATTAGTGTTTGATTGTTTGTTTCATTTTTTTGAATTGTATTGTTTTAATTTTTCGTTTTATTTGAAATTACCTAAGTTAGATTCATGCTAATGACCTTGTATCTTTGCTGGGTCCGTGTACCTTCGGATAATTCGTTTATTCGTTTCTGTCTTCAAAACGGAAAAACAAATAAACAGTTCATTTATTACATATTCCACTATACTCGTGAACATAAAACACCAGTTTTGGGTTTGTTTTTGTCAGAATGTGATCTAATGCATTAAATAAATTTACAATAAAACCAAAACGAAAAATCAAGCATTTTATGATCAAAGTTCGTTTTTGCCACCGGAAGTTCACTTGTTCTGATCGCTTGTGTATTATAAATCTTAACATTAAATAGCATCTTAAGGGGAACACGTGGTCGCATCGCAGTACATCACTTTAGAAGGCGACGGACACATAAAGCTACCTGCTGTGCTGGAGCGTGAGGGTGTAGCAGCCAGTAGCATACACGCGTAAACAACATTATTATACTATAATAATAATATACTATATAATAGGCATACTATAATAATAAATAATACACAAGGTTGAAGACAAATTTATAGGCGTTAACTTGTAGAACAGCCCCTAGGCTTCTTCACACTTAAATCAATTTAATACGTTAGCAGACATATGCCAATGAAATCATTTTAATAAGGTTGTGCATATGACAGAGCAATCATGCTCTCCTGTAAGTCTAATTCGCTTATACAGTCCCACTTTTAAACTTTTTTTCTGCTATTATTATTTATTCGGATATGGCATGCACGGTCATAAAAAATGTGTAGGCTATTGCCTAAAAATAAATGCTGCCCAACCTCTTCCACTACATGAGAAGATGTGGCTGCTTCGCGATTTCACGGTTTGCAGCATACCGTGTAAAATGACAATAAGGATTCTTGTGGTGTGGGATTAAATTTAAGAGTATAAATACGGTAGGGGTCGGAACTCTGGTCTTCCCTGACGCCAGTCCTTCCCATTCACTTATATGGCGAATCGTTTCGTAGACGTTTTATTTATTGTTTTCTCATTTGTTTTCTGTTTTTTTTTTGACCATTTTCTCTTGGGTTTAGGGTTAGAACAACTTTTTGTTATATAAAAATGACAACCCCAACTCTAACCCCAACTCCAAGCGACCATGGCTTAAATATAGATAAAAACTTAGAGAAACCTGTATATTAAATAACCTACTTAAACAAATGTGAAATCTAACCCTAAACCCAAGCGAAAATGGTTTAAAAAACAGAAAACAAATGAGAAAACAATAAATAAAACGTCACGAAACGATTCGCCATATAAGTGAATGGGAAGGACTGGCGTATCATATGCACGCAAAATCGGAATTTGGCGTATCTATTGCACGATAATCACACTGCGTGTCATTTGTACGCATCTTGGTGAGAACGGGTAGCCACCCCGATAAAATTGAACTTAGCACTTAAGAGCGCTTTCTACAAGCTTTAATGAACGTTAGTTATTCTTTCACGTGCATTCCCCAAAAATGCACTTAAACAAGATCGCACAGTGGCTATCCATTTGTCAAGAACTGAAATGTCGCCTGTAGATGACTCTTAATTGTAGCACAAACTTGTTAAAAGTTTAGCCTAATGATCTTCACCCAATGTGCATGTAATAATATTTTTGGTAATATTGTTTAATATTGTTCAATGACAAATTGCACGTTTTAATAATGTATGCCATGTGAAATCATCTTTTCTATATTTAGTTAGGACTCATTTCATTGTGAATTGCCTTTTTAAGTTTATAAAATTACTTATTTGGCTATCATTGATATATTAATATCTTATGCCTTTCTATGTAATGTTTATTTTACATTTATTTTACCAGCACGGATGTACACTGTTCTATGCTTAGGCTACTGTACACATTATATTAAGCACAACCTTTGGTCATTATTAACTTCACAATCAAAGAATGAATTATATGAGCTTAATGATACAATGTCTCTGCAAATCGTTAGTCTCCTCAAGTATTGCCTTCTACATTTTATAGAATAGATGAAAGGCGAAACATCATCATGGTAGAGCTGTGCTACTTAAGTTACGATGCTTTTGGGAAATGCAGCCCTGACTGACAATAGCCACTCCCGACATCCTTTGATAGCGTTAGCGTTGGCGAATCCGCACTTCATTCTGATCACATGTACACCTGCAAGATTGTTTGGCAGAAAATAGGTTTATATGGTTTTTAGTGATATGTTTATATAGTGATATGCTTTGCCCTATTTAATGTCTGTTTCTCTGTTACATTTTGCGTTGACCATGAATGTTTTTTTTAAATATGCCCTTTAAACCTGGCAATATGTCTTTGCATCCCGATGATGCCACAAGGGCCCATTAAAAGACAGTCTATGAACATTCTTTATAGGGTGAATGTCGGTTAAGCTAGTTCAGTTAAAAGTTATTTTTTACATAGCACTACCTACGTTTTCCCTTCATTCATATTTTGCTAATAATTAGTGACAAATGTCGCAGGGAAAGAAGTTTGGAAAAAAGCATTCTAAGCGGTGAAACAGAGTGAATTTAGGTGCGGGACGAAAAAAAATGCCGCGCAGACCTCTATTTTATGTGTGTGCCTCGAATAAATAATAATAATAAAAGAAATACAATTCAAAACTCGGACTGTAAGCGAATGAGATCTTACATGGGAGCACAGTGCAATTCACGCCCTTATTATGGCTGTAATCTGTTACTACTTCAATAATTCTACGTCCAATAATTCATTGAAAAATATTAAACAATAGTATTAAAAATATGATTACATGCACATTGGGTGAAGATTATTAGGCTAAACTTTTAACAAGCTTGTACAATTAAGAGTCATCTATAGGCGACATTTCAGTTCTTGACAAATGGATAGCCACTGTGCGATCTTGTTAAAGTGCATTTTTGGGGAATGCATGTGAAAGAATAACTAACGTTCATTAAAGCTCGTAGAAAGCGCTCTTAAGTGCTAAGTTCAATTTTTTCGGGAAACACAGGCCAGACCGCCCGTTCCCGTCAGGGAAGACCAGAGTTCCGACCCCTACAGTATTTATACTCTTAAATTTAATCCCACACCACAAGAATCCTTATTGCCATTTTACACGGTATGCTGCAAACAGTGAAATCGCAACGCAGCCACATCTATTGGGCAATAGCATACACATTTTTTTAATCACCGTGCAATATCCGAATAAATAATAATTGCAAGAAAAAAGTTTAAAAGTCGGACTGTATAAGCGAATAAGACTTACAGGAGAGCATTGCTCTGTCATATGCACAATCTTATTAAAATGATTTCATTGGCATATGTCTGCTAAGGTATTAAATTGATTTAAGTGTGAAGAAGCCTATGGGTCTGTTCAACTTAACGCCTTTAATTTTGTCTTCAAGCTTGTGTATTATTTATTATTATATTATATGCCTATTATAAAGTGTATTATTATTATTATAGTACAATAATGTTGTTCGCTGGTACAGGTATGCTACACCCTCACGCCCCAGCACAGCAGGTAGCTTTATGTGTCCGTCTCTTCCTTAAGTAATGAAGTTGCTTTTTAATGTAAATATTATAATGCTACTGTTCACAAGCGCTCAGAACAAGGGAACTTCGGGTGGACAAAAACGAACTTTGATCATAAAATGCTAGATTTTTCGTTTTGGTTTTATTGTAAATTTATTTGATGCATTAGATCACATTCTGACAAAAACAAACCCAAAACTGGTGTTTTATGTTAACCAGTATAGTGGAATATGTAATAAATGAACTGTTTATTTGTTTTTCCGTTTTGAAGACAGAAACGAATAAACGAATTATCCGAAGGTACACGGACCTTGCTGGCTGGCTGGCTGGCTGTAGAGTTGGTTTCACATACACATGAAGTTTCTAATTAACTAACTTTTAAGTTCAGTTTGGTTTAAACTTGTATTTACCCATGGTAATTCATTTTAATTTCTATTCATGCTTATATATTAATTTCAATGAACTTCTGTATTTGTGTATAGCTGGCAATTTGGGCAAGCTACGTTTAACACACAAATGTAACTGTCACAAAGGTTTTTTTTTATTATCAGTTTGTTCTAAACTTTTGTTTGTTTACTAAGGATGAAATTGCTTTGTAATTTAAGTTGTTGGTAGATTCATGCCAATAATGTATTTGAACAAACTAGTATTTTTGTTTATTGCTGGCAGTTTATACTAGAAGAGTTTTAACACAACAATGTTGTAGTGTTATTGACTTGAGTGTTATTTATTAATAAAAAGGCAAACAATTTGAAAGTAATTTTTCGTGTGATTTATTTATTAATATAATTTGGGCAAGATTAGGCTGAGTTATGGCTCAGTTTTGGAAGTTCTGGTTAAATGCTGGTTTTAATATGGTTGACCTATGGCTGAGAACTGGTACCGATGTTAGAACCTGTTCTGGCCCAGGTTTGGGCCAATTATGGGCTATTATCTGTCAGAGACATGGGCCAGTTGTGGCCCGTGTGTGGCCTTTGTCCGTAATTCAGAACTGGGCCACTGTAGGGCCGTCATTCTTCGTTGTATGTGGGCTGAGGAAAAACTGGTTGTGTGGGCCGGAGCTGGGCCGGAACAAAATTGCTATCTGGGTTGTGTGTTTTGGGAACATAGCCTTGTACTTTCCCTCTCCTGCTTTTGTTACGGCTTGGTGACATTGTAATGGATGGCTGCAAGGTACAACCTGTAAAAATATAAACAAGCAATACATTTATTGTAAAAGTAAATACTACTTTATTTAACACAGTTACTAAAATACTTAAATACCTGCACAGCATTCCAATAAATGAGAAAATCAAATTTTTTGCTGCAAATCTGAAATCTCAGGCTACGGACGGCAAAGGCATCCACTGATGATGGTGATGGAAACATTGTGAAACAATGCTACTGCCTGGGTTCCTATGATTATGCAGAGAAAAAAAAACTTTGTCATCATCAGTTATACATTTAAGACTGGTAGTGGTTTCACTAGCTAAATACATCATATGTGTTACACACCTTTGCTCCTCATATGCCAGTCTGACTCCTTGTACTGTGTGTAATGAAGTTGCATGTTTGCATACAGTATAGAAGGATGTGTCCAGCTGCGTATCTAGGATATAGACAAATAAAACAAACATGTATTCAGTCAAAAAGACATATTATAACAATAGAGTACAACGATTATAAATCGTTAGACTATTCATTAAAACGTTAATGTATTACATATTACTTGGCCCAACATTAGCAACACACATTACGTGTTTACTTAGTTTCAAAATCTAAGAAAGCTTCAAGTAAATACAACAGTAAAATACATATAACTTTAAGCAAATCATCTGTACTTAAGAGTTTCTTGAGTTTGATCATGAGAACAAATTTGACCGTTAACAGTTTAGCTGGTAACTTAGCAAGTTTGTAAACATGTCTAAACCAACATCGATTAAAAAAAACGATAGTCTGCATAATTCAACATACACGTGTGTAAATATGGTACATTAACAATTGTTTATGAAATACAGTATTACAACACAAAACAATTAGCTTGCAAGCTTAGCTCTACACGCACATTATGTTAATCTCCGGTTACCGGTTACGTAACGTACAGTAAAAGGCAAATAATAAACGTGAATACTTACAGCCTGTGATCCAGAAGTGCACAGTAATCCAACTTTCAGGAGATGTCGTGCAAATCCAGCTTCGGTTCATGAGAAGCAGTTATTGTGAAAACTCCGTGAACAACTTCTGACTGGATTTTTCTGGAACCGTATTAAACATGATGTCCTCCGTGGAAGTAAATAAAGTGCTATTTTGCCCTCGCATCTAAAGAGACAGCGTCTACTCGAGAGATTTAATCGCTTAAACGATGAAACAAGAGTTTGCAAACAGAGTCAAAGCAGGGACTCCCAACCTCCGCCATTTTAGCTCTCTTCTGACTTTAGCCGTTTCTCAAAACCAAGTACGCCGAACTCGGACTTGTGTCCTTCGAAGTTCGAACTTGCAAGTTCAGACTCGGAAGAACGAACTCCTGACGCGAAATGCATTCTGGGAAACTTCGCTGTCATAAGTACACACAAGTCTCCTCTGATGCATCCTCGATAAAATGGGCGGATCAAGAACACATCCGGGGATTTAATGTGAACTTGGGCTTGATGCGAACTTTGAATTGGAACAGTACTTGGGCCGCGGCTGATGACGTTTCACAAGTCCACAAGAACACAAGTACAGATAAGAACGCATATTGAGAAACGGCTTTTGTGCTCTCCACCCCCGTCTTTGAGGGCGTACCCAAGCAAAGCAGAGAGGGCTGAACTATGATAATGTTGGTCTTATCTACGTCACTAATCCCAGGAAGTAAACTGTTGCCTACAATCCGAGTGTTTTTTGTAGTCCTCGAACGTTAGAGACGATAACTCGCGTCATCGTTTTCTTTGAGGTATGTACTTTTTGAATATCGTTAGCATGTACTAATACACACTTACACACAAAAGGATGTTTAAAAACGTGTATCTCATAATAGGTGCTCTTTAACGTTACTGTTTGGTTATAAGAACGTTATTTAAAATGTTTTTTATAAAGGTTCAGTTTGTTGTTGTAATAATGTTCTAAGAACATTTTTAAAAACGTTATTAAAACGTTCCATTCACCATTATATTAATGTTCTCAGAACGTTTGTAACAGGTTATAAAAACATTATGTTCTAAACGTTCTTAGAACGTTAAAAACTACGTTTTGACATTTTTATAAACTTTGTTTGGTTATGATAACGTTATTAGAAAGTTTTTAGAACGTTCCAGTCTTGTTATAAAAATGTTCAAATAACTTTAAAAGATTATAATGTTTCATCCCCATTATATTAACGTTTTCCTAACGTTTGCATTTAATTATAAAAGCTTTGCTGAAGGTTTTTTGGTTATAAGAACATTATTCAAAACATTTTTAGAGGAACATTCAAGTCACTTGTCAGGGACAGAAGACAACAGAGGCAGAGAGTACAATCAAACAGTTTATTAAAAGTTGTGGTAAATTGTAATGGTAAAAAATCCAGTCCAGGTGAAGAGCAGGCACAAACATACCACCCAGTCACAGGTGTATTCCAGAGTATCCAAATATCCAACACAGATGACGACAATGACTGGAAGCCTCTGGTAGGCTGGTTGACGATGCTTTTCCCGAATATGGTGAGAAAGCTCAAAAGGAAGAAAAATTTCTTTGTTTCTTGGCTGGCCTGGATCCGGTGCTCAGAACTAAATGTCATGAACAAGGCGCTACGGATTTAGAGGAGGCCGTCATAATTGCAGGTCGGTGTGAAAATGCTAGAGATGTAATAAAGACTGATTATTTGGCCGTAAATGCCACTCATAGTGATCATGACGAAGGGGCAGTGGCTGCTATTCATTCTGCATCTGGAAGAGACAATGTTGGACTTTACAGAGCAGTAGAAAGGTTGGCAGATGAAATGAGGGACATGAGGATACAATTGAGATGTTTAGGAGATGAGAACCAAAAACTGAATGCCAAAGTGAATTCTAAAACAATGGAGAACTGGCAATGGAGCCGCTCTCAATCTAATGGACTGTGTCAGTGCTGCTGTGGGGGCCGTGGATGCCAGTCACAGAGAGGTCGTTCACCTTAGAGACAGTGGGTCAAACACAGCGACAAGTATAAGTCAGGAACGGATTATGGTGATGTTAACTACTCATACTCTATGCGGTACCCTCCTAGACGCAATCCAAGCCCTAGTCCTCGCAGACGGAACAGCTATGAGGATGACTCAAGAAAGCGTGGAGTACATTTTATGTCTCTCATTGCAGGAGAGTGACATAATGGGCCAGGAAACGGACTGTAGATGATGTTATGGCCCAAACACCAGCTATGTTGATTAAGGGCCCTCAAATAGACAACACTAATGTCAGTAACTCTATTTTCAAAGACTCTGATGAAGCCACTAACACTGGCCCAGGCCTGATGGTGTCATATGTGAAGGGAGTAATTGAGGGCGTAGAGGTTCAAATTTTAGTGGACTCTGGTTCCAGCGTGTCTCTCATTAGTGCTGATTTTCCCATGTCCATCCCAGCACTACGCAATCGCCCACTGAAGAAGGATTATGTGGCAGCTGGTGCCGTGAATTGACAGATGCTGGATACGCTAGGCACCATTACAATGACATTTCAGCTAGGAACTGAGTCATGGCAACATGTATTTCATGTAGTAAGAGAAACCACTCAGACTTTCTGGGACTTTCTGTTGAAGAACCATGTCTTACTAGACCTCAATAGGGCAAAGTTACAACTGTGGGACATTTCAGTTCCTCTCCTTACCAGCAAAGACTTTGTTCCCTTCTGCTGCAATGTGTCCATGGCAACCACAATTTCCTTACCTCCCCTCAGTAAGTCAGTTGTACTTGTTAAGGTTTCTTCACCTTATGTGGCTCAAATGCTGAATGACTTTGATGGCTATTTGGAACCTAATGTGGCAGATTCGTCCAATTTAGTGGTGGCTCATACAGTAACCACAGTTAAAAATGGACTAACAAAAGCTCGGATTTTGAATCCTACCGGACAGGACATTTCATTAAAACAAGGTATGCACCTGGGTGAGTTTTACTCTGTTGATGGCCCTGATATTCAGTTGCTTCTGACTGCGGTCGATGTAGCTGCGACATCAACAACAGGAGTGACCCCCCTGTATCACTGGATAAGTCACCAATTTCAGAGTTTGAAAGAATGGCACTTTCTGAATTACTGCTAAAATACAATGACATCTTCAGCTCCTCCGAGAAAAATTCTGGAAAGTGCAAATTGATCAAACATCACATCAGAACAGGTGAGCAGGCTCCTTTCAAACAACGCCCATACCGCGTATCCCCTGAGAAATGTGCTGAAATAGAGAGACAAGTGGCAGGTCTGCTAGCAGATGGTGTCATCGAGGAGAGCTGCAGCCCTTGGGCATCTCCCGTGATTTTAGTTAAAAAGAAATGTGGTGCCTGGCTTTTCTGTATTGACTACAGACGCTTAAATAGTGTGACTGTGAAAGACTCTCACCCCCTACCTCGCGTGGACGATACTCTGGACGCGTTGGCAGGCGCTGTGTGGTTCAGCACTTTAGACTTTTCTAACGGGTACTGGCAGGTAGAGGTTGCCGAGGAAGACAAAGAAAAAGCGGCATTTACGACAGGACAGAGTGTTTTACCTGATAAACAGTGTTTTGAAAACAAGCCAGACCCAAATGTGAACAGGAAGGATTTTGAAACCTCCTGTCCATTTGAAGAATTTTGTCATGTTTTGTAACTCTGTTGGGTATTGTGGTGCTATGCTCCTGGTTTACAATTATTTGGGAGTTTGTGCAATGCATGTCTTGTTTAAAAAGTGTTTAAAGAAAAATAATCAAAGTATGGAAAGGTGCCTTACAATGTACTCATTTTGCACTTTACACCAGTGACGAAGCCAGAAATGTTCAAGTGGGTGGGCCTTTATAAAACAGGGTGGGCAAAGGATAGAATGTACATAAATTGGGAGTGTTTACGCCCATGGCCGGTGTATATTTTTTTCCCAATGTAAGTGCGGCTTTTTTCAAAACAGCCAGCAGCTGTCAATTTTTTCCGCGCTGTGGTCTAAAAATATTCAACTCTGGATGAAAAGCTCAGCTTGTCCATGTAAGTTCTCACACAGCCGTCCAATCACAGTGGGTTAAAGGGCGGGACTAATAACACAACAACCAACCGGCTCACAGCTCAAGTTTCACAGCAACCAAAGCGCTTGGCTGAAAAAACAGCTGGCATTTGGCATTTAAAAGCTTTAGTGCACGCTACCTAAGCCAAGTTACCTTAATGCCATGCAGGCAGCACAATGTTTCAAGGGGAAATTTATAAAACAACTTAAATAACCAACCAGCTTGTCTACAGTATATGGGCAGGTGGGGCTGTGCCTGTTTTATACAGTCTATGAGCAGTGCCCCACCAAATTATTAATCCACTTGAAAACACAGAACTCAATATAAACTGAATTAGTAACGGAATTAGTTTTTACGTTATTTACGTTGCGTGAACGTAGATCCAAACAAAATAGGCTTGTTCGACTTCACCCGGCGCCGCAAGAACCGACAGCCAGATGACGTCAAAGTTCCGCGAGAGCGATATAAAAGCAAACTCCTCGTATGATTTCGCGAATCGCTCTCACGGTACTTTGATGTCATCCGGCTGTCGATTCTTGTGGCGCCGGGTGAAGTCGAACAAGCCTTATGTCATTCCTCCTCAGCAAAATGCATGACGTGAAAGCGTCATAGGCTACGACAGATTCAACAGGTAGTGATTTTACTAAAGAACTTGTTTGAAAGATTGTTATTTAATGAAACAATGGCCATCAAACAACATGGCGCAATACAAAATTGCATGTGTTGTCATTTAAGTGTAAATATTCCAACAACATTAAATCATACAGCCTATGACAAGATCACAGTCTGCCCCCTCTAAATAGTTGATTGGAGTAATACTCCTGACTATAAACTGTAAATAATAATGACACCACTAAAAAACATTAAGAAAATGTCTAAACTCACCATTACATGTCCTGTATTAGTCTGAGACGGGGCTTCTGGTTCATAATAACAAAGTCCAATATCTTTGATCATAATGTCCTTTCGCGCAAAGAAAAGCAGAAATACATTTCTCAGACGAGCATTTATCATCGATGAGCGTAACGTTATAGGTTTTTTATACAATATGTGGTGAAGAACAGTCTTTCAACACAGCATGAAGTCATTATTAAAGTAATACATGCTCGTTTCATTTTGTTGACGTTTGAAAAGATGTCCTCAGTAATCCAACATTTCCATGAGTGATGTAGTAGTCTCCGTCTCCAAAAGCAAACAGGCATAAGCAGATGTCATCGTGGAAAGGCTGTTAAACTTGATGATTTGCGACTCGCTGTTTTCAAATTCAGTTTGATCGCGCGTAGGCGGAACTAACAATGACTGACGAATCATATTCAACGTTTCATGTTGACAAGCGTGTGCACCAATAGGGTAAAAGAAAACTGCGAAACTGACTGAACATGCAAACTTGCACTTAAATTTTATATTTTAATTATATTTATAATTGTATTACATATATGAAATTATAGTGTGATAAGACGTATATTCGTAGTACTAGTATTTATTTTTGTTAAATTATTTACACATTTCTCTGGAAAATGGCCTTCTGATTGGGTGGGCCACAACTCACAACTGAAGAGGTTGAGCATAGTTATAGTTGGGGTCGTGTGCCCTTGATGATTAATTCCCTCTGTAGATTCGGGTATGGTACCACCACACCACGCAGTCGGTTAGTCGTCCTCCCTTTGGATCACCCCTTGGATTCCAGCACCAACCCTTCGGCAATGGGCAGCGTGCACCCATGTGGCACGCTCTGCGATCTTTACGGCGGTATGAGTTGTCAGCAGAACCTGATAGGGCCCATCCCACCATCTGGCTTTCCAGGATTTCCTCCTGAGGTTCTTTACCACCACGTAATCCCCTGGTTTGATGTTGTGTAATGGTTCTTCTACTGGATGGGGTAGGGCTGCTTTAACCTGCTTTGGAGATATTTTGAAATACAGAGGACATAGAAATACAATACTGCAACATGTCATTTTCATTTTGAAGAGTCCCCATGTGTCAACCTAGCAAAATGGGAATAAAAATGTTTAGGTAAGCAAGGTTTTTGATTTGGACCCATCCAAATTCCTTTAGGAGTTTTGGTTGCTCCACACGATTTCCATAGAGCTATTTCTGTTGGAAGAGAAAATGTTTGCATGCTTATTAATGACTCATGTGCTGTTTCAGCTTCATTTTCCTGGGAAATCTGTGTAAGAGAAAAGTTTTTGTTAGTAGTCATGAGATGCTTCCGCATCCGCGCGTGCATTTCCTCTGGAGATCACGTCCTGTTCCTTGGTGTGTGCTTTGCATTTGCACACAGCTATTTGAGAAAGGAGTAAAATTTGTTATAGGAGAGAAACTGTCAGTAAAATCAGCAGTCAATGTAAATGGTTATAGATTGATTAGTAGTAAGTTGACAAGCTTGTGTTAGTGCATGCAATTCAGCCACCTTTGCAGATTTGTGAGGTGGTAAGCATCCGGATTTCACTACTTCAAAGACAGACACAACTGCCCACCCCATCCTATTTATGCCTCTGTCATGTCTGGAAGAGGAACCATCCACATAATATGTGAGGGTGCATTTAGGTATGGGTGTGTCAGCAAGGTCAGGATTGGTGTACATACTTCCCGTAGGGCAGACAAACAACAATGTGGTGTACCTTCATCAGGTGTAGGTAACAATGTCGCCGGGATTAACACTGTACATCTTTCAACTGTGACATTAGACCTTTGTAACAATGCACAGGAATAACGCAGCCATCTTGCTGCAGACATGTGAGATGTGTGCTGTTCAAGCAGTATATGAGACACAGAGTGAGAAACTAACAGACGCAGCTGTGCGTATCCCACAAACTCACTGCTGGCTTGTACAGCTTTTTCCGCAGCTGCCACTGCCCTGAGACATCCCGGTAGGCCTCTGGCCACCGCATCAAGGCGTTCTGAAAAATATGCAACTGGTCTCAACTTGTCACCATGTTCCTGCAACAAAACAGAGGTCATACAGCCATTCCTTTCATCCACTGTTTGAATCAAAAGGCTATTTGGATCTGGCAACCCCAAAGTGGGTGCCTGCTGTAATGTCTGTTTTAGTTCCACAAATGCCCTTTCAGCCTTCTCTGTCCATTCTACCTTCTCTGAGGTGCCAAGGTTTCTCATAAATCATGTCATGCAATGGTTGTTGCATTTCAGAATAGTTATCAATAAAAGTCCTGCAATATGATGTCATACCCAAAAATGACATTACTTGTTTCTTTGTAATGGGCCTTGGTATATTAGCTATTGCCTCTATTCTCTTTGGAGAGAGAGGCTTACCCATTGGTGTAATTTCATATCCTAGAAAGGTTACTTTCTGGACTGAGCACTGGACTTTATTAGGGTTTACCTTATGACCTTCCTTAGCTAGATGAGTAAGCAGCCGTATGGTGTTGTCTGTGCACGATTGCTGAGTCGGTGCTGGCACCAAGAGGTCATCCACGTACTGCAATAAAGCAACGTCATCATCCAACACAAGTTTCTGTAATGAACAATGCAATGCAGAGTTTGTAAATAGTGCGGCTCTCGCTGTACCCCTTAAATGTAAAATCAAACCAAAACTGGCTATCAGAATGGACAGGAACTCTGAAAAAATGCACTTGAAATATTCACTACAGAAAACCACTGGCCGTCAGCTGGTATCTGTGAGAGAAATGTGTAAGGGTTTGGCACGTGAGATGCCCTTGCTTGTACTGCAGCATTTCTGCTTGGAGATCTTGAACAAACCTCCACTCTGTGGGCTGACCTGCATCCCTGACCTTTTGTACAGGAAAAATGGGTGTTCTCACAGGTGAGTGTGGGCAGGGAATAATTATCCCTTTTTCCAATAAGGTCTGAAATACTGGCCTTATCCCCTCAAATCAATACTAGCACACGTCATGTGTACTGACAAACTGTTTTTGAGTTGAAATCTGCAGAAACAGCTTTCTGTATTACAACTCTCTCTCTCTCTCAGCCATGAAAAAGCAGCATAATCTCTTCTTTGTGCTGATAACTGCTCTGAGAACTGTACGCTATCTGCCAATGGTTCCCAATCAACAGCCTCGCTGCAGGCCTTTGCAAATTCACCTGCTTTTTCTAACGGCTGACTAGTATTTTTTGCAATGGAGATGTGGGGTACTGAATTGTCAACATCAAAAATTTGTTCCTGCTTTCCTGTCAACTGAACGAGTGCCACACACCATGAGTCATTCCAGCATATATGGGTTAAAGTCAAAACCCTCTGTCTTTACAGAAAACCATCTTTCTTGCCACTCTCTCTCTGTTATGTCAACAACATGAGCCGTGCAATCCATGTTTTCAGCTGGAATGACCTCGCTGGCTTGTGGCAATCTTATCTTCCCTTCAGCATGCAACTCTTCATTCAGAAAGGCCCATTCATACACATATAACAGAGACACACACATAGACAACATTCTGGGATCCCAACATGAAATACTCAGGCCTTGGTTGTTACATAAAGTGCTAGCATTCAGTTTACACATCAAATCCCTCCCCATGAGGTTTACCGGACACGCGTTAGATACAAGGAACATATGCATAAACTCATTACCGTCATGCATACAACAGAGTGGAGCAGTAAATTCTTCCCTCACTATATGCCCCGTAGCACTCATAGATGAGGTAAACTGCCCACTCAAGATGACACATGGGAGTTCATCTTTCCGTATGACAGAGTGAGTTCCACCAGAGTCTACCATAAACAACAATGCCTGTCCCTCAACCATTATTTCTTCGAGAGGCAGTTTAGAGTATGCCTCTCGATCAACATCAAGCAAAGCAAGTTCTTCATTGCATAGAGCGTTTCTTTCCCTTTCACACACATCAGAAAAAAAACAGAATTTGCAAGCAGATAATATGGCTTTTGAACCGCAGAAAAAACAAGATTGGACTTACCCCCTTCCGTCTGATTATCTCCTTCCCCCTCCTGGCTTCAGTCCCCTTTTTCTTTACACCCCGCAAAGTTTCCCGCGTCCGCCTGGGATTCTGGTTGCTCTTGAGAATTCAGGAAATGAAAACATTGTTTTTTTCAAGTGTTCTTTCTGTTCACAATACCAGCAAATCTTCTCTCTCTGATTTTCTTGCCACTGCTTTCCCTCTCTTTCTCTCGTTCTTTTTGTTGCCAGTTCTCCTGGAAACGTTGTCCTTGTGAAGGGAAACTGTGCTGATTACGCCATTGCTGGCCCCATTCGCCTATCTTGACAAAAGCTGAAGATAGTTGTTGATCGGCCTTTCTCTGCTTCTTTTGTTTTTCTTCGTCATGCAGGCGTTCCGCATGTAGAGAATGTGTAATGACCTCACTCATCTTTCCTGATTCCCATCCGATGCAGGTTTGCTTCAGCTTTCAGGTTGAAGTCCCCCGAGGAACATTTGCTTCAGATAAGATTCCCAGGATGTTACCTCTCCTGTGTTGATGTTTTTATCTGGACTTCCTCCTCTCCCTTTTCCAAAGTGCTGTCGAGGAGGATTGGTGAGTTTAGCTCAGGTAGTAGTTCTTGTGCTGGCGGGGGTGCAGTTTGTATTCTTTGTAATGCTTCTTGTGCGGGTGGCTGTGGGAGTCTTCTTGGAGGGGGTTGGGGATCATTGTCTAGAAGAGGTACCTTTGTAAAAGAGAAATGTACCCCAGGTGGGGTACGTGCAGGTGCATATAGAGGAGGAAAAAACAGAAAGTTAGGTTCATCATGTAATGAATCTGATGCAGGTAAACATTGTGCTTAATGTTTAGCTCTGACTTAGTCTGAGTCAGTTCGTCCTTGGTCTTTATCTTACTCTGTGCTCTCATTTCTCTGCCATCCGCAATGATTTTTTCCCTTAATAAAGTGAGTGCTTTTACACTCAGTGTTCCTTTAGGAGGAAAATCATACCTTTTCTCCCAGATTTTACGCTTTCCAACGCCCCCGTGCCCTTTGATTTAATCACTCGAGTATACACACCATTTTCCAGATCCATTGACTTTTACTCTCTTTCGAATTACCCTGACCCATGGTCACCAACGAAAAACGCTTACCGTATTATCTATTCAGATGCCACCACAACGGTTCTTTACAGGATTCCGTCAGCTTTGACTCCAGAAATGGTTGAGACTCTCCCTTCCCTTAGGCCTGGGGTACGGAGCCCGAGACCTCTTGTCTCAGGGGTGATCAGTCAGTCTCTCCCAAACCCTCTGGAGTCCTCAGCTTTGGAATCCCATCCCTCGTCGCCATTATTGTCGTGGAATTTTAGCCGCATCAAATAATACTCACTAAGAGTGAAAGTCAAGGATCACACAGACACACTGTCAACAGAATTTTCTTTGTCTGAATTTAATATATTCTATATAATAGGCTCTCACTCCCTGGTGCCAGAAGTTTTAAAACCTAGAGCCCCGTTTACAAGGTTGAGCACATATTTATAGTAAGATACTGAAAAACACAGTCATCCCATCTCCGCCCATGATCCAAAGATTTCATCATAGTTCCAGCGTCACTTAGAAAATAAACCTTCAATTTATCAATGACTAAGAAACATATCAGTTGAAGCACATCTGGTCAAATAGAAGAAATTATTTTCTCGGTGAAACTCTACTGTTTACTGAGTTTTTCCACTTGTTCATCATTTGTTACTTATGTCATTCACTAGCCCCCCTTTATCTTATCTAGTAGGACTTTGCATAATGTTCTAGTCTTTGGACATTTTACTGCTGAACAGATGGAAAGAACAGAAATCTTTCACTAGAACAGAAGAACAGGATTTTCCATTTAACAATTATAAGTTCATAAACTATAATTAAAATAAAAATAAAAAATCTTCCACTACATAAGGTGTTTTGTTTATGTAATTTGTACTGCTCATATGTTTATGTGGTTTATGGTTCAGTTATGTAAACACAGACGTTTATTTTGTCAGGGGGGGACAACAGACTTAACCAGTAAGTTGGAGTTGATTTAAATTTTACGCGAGACTGAGTGCATTTGCATTGTGATCTGTGTGCAATACATTTTCCCCTCGGGGCTCGCCGTAGATGGCGTGTGTGCATGCGCACTGGAGGGCGGTGTGTGTGTACAATGTGAGTTCCGGGTTGAGCACCACATTGGTGTGCTGCAATAATAGTAATAAAGAGAAGGAGTTAATGACCAGACGATAAGCCTCCGTTTCTTATTTTCTTATATTTCAGTTTAGGCGAACCCGAAGTTAAACGCTCGGTTACAGTATTTATTGTTCACTAGCAGTGCCTATGAAAGGTTTTACAGATAATGGGTGCACGTGCGCCACATACAAAAATGGCAGCCCCTAACTGCACAAATTATGCCGGTTTCCTGGATTTCATAATACACATTAAAAAGCCAGTCAAAACCGCACACTCGTGTCCCTCGCAATACGATTATTAGCTTTAGTGGCTCACCGGAAGTCTTACACAAAGGAGCTCAAAGATGGCGGCACATTTACGTAAAAAATAAGGTGGATATGGTGACATCTAAAACACAGGGGGTGCCCGTAGGACTGGGTTGGTAACCACTGGGATAGTAGGTGTGATCATTAGGTCAACATGTAAAGTTAACGTGTACTTCTTTAAATTCACCACAAGGCAGCAGCAGTATTCCAATGTTAACATTCTCATCTGTTCGGACAGATTTATGGATCATAATAATTATATGGGTCAGTTAAGTTACAGTTTTTCTGAATTGCTAAAACACTAAACCCCAATCTCTGAACCAAATTCATAATGGCCTAAACCCATTTGTCAAATCATGCACTCTTTTTGCAAAATTCTAAACACAAACTTCTCACTAAAACACACATTTCACACTGCAATGCACTTGTTTTATAAATGCTAAACACAGGCAGGCAAAAGTTGAACACAATTACAACACTGTTATCATTGAGTAAACACAACAACTCAAAATTCTACACACTTTTATCTAATGGTATTTTTTACCAATTGTGTGAATTGGAAACAGTCTGAGAGGTAGATGAGGAGTATGAGGAAGAAAAGGGCACCAGAGATGATGCAACTGGCAAAATTTGCAGTTGGATTGCTGACTTTTTACAAAATACAAGTGCTGCTTACAGTAATATTGAAAACGTACTATTACTTGCAGTACTTACAGTAAAGTATTCACTATATTCACTGAACTAAACTTGTGATTACAGTAATAATCACAAGTTTACTCAAGTTACAGTTTTTCTGAATTGCTAAAACACATTTTTTGAAACCATCACTCATTTTCTCAAAACCTTAAACACAAATCCCAATTTCAAACACAATTTACAGAACCCCTGACTCTTCTAGCAAAATCAAACAATTCCTTCAAAACCATTTCACTTATACTCAAAATCAAACTAAGCTTTCAAATCATACACACATAAGTCTATAATATAAAACACTACAAGCATCCATTAGACACTACCTTAAAAAATGGAAAACACAACATCCAGGAGATCTGCTTACAAAAAAATACATGTTTATTGTACATAACAACACACTTGACAAATACTGTTAAAAATCTCTATTACTGTAATCACAAGTTTAGTTCAGTGAATATAGTGAATACTTTACTGTAAGTACTGCAAGTAATAGTAAGTTTTCAATATTACTGTAAGCAGTACTTGTATTTTGTAAAAAGTCAGCAATCCAACTGAAAATTTTGCCAATTGCATCGTCTCTGGTGTCCTTTTCTTCCTCATACTCTTCATCTGCCTCTCAGACTGTTTCCAATCCACACTATTGGTAAAAAATACCATTAGATAAAAGTGTGTAGAATTTTGAGTTGTTGTGTTTACTCGATGATAACGGTGTTTTAGTTATGTTCAACTTTTGCCTGCCTGTGTTTAGCATTTATAAAACAAGTGCATTGCAGTTTGAAATGTGTGTTTTAGTGAGAAGTTTGTGTTTAGAATTTTGCAAAAAGAGTGCATGATTTGACAAATGTGTTTAGGCCACTATGAATTTGGTTCAGAGATTGGGGTTTAGTGTTTTAGCAATTCAAAAAAACTGTAATCACATGTTTAAAATGGCGCCGCCCAAGTGGCAGCCTGTTACAGCAGTTCTGAAATTTCCCCATTGTGGGACGAATAAAGGAATATCTAATCTAATCTAATCTAATAGAGATTTTTAACAGCATTTGTTGTTATGTACAATAAACATGTATTTTTCTGTAAGCAGATGTCCTGAATGTTGTGTTTTCCATTTTTTAAGGTAGTGTCTAATGGATGCTTGCAGTGTTTTATATTATAGACTTATGTGTGTATGATTTGAAAGCTTAGTTTGATTTTGAGTACAAGTGAAATGGTTTTGAAGGAATTGTTTGATTTTGCTAGAAGAGTCAGGGGTTCTGTGAATTTTGTTTAAAATTGGGATTTGTGTTTAAGGTTTTGAGAAAATGAGTGATGGTTTCAAAAAATGTGTTTTAGCAATTCATAAAAACTGTAAGACTTTTGAACCTTTAACTGAAGTCTGACTATGACAAAAATTTTAACTATTGGGTGTTGTCTGCATAAGTAATCGTGCAATGCCTCTCTTTACTATTTTGAATTTTATTCATGTTACAAGTGCCTAAGGTTAACCCCCTGCATGTGGAATTTTACTATTTTTCTCTTTGTGGTTAAACAAATTATTTCAATCATTGTGGCTTATGCAAGAACTTGTTTTTGCATATTTTACTATTAATTTTAATTGGAGAGTTCAGCATTTTCATTCGATTAGTGTGCGTGTATAAATGGATTGATCAACACTAAAGTTTCATTTACTTCAACAAAGACTGATTTGATTTGAAAAAAATTGTTTAATGAAGTAGAAGCACATTTTATGCTGCCTTTCCTGAAACATTTAGCTTATTCTTGAAAATAAAAACAATGCTATGCCAAGAAGTTTTTTCATGTGTATCTTACATATTAATGAAAACATTTTTACAAATTAGTAAAAAAATAGAAAAATTATAAAAGCCTAAATCATTGCTGCAGTTTCATAATCAAGCTATAAGGGCCACCTCTACAACTGTCAGGAGTACAGGCGGATGCACAGAATGTGTTTGTGTAAGTTGGAAATAGATCTTGGATGTCTCAATCAGTCATCTTTCTCTGATCTGAAAGAACAAGAAACATCTTACGAAAATATTGTTTATGTGACAGTAAAAACAGCACTAAAGCTTGTTGTTACCCTTTCCACTGTCTCATAAACCAAACAAAAGAATCTCTGTCATAACAAAACAACTGAGCACTCTGCAAAACAGAAGGAGATTGTTGTTGTTGTTGGAGATTGTGTGTGTGTGTGTGTGTGTGTGTGTGTGCGCGCGTGCGTGCGTGCGTGCGTGTGCGTGCGTGTGTGTGTGCGTGCATGTGAGAGAGAGAGAGCATGGGGAGGCAGAATGTTCGTATTTTATTTGGCACACGTTTTCCTTTCTTGTCTTTTTTTCTTGCTCTATTTCTTAAAAAAAGTATTTTGACTGTTGTGAAATTGTTTAAGAAAAGAAGTACACAAAACTAAACAAAAAGCATAGCCAATATCAATTCTACATGACGTGTAAGTGATGCATGAGACTTGGATGTTTGGTGTAGCCGTGGCAGGTTTGAGCAAGACTCAGGTGTCCATCCAAAATCTCTAGTGCAATACTACAAGCTTCACAGAAGACCTTGGGGTGTGGAGAGGATGCCAAGTCACAAAATGTGATTGCTGCACTCACACTGCAGGTTGATAGACTCCAAGAAGTCTCTGTCGTGTTTCAGTTATACTGGTGCCATTATAGCAAAATTATGCCCAGAGGTTCAAAGGCTAAACTGATAATTCTACAGGTGTGCTTTTTATAACCACCCTTTGAGTCACTCTTTGTTACACACAATCATACTGCATGAACAAACTTGAAGGTTTTGGAATGTTTAACCGAGAGACAAGAGAAAGGGAGAAAGAAAGAGAGAGAGAGAGAGAGAGAGAGAGAGAGAGAGAGAGAGAGTAAATGTTGGCAATGTTTGTATTTACATGGTAGCTGAACAAATGTTTTTGAAGTTAAAAGATATTTCATAACCTGAAAGTGCTTTGCCCATTTAAATCTCTTTAGATCCCTGTTATACACAATAGTCTATGATGTCACATGTCTTTTACGCTGAAAGCTTGGATAAGTCCTACATTACTGTTTGCCTCTACAATCCTGGTTAAATGGCATTTTTTTAACAGCAGAATCACATTTAATTTTGTATTGCAAAATCACATTTCGGTTAATCAATAGACAAGCCCAATATCCAAGATATCTTTCGAACAGATTTCTTAAAAAAATCATTGTAAACTTTTCAATAAGGACCAATTTAAAACATACTGAAAATCTCTTAAAGATTGTGACATATTGTTCAGTTGTCTCTATCTTCTGTGTGACCGCCATGCAGCTAAACAAATGCAGTCACATAATTGTTTACTTCCCATTTACTCCCATTACAGGCAGCTTTGAGACTGCATTTACAATACATCTAATTGACCCTGGGGGACTGGAGTTCTGGTAAACATTTGGCAAATCTGTCAGGAACAAGACTGACAATCCGTATTTGTCTGCTATGTAAAAGAGACTCTAAGTGAAAGGCATGGTTAATCATCAAATATGGGTTCTCTATAGTGTTCTCTATTGTATCTGTATCAGTGGATGGTGTGTATACAAATACTTGTATTTTGGAATTACTCAGTGCAAAAAAAAAAAACTACTTACAGTTTTTCTGAATTGCTAAAACACTAAACCCCAATCTCTGAACCAAATTCATAGTGGCCTAAACCCATTTGTCAAATCATGCACTCTTTTTGCAAAATTTTAAACACAAACTTCTCACTAAAACACACATTTCACACTGCAATGCACTTGTTTTATTAATGCTAAACACAGGCAGGGAAAAGTTGAACACAACTAAAACACCGTTATCATCGAGTAAGCACAACAACTCAAAATTCTACACACTTTTATCTAATGGTATTTTTTACCAATTGTGTGCTTGTAAACAGTCTGAGAGGCAGATGAACAGTATGAGGAAGAAAAGGACACCAGAGACAATGCAATTGGCAAATTTGCAGTTGGATTGCTGACTTTTTACAAAATACAAGTGCTGCTTACAGTAATATTGAAAACTTACTATTACTTGCAGTACTTACAGTAAAGTATTCACTATATTCACTGAACTAAACTTGTGATTACAGTAATAGAGATTTTTAACAGTATTTGTCAAGTGTGTTGTTATGTACAATAAACATGTATTTTTCTGTAAGCAGATCTCCTGGATGTTGTGTTTTCCATTTTTTAAGGTAGTGTCTAAAGGATGCTTTGTAGTGTTTTATATTATAGACTTATGTGTGTATGATTTGAAAGCTTAGTTTGATTTTGAGTACAAGTGAAATGGTTTTGAAGGAATTGTTTGATTTTGCTGGAAGAGTCAGGGGTTCTGTAAATTGTGTTTGAAATTGGGATTTGTGTTTAAGGTTTTGAGAAAATGAGCAATGGTTTCAAAAAATGTGTTTTAGCAATTCAGAAAAACTGTAAAATATTGAAGAATTCTGCATCATGTCTGATTCATTCCAGTAACATATATTGCAGTGAATTATAAACAGAGAAAACATTGTATAATGCTACATGCACTAGTGTTTTTTCGGTCATTGTTTTGTGGGTGACAAAGTGTGTTTGTCGATGTCAACCATTGCTAGTGTTCTGGAAGAATGAGTTGATTTGAGAGCTGAATAAAGTGTTTTGGTGGTTGTAGTGCATTTTGAATGTGAAATTAACTGCTTTGCCAAGGTGAACGTTTGTCAGGAGAACTGTGTAAAGAGTTTTGCAAAAGTGACCTAAGTATTGAGAAATGTGTCCTAGCGTTTGTAAAAAACTGTAACTCATTCACCTCCACCAAATATGTTGCCTTCCCCAGTTAAGCAAGTTATTCTATTACAGTTTTTCTCAATTGCTTTGGCTCATTTCTTGAAACAGAAATTACAAATGATTACAGTTTTTCTGAATTGCTAAAACACTAAACCCCTATCTCTGAACCAAATTCATAGTGGCCTAAACCCATTTGTCAAATCATGCACTCTTTTTTGCAAAATTCTAAACACAAACTTCTCACTAAAACACACATTTCACACTGCAATGCACTTGTTTTATAAATGCTAAACACGGGCAGGCCAAAGTTGAACACAACTACAACACCGTTATCATAGAGTAAACACAACAATTCAAAATTCTACACACTTTTATCTAATGGTATTTTTTACCAGTTGTGTGGATTGGAAAGAGTCTGAGAGGAAGATGAAGAGTATGAGGAAGAAAAGGACACCAGAGAAGATGCAATTGGCAAAATTTGCAGTTGGATTGCTGACTTTTTACAAAATACAAGTGCCGCTTACAGTAATATTGAAAACGTACTATTACTTGCAGTACTTACAGTAAAGTATTCACTATATTCACTGAACTAAACTTGTGATTACAGTAATATAGATTTTTAACAGTATTTGTCAAGTGTGTTGTTATGTACAATAAACATGTATTTTTCTGTAAGCAGATGTCCTGGATGTTGTGTTTTCATTTTTAAGGTAGTGTCTAATGGATGCTTCGTAGTTTTTTATATTATAGACTTATGTGTGTATGATTTGAAAGCTTAGTTTGATTTTGAGTACAAGTGAAATGGTTTTGAAGGAATTGTTTGATTTTGCTGGAAGAGTCAGGGGTTCTTTAAATTTTGTTTGAAATTGGGATTAGTGTTTAAGGTTTTAAGAGAATGAGTGATGGTTTCAAAAAATGTGTTTTAGCAATTCAGAAAAACTGTAAGTACAGGTAGCCTACATTAAGCACTATTGTACATTTATCGTCTTAGAAAACTAAGAATAACGAAGGGAGACGTTGCTTCGTTTCAGACGTTTAATAAAAACAAAATGAAAGCGAAAGTAAAATACAGCGTGTGCTTGTTCAGCAAATCTTTCACAAGATGGCCGTTCTAGAATCCACCAGAACCATTCACAAACCTTCCTGTGAATCACGTGACCTTTACCATTGCTCAAGGCATCCTGGCTAATGAAGTCCATTCACAAATCAAAATGACACAATGTTTTAACCATATATGTACATGTAACATGAACTGTTAGTCTAAATGTTGTTAATCTAAATGTTAACTTACTAAATTTTAACTTATCAATCTTAACCTTTGTAACTATTATTTTAAATAGTTTTCTAACAACCTTTTCTCAACATCCTCCCCCCCATAAACCACAGTTTATATGATTTCCAAAGGATACAAAAGCTGGATGGGTCTTCGCAGAACAGTCCCTGAACTTGTGCGAATTGCACATGACCTCACAAGGCCATCACGACCTGGAAACAGTTCCTCAATTCTTCCTAGCTTCCAGCTCTGTCTTGGGGTGTTATCTTCTCCGATGAGCGCAACATCTCCGACTTTTAGCAAAGAAGATTGTGGGATGTCGCAGCGATGAGCCGACTTCAAATTCAACAAGTACTCTCTCCGCCATCGGTTCCAGATGTTATTCATAAGTCTTTGTCTGTAACGCCACCTTCTGTTCATCTCCTCCTTATTCGCTGTTGGATGGTTGGTCTCAGCTGCACATGGCTTAGGAGGCAAGCAGGTAAGTCTCTGACCCACCAAGAAATGAGCAGGTGTAAGTGGCTCTGGCTCATCCACATCATTGTGCACATAAGTGAGCGGCCTCGAGTTTATTATGGCTTCAGCTTCAGTCAGAATGGTGCACACTTCTTCAAAGTTGAGTTTAGCTCTGCCTAGCACCTTTCTGAGAATAACCTTGACTGACCTAACCAGCTGCTCCCAGAATCCGCCCCACCAGGCTGCTCTTTCAGCGATGAACCGCCAGATGATGCCTTTCTCTGAGAAGAACTCCCGTAGCCGTGGATCTTTAATGCCTTTCCAGAGCTCCTTCAAATCTTGATCAGCTCTCTTGAACGTCTTGGCGTTATCTGAATAAAACACCTTGCATAATCCTCTTCTTGAGATGAATCTTTTCAATGCTAACAGGAAGTTCTCTGTGGACATATCTGACACCAGCTCTAAGTGCACTGCTCTGGTTACAGCGAAAGAAAACAGTGCTATATACGCCTTTGTCATAGCGTTCTGTGTCTTGACATAGAGTGGCCCTGTGAAGTCCACACCAGTGATCTCAAATGGCGGTGACTCTGTTATCTTGTCTCTTGGCAGTGGCGCGGTAGTCTGCTGTCCAGCCTTTGCCTTGAATTTCTTGCAGAGTACACATCTGGACACAACCTTCTTCACTACCTGTCATGCCCTCAAAATCCAATACTTCTCTCTTGTCTGCACTAAAGTGTCTCGTACACCTGCATGCATTATCTTCTCATGTTCATACTGCACCAACATTTCTGTATATCTGTGATTGTTGGGCAAAATCCATGGGTGCTTTTCTCTGTAAGAGAGATCAGAATGCTGGAGCCTTCCTCCCACACTGAGCAGCTCATCCTCGTCCAGAAATGGTTTTAGCTCTCGGATTCTGGAGTTAGTGTTGGCCAATTTCCCTGCTTTCAGCAGATCAATTTCAGAGCTGAAACTCTGGTTCTGAATCACCTTTATCCAGTTTTTATTTGCTTCATTTAGCTCTTCTGCCGTCAGTTCACCACTGAGTTTTATGCTTGAGCGGGTGTTGTTGATGAACCTCTTTATCCAGGCTGTTACCCGGAGCACAGTTTTTAGTTTGCTGTACTTCTCCAGACATAAAACAGGGCTTAAGAAGTCTTGGTCTTGCTTAACAAGCTGTACAGCAATCTGGTATTTGGATCTGAGTTCCGACTGTACCTCATCTTCTTGAACATCTTCCTGAGTGCTCTCTATCTGATCAGTTGACATCAGAACATAAGGACCATTCCACCACAATGTGCTCTGCTTCAGGTCCTGCACAGTTAGACCTCTAGTGGGAAGATCAGCTGGATTCATTTTCCCTTGACAGTGAGACCATGACTGTGGATCAGTTAAAGACTGGATTTCTGTGACCCTATTTGCTACAAACTGTTTCCACTTATGAGCGGAACCACAGATCCAATGCAGCACTATCATTGAGTCTGTCCATAGTCTGAGTTGCTTCTTGTCTAGTTGCAGTGCTTTCATGAGGGTGTTCCCCAGCCTGGCTGCTATTACAGCACCCATTAGCTCTAGGCGCGGCAGTGTCATCCTTTTGAGTGGAGCCACTCTGGACTTGGATGCAACCAGGCTTGCGGCCACTTCTCCTTCTTTTGTTTCTCCTTGAAGATAAGCGACTGCACTGTACGCCCTTTCACTCGAGTCACAGAACACATGTAGCCTTAACTCTCGACTGTCCTGCCATGGTATGTATGTTTGGTACCATCGTGGGATTGAGAGCTGATGCAGTTGAGGGAGCTCGGAACACCACTGTTGCCACTTCTTCGTCAGATCAGGTGGCAATTTCTCATCCCACTTAAGCCCTCTCTCCCACATCTCTTGGAACAAGCACTTAATCCTGATGGTGAAAGGAGTCAGGAATCCTAGAGGGTCAAAAATGCGAGCAGAAGACTGCAGAACACTTCGTTTTGTGTTTTCTCTTTCTTTCAGAATATCAAGCAGCCCCCTGAGGTCGAACACAAAATCATCAGTGGCTGGTCTCCACACCATACCTAGCACCTTCAGCACAGACACGTGTGACTCTGACTGCGCAGCACAATCCATCAAGCTTTCCTGCCATTTTTCTTTGAGCTCAGGAGAGTTTGTCATCCATTTACATAGCTCCATGCCTGCAGCAGACATAATGTTCCTGGCTGTTGTTGTCACTGTATGTGCTTCTGTCACCTCACGTGCACTTGAAATGAAATCATCGACAAAGAGTGAGGAGCTGAGGGCTTCTACCACTTGTGGGTGTTCGAGCTTGTACTGTCTTAAATGCTTCCTTATGATGGCTGCAAGTAAGAATGTGCTTGACGAAGCTCCAAACACCACTCTCGTCATTCTGAGCAAGCGCAGCGTTACATCCTTCTCTTCTGTTGGTGGTATAGTTAACCACAGGAATCTTACAGCGTCCCGATCTCTTTCTGAGAGTGATATCTGCAGAAATGCTTTCTTGATGTCTGCCATATATGCAATTTCATGCAGTCTGAATTTGATCAAAATACTCATCAGATCTGGATTCAGATTGGGACCTGTTAAAAGACAGTCATTTAGTGAGGGACTTCTATTTTCGTTGGATGATGCATCAAATACAACCCGTAGTTTCGTTGTTGCCTTATCCTCTCTCAATACAGCGTGATCAGGTAAGTAATATATCTGACTGCCTGGTGGTGATGCATGCTCCTTTGGCACATCCTCAGCCATTCCTTGTTTTAAGTAGTCCTCCACAACTTCATTGTATCTGCTGTAAAGTGTGACATCCTTGCTTAGTTTTCTTTTCAAACTCTCCAGTCTTTTTTTGCGATGCGGTAATTGTCTTGAAGTGGAGGATGATGTTGTCGCCATGGCAACTCCACTTGGTAACGCCCATCCTTGAAGATGGAGGTTTCCTCGAACCGCTGCAACGCTTCTACATCCTCTGGGCTCTCAGACTTCTCATTTGTGATGCCCAGGGACTCAAGCTCCCAGAATGCATGCAGCTGTTTATCAATCTGCGCATTCTCGCTAAGCTGAATATGCATGCAGGTTGTCTCTGTCATGCTGGACACTGCTACTGGACCTTGCACTGCCCATCCAAAAATGCTCTCCAATGCCACTAGGCTCTTTGTCAGTCTCTCTACTCTGCCTGATACTATCTGCCAGTAATAATCAGAGCTGATTAGCACAGCAAGCTCAGGTTTATCATCTCCAGCGCAGTCTGCTAATTGAAGACCTCGGTTTTTCATTTCCATCTGTATATGTTCACCTGGCACTTTCATCAGCGCTGTGCACACTTTGGGGGTGACAACTGCCTCGATTTCAATTCCCTGCCGATTATCCCATACATTCTCTAAACTGAGCTTCACTATGTTGCGACTCACCGTTGTTGGAGCAGAGGAGCCAAATGTGTGAAGAGTAAGTGTCCCTTGTTTGGTTACAGGAAGCTGCAGTGCCTTCACCACATTCTCATGCACAAAACTCCCCTGACTGCCTCCATCTAGCAAGCAGCGGACCATCTTCCTGCTGGTGGGTCCTACGACCCATGCTTTGGCAGTTTGTAGCAGCACAGTGTTCTCAATATCAGGTTTACATTTCTCTGCTTGGGGAATTACTGAAGAAATAACAGTGTCAATGTTGACAGCTGCAGCAGGTGGAGATGCTTCATTTTTCTCACAAATGGCTACATGATGCCTGCCTCCACATATGGCACATGGCCTGCACTTTGACCTGCAAAACCTGGCGATGTGTTTTGTCCCCAGACACACAAAGCACCTGCCAAGCTTCTTCAGTTTTTCCTTGCGTGCTGATACCGGGTGGTCTGGACATTTTTCAGATTTGTGTTCAGTGCTATCACAGAACAGACAGTTTTGCGTTTTCTGGTCATCAATGTGTAGTGTAGAATATCAACTGCAGCATCATAGTTACTGTCTGTTAATGTGAGTCCTGCTACTGCCTTTGCAGCTGTTCCAGTAAGATAAGTGTTCAGGTAAGTAAACTTTTACTTTTTGCAAAGTGCACTGTTGCTATGAATAGCAGTCTCAAACTGGCTCCAAAATTCCTGCCATACACTAACATCTCCGCTAAACTTCTCAATTTGTAGCTTGGGCAGTCTTACTGTCGGTTTAGTTGCGCTAACGTTACCATCACTTGACTGAACAGGCCGTGGGTTACTCACAGTTTCATTTTCTCGGATCACTCTGTGCGCTAGCGCCTTCATCTCAATGACGCGGTCTCTGTATTCCTCTGCGAGTTCAATCTCCACCTCCACGTCCTCCAGCGAAGTGTGTTCCTCCACTATGCTGTCCAGCTCCCGCAAACTTTCCTCCTTTGCTGACAACTCGGCCAACATGTCCCGCACACGATCGATATCCTTGTCTTCCTTTAATAATTCAACGTCGATCTGTTTCAGCAGTCTCGTTGTGGAACTCCGTATCGTCCGACGCTTTCTTTTGGAACGTTCATATTGTTCCACACCGGTCGATCGCTCTTCGTCATTCATAGTCTTCCGCTTCCCGGGTTTCGGCACCAAAAATATTGTACATTTATCGTCTTAGAGAACTAAGAATAACGAAGGGAGACGTTGTTTCGTTTCAGACGTTTAATAAAAACAAAATGAAAGCAAAAGTAAAATACAGCGTGTGCTTGTTCAGCAAATCTTTCACAAGATGGCCGTTCTAGAATCCACCAGAACCATTCACAAACCTTCCTGTGAATCACGTGACCTTTACCATTGCTCAAGGCATCCTGGGTAATGAAGTCCATTCACAAATCAAAATGACACAATGTTTTAACCATATATGTACATGTAACATGAACTCCCAGGTCAAAAAGACGTAGTATTTAATGTATTAAAAATATACTTAAAATACAAATAGTATGTTTATAATACATTTGTATTTCCAACATACTTATTTGAAGTGTATTAAAAATACGTTAAATTGCATTTAAACGTATTTTTTAAAAGTATACTAGAAGTACACTGGTAATAAATATATACTTAATTACATTTTTAAGAAATATGCTAAACTTAAGAATATTTTTAATGTATTTATATTAAGTGTACTAGAAGTACATTGGTAATAAATATATACTTAATTACATTTTAAAGAAATATGCTAAACTTAAGAATATTTTTAATGTATTTGTATTAAGTGTACTAGAAGTACATTGGTAATAAATATATGCTTTATTACATTTTTAAGAAATATGCTAAACTTAAGAATATTTTTAATGTATTTATATTAAGTGTACACGTATGCTGGTAATAAATATATGCATAATTACATTTTTAAGAAATATGCTAAACTTAAGAATATTTTTAATGTATTTATATTAAGTGTACTAGAAGTATGCTGGTAATAAATATATGCATAATTACACTTTTAAGAAATATGCTTAACATAAATGTACTTCTAGTGAAGTTTTAGTATATTTGGATAAAACATACTTTTTTCAAAACATGATTCATTAATTGTAATAAGCTAACATTGAACTTTCCTCAAACATTTCAACATTATATCATTCCGATTGCATAATAAACTAATTTTTCAAAGATTTGCTTAAAATCTTACGTTTGCTAGTGTTTATGTTCAAACAACACACGTGACAATCGTGACTAAACCTGATTGGTTGTTGTCATAGTAACACGTCACGGTGCTATTTGAAAGCTGTAGTTGTTCAGTGAGTTCAGTTAACGAGGTGCATGCGGTTGCTTGCGTTAAACATATAAACTGTTAAATTAGATGGCGACTCTGCATTAAACGTATTTATTTAATTAATCGGCGATCGTATTTCACCAGAGGACTAAGATAAAACAACTCGATTTAAAATGTGAGCAGTTTTAGTGGATCCGACGTCGAGGGAAAAAGTATTTCGCTTTTTGTTTGGAGATGAACGAGACAACACGAGGGTAAGTGATGGCAGATTTTCGCATTTCTTTATTAAGTTAACTATTAAATAAGTAAACATTACATTACTTTAACCCAGCTTTTTTATGTAACGTTATGTCTGTGTTGCGTGTGGTAATTTGAACATCTTTATTTTCTGACTTACGTTCTCTTAAAGGATAATTCCGGTGTTTAACACTTTGAGTCTCATTTCTGGTTTGTTTTGGATGAACTACAGTGATGGACACAGAAATTTTGACAATGGGTCGTGTCTTGAGTTTTTGACTCATTTAGAAGCGTCTCTTGACTGCTTCAGAATGGAAGTCAATGACCATGCACAAACATGTCATTAAAACAACACTTAACGTTAATTTTCAAAACTGTACTACTCACCGAGTGGTTCGTGGTGTTCGTTGATGATTAAAAACAAATATATTGGCGCAATTTATGATTTCAATCCGTGTTATTTGCTATAGTGGAACTATTTTTTCAGATACCTCACAACCGCGTATATTCTTCCGCTCTATATTTGAGTCTGAAGCGTTAGCACACTCCTGACCACTTGATGGCGACAACCACAACAGCCATACAAGTACGCTCGGTGTCTAGCGTATAGACAGTCACAATCGAGCTCAACTTCAAACCTAAAGCTGGTCACTGAGCCATCAAATATGTAGGGCTGTTCCTAATAAAAATTTTTGAGCTTCGAAGCTCTAGTAGAAATCAAATTGAATATTTGAAGCTTCGGAAGGAGGGGCTGAACATATTTTTCTCTTTAATAAAGGCAGGAATCTCTGTGTGTGTCTGTCTACAGTTTTATTATGTGGCGGATGTGTTGCTGCGGACCTAAGGGAGTGTAGTCCCTTTTTTCGTGCAATATGGACATGCGACACGTTTAGAATTAATAAACTTTAAAAATACTACAGAACAGCGCAAGCCGGAAGCGGCGTGCCTGTCACGTGTCCTGTGTGAACAGCATTAGTGAAACAAAACACAAGAGCAATACTTTTAATAAGGTAGGCTAACATTTTTCTAACAAACAAACATTCCCGTATCAGAAATAAGCAGCACAGTAATTACTGACAACGTAAAGGGTAGGCTATTTCAATAAAACAACGAAAATAAATGAACGAAGTTCAACAAACTGTAATAAAACGGTAGCATACTTTCAAAATCAAGTTTATTTATAACACTTACAATATCCAATATGTTTTTTTCATCAGCAGAACAATAAAGAAGATATTTTGCAGAAACCCCAGTGCTCCGTCATGCAAGTCAACCGATCCGCACACTTTAAGAGCTAAAGCATATATATCCAATACAACAGTAATCCCCCATAACTCTGTGTGACATATTGAAGTCTTGTGAAGCAAATCAATCAGTTTTTGCAAGAAACCGAACGTTATTTACAACACTATAAGCATGAATGCCACTGTCCGAGGCGATCTCTTCCACTGGTGGCGTTTGGTGGCTGTTGGCTATGGATGTTGGTCTCTCTGCGCCACCTATCGTGCGGGGGCGTGAAGTGCACTTCCTGCTTGGCAAAAGCTCTGCATTAACGCTGTATATTTATATATATATTCGAATCTCAAAACGGAAAATCGAATGTCAACCCACGTAACGAATATTTGAATATTCTGGTCCAGCCCTAAAAATATGGGAAAAATTTATTCTGAGAGAAATCGAGCGAAAAAACTACAACCACATATAAACAGACCCATTTCTGTTTCCCGGCGGCGGAGTGATATATCAGCGAGCAATGAGTCTTCCAAGAAAAGTCAATGGAATTTTACAAAATGCCAAATAAAACACGACAGAAACTGTATTTCGCTACACAACTTGTTTTCAATCATCAACGAACACCACGAACCACTCGGTGAGTAGCACAGTTTTGAAAATGAACGTTAAGTGTTGTTTTAATGACATGTTTGTGCATGGCCATTGACTTCCATTCTAAAGCAGTCAAGAGACGCTTCTAAATGAGTCAAAAACTCAAGACACGACCCATTGTCAAAATTTCTGTGTCCATCACTGTAGTTCATCCAAAACAAACCAGAAATGAGACCCAAAGTGTTAAATACCGGAATTATCCTTCATAATTATTATTATAATTATCATTATCAAATCATTAAAACCTTTCTTTTTTTTAGCACAGCGACATAAATATGACCAACCAGATCCCAAGTAGACAGGAACAAATGAAGATATAGCACATAGAAAGACTTATTCTTGGTGGTAAGTTTGTTGTTGCTATTTGTTTTCACGTTTAAGTTTTTCTAATGTTTCTCTTGCAACGCTAACGTTAGTTTAAAATAAATGTTTGAGCTGTCTTACCTGAAAATACCATGATATGACCATATGGTTATTATAACTCCAGTAATGTTCAATGGCTAATGTTTATATCAGTTCAATCTTGACAACCTTATTGTCTTTTTGTATATTTTTAAATGTATTTCTAATTACATATGGACACAAAAATGACATTGTAAGAAGGGATACTTTTATTAGAGATTGTAAAACTGCCGAGGCTGGGTTTGATTATATTATATTGTCTTAAATATATTGTACTCGGGGTAAATAATTCTTAAAACGAAAACAAATCATTAATCATCATTTATCTGCCTGTTGTTTTTCAGATCAACTGCTATTGACATTTTTGAATCGGGACAATTGTGGAGTGATTCGGAAGAAAAACGTTTGCAACACATCCATTCCAGGTGGCTAATTTCTGTCCTTTTGAATTATTCTTGTAAAAACCGTATGTTTTTATTGTAAAGCTGTAAGGGACTTGGCCTAGTCATCCTTGCATATACCATTTGGCAGGGCACCAGGCTAACTTTTTTTACTAGGAGCACAGTGGCCCCCAACTGAAAATTTTAGGGGCGCAACCAGAAAATTAAGGGGCACACACGGTAAAACAACATGCTAACCAAATATTCACATGTCTACTAATTTATACTGTATTACTAATAAATACTTTAATTATAGATTCAGAAAGTACAATGTACTTTTTCAAATTCAGTGTCAAATCACAAAAAAAAGGTCAAATTTGCTGGTCACACATGTGCGACCGGATGTAAAATTCAGTGGCACACTCTCAAATTTTGGTGGCCACCATTTGATAGCAGTCTGGAGCCCTGTTTGGCATCATTTCTGATTTCCTTAAATCTCCTTAAACAGAGGTGAACCTTAAGTTTGCAAGACCACAATAGACAAACAATGGAAAATGATCTAGGTTCAAATAAAACACAATTATCAATGTAAAACATATCCTGTAATACACACAGGTTGTTTTATTTCATGAGCCTGTTCTAATCCTATCTTCATTCCCACTTGTAGAGTGCTCTGACAGATAAAACTGACACACTTGATGAGGACACAGTCAAAGCTTCAAAAGGTAAACTGAGAAGTTAACAAAACTTCCATACATGCATATCTATGCCAATATATTTTAAACATGGATAGCCAAATGTTCATTCATTATTGGTTAATTGGTATATATTGTTTCCTTTTCACAGACCGTGTGATAAAGCAGTCTTCAATTACTACGGTGTCTGAATTGCAAGAAGTGACCCTCCACTTAAACATGTGATATCTAAACTGTTTTGTGTTTTAGTTCAGCTATTTATAGGTTTATCTTAAGTTGGTTAAAGGCGGAGTGCACTATTTTTGAAAGCCAATGTTAACATTTGAAATTACCTAAACAAACATGTCTCTACCCCAATAGAATCTGGACCTTCTTTTGATAAACCCACCACACACATACGCAACCCCGGCAAGGATGTCGGTTAGTAGACACACCCCTTACTGCTGGTTGGCTACAAGTGTGTCTTGGTAGTCGGCCCAATTTCCTTTTCCAAAGCGTTTTTCAAACATTGTGCACTCCGTCTTTAAATTGCACTTAAAACTTTTTTTTTTCAGTAACTTTTTATGCAGAGAATTACATTATGATTATTATAAAATCATTGCTTATGAATATTTAGTGATTGCATATTCATAGTGTACTTTTCATTAATACATTTAATGTTAATGTTGTACAATTTGATAGAAGTAGCTCTGTAATTGCATTTCTCTGATATTTGTTTTATATTGTTTCTCTTTGGTCAAGAGATTATGTATGTCTCTGTGCTTGATTAATTTACTTTAGATATTTTTGTAATGTACACAACACAATATGAAGTATATTAAATTGTTCTGTATTCAAAATATGTGTATGTGTCTTAATATTTAATGATTTTAATATAACATTTTAAATATAAAAAACAGCTTTATAATAAAATAGTAGTGTAATGCTAATACATTTCTATTAATGTAATGCTAGTATATTTCTAATATGCTGAAGTACTATTAAAGTGTTCTTAAAGCACAGTTAAATTAAGCTTTAAATGTATTCTAACTGTATTTTTAAGTGTATGAGAAGTGCATTTCAAATGAATTTTAAAGAAGTAAACTTAAATTGCACTAAATATATTTGAAGTTGTTCCAATTTAACACAATTTCAATATATTAATTAAAACTGCAAGCAGTGATGGAAGGGCCCTCGCACACATGACACCACCACGCCGTGGCATAAGAATTAAAGAGAACAGTAGTAAATAGGCATTTAAGCATGTAAACATAGGTGAACTATTTAAAAGTGTAGTATAATGTGCCACATTTCCTGTTGCTAATTACAAATTACAGCGAGGTAGCATCGTGTAAGATAGCATGAGAGAGTGAGAGAAAGAGAGAGAGACAGAGAGAGAGACAGAGAGAGAGAGTGAGCGAGTGTGTGTGTGAGTATGAGTGACTACATGTAAATATTGGCACATAGATGTGTTCAGTCCAGGACTCTTATTGATCATGTAAAATTAAGGGCAGATCTGACTTTGAATAATCAGTGTAAAACATGTTACTTCTTGTTGCATTAGGTGGCGCTATGGCCATAAGTGACTATTGGCATGTAGATGTGTTCAGTCCTGGACTCTTGTCAATTATGCAAAGTTTGGGACAGATCAGACATTGCATAATCATTGTAAACATGTCACTTCCTGTTGCCAGCTGGTGGCGCTATAACTATAAGTGACTATTGGCGTGTAGATGTGTTCAGTCCTGGACTCTTATCAATCATGTGGAGTTTGTGACTGATCAGACATTGCATAATTAGTGTAAACATGTCACTTCCTGTTGCCAGCTGGTGGCGCTATGACCATAAGTGACTATTGACATGAAGATGTGTTCAGTTCAGGACTCTTATCACTCATGTGAAGTTTGGAACAAATCCGACATTGCATAATCATTGTAAACATGTCACTTCCTGTTGCCAGCTGGTGGCGCTATAACTATAAGTGACTATTGACATGAAGATGTGTTCAGTTCAGGACTCTTAGCAATCATGTGAAGTTTGGGACAAATCCGACATTGCATTATCATTATAAACATGTTACTTCCTGTTACCAGCTGGTGGCGCTATGACCATAACTGACTATTGACATGTAGATGTGTTCAGTCCAGGACTCTTATTAATCATGTGAAGTTTGGGACAGATCAGACATTGCATAATCCTTGTAAACATGTCACTTCCTGTTGCCAGCTGGTGGCGCTATAACCATAAGTTACTATTGACATGTAGATGTGTTCAGGTCAGGACTCTTATCAATCATGTGAAGTTTGGGACAGATCGGACACTGCATGCCTGAGTTCCAGCAACCTGTTTCATAGCGAGACATCAAACTTTGGCTGGCCGAAACCGACACAAATTTTAATATAGAATCAAATCCTTCGCAATTTAGCATCACAAAGGCCTTAAGATGAGACTTGCCAAATATGATGATGATCCGACGAAAACTGTAGGAGGAGTTAGTTAAAGTATGACTGCTGGAAATGAGAAAAACTGAGACAAAATCTGAGAAATAATTCAAAATAGCTGACTTCCTGTTTGGTTTAGGGCGTTGCTCCAGATACTTTTTTGTAGGGCTTGTAATAATACATGAGCATACCGAAATTCGTACATGTAAGTTAAACACAGTCCAAGGGCTGCTTCATTCAATATTTGAAAGTGGCGCTAAAACATGTTCCTTCAGGTTGCCAGCTGGTGGCGCTATGGCTATAAATGAAAATTGTTATGTAGATGTGTTCAGGTCAGGACTCTTAGCAATCATGTGAAATTTGGGACAGATCGGACATTGTATGCATGAGTTCCAGCAACTTCCTGTTTCATTGGAAAACATCAAACTTTGTCGGGCCAGAACCGACACAAATTTTTACGTAGAGTCAAATCCTTCGCAATTTAGCATCACAAAGGCCTTAAGATGACACTCACCAAATATGAAGATGATCCGACGAAAACTCTAGGAGAAGTTAGTTAAAGTATGACGCCTGGAAATGACAAAAACTGCGCCCAAATCACAAAAATAACTCCGAATAGCTGACTTCCTGTTTGGTTTACGGCTTCACTCCAAGAGACTTTTTTGTAGGTCATGTCATGCTACAGAAGCGTACCGAATTTCGTAATTGTACGTCAAACACAGTCCGAGGGCTGCTTCGTTGAATATTTGTAGGTGGCGCTATAGAGCCATTTTCCCACGCCTAATTCTAAAGCCTACACCACATGTAAATTTTCATTACTCTTGACATCTGTGCAAAATTTCATGAGTTTTCGAGTATGTTTAGGCCCTCTAAAGTCCCGCTGAAGTCGGAGAAGAAAAAGAAAAAAAATAATAAATATTAAATATAAAATTAAATATAATAAATGACGGACGACTCTGACGTCTGTGCCAATTTCAAGAGTTTGAAACTCTTTGAAAGAGTCGAATATGTTAAGGCCCCCAAAAAGTCCAAAAGTGTTAAAAAAAAAAAAATAATAATAATAATAATAAATATAGCTGCAAGCAGCAATGGCGGGCCCTCGCACATTTTTTTTATCGCTAAACGGGGCGTCCGAGAAAACGATGCACGGTGGGAAAGGGCATCAAGTGGGTAAATATCAGTGGGCTATTTAATGTTGTTACTGAGCCATTTGGGGACTGTAGCTAAAAGAAACCTCACATTTTAGACAAACAGTGGCGCTAGTGAGCCACTTAAGAGACACGCCTTTGTCTGACCTATTTGTGCACACTTAACAGCCGACAACTCTGATGTGTGTGCCGACATTTAGGTTAACCTAAGCACGTCAAGAGCCTTAAATATGCCTGAAATAAAAGTAAAGTTTGCGGCATTGCCATGGGAACAGCGTTCGAGATATCAAAAATCCCTTTGCAATTTATCATCTACAATGTCTTCGCATCATGTTGACCACTTTTGGTGTCAATCGCATGAATATCCTAGATGGAGTATTTAATGGAACATCGGCGTCAACTGAAAGGCTTAAATATGCCTTTAAAATGAAAGTAAACTTTGACAGGTTGCCATGGGAACAGCGTTTGAGATATCAAAAATCCCTTCGCAATTTATCATCTACAATGTCTCGGCATCATGTTGACCACTTCAAGTGTCAATCGCATGAATATCCTAGAAGGAGTATTTAAAAGAACATCGGATGGAACTGTTAAAAAAATCCACCTTTGTGACTGACAGACTTCCTGGCGCCTGGTGGTGGCGCTATACCCGGGAGTCACAATAGGCACATCGATGCGATCGGAATCTTCAGACGAACAAACACCCTGTATGGCATCACAATAAGACATTTTTTGCCTTAGATATTAGACACTTCCTGTTTCTCTGATTTCGCCATAAATTTGTCGCCTCACCATGGCAGAACCGTTCGAGATATCAAAAATCCCTTCGGAATTTAACAAGTACAATGTCTCGACATCATGTTTACCACGTTTGGTGTCAATCCCATGTATCCACTAGGAGGAGTATTTAAAAGTTCACCGCATGCATTTTTTAAACAATCCAAAATAGCCGACTTCCTGTTGGGCGGAGCTTAAATGTTTGAGTGCGAAAGTTGTTTGGGTCGATGAGATCTATATGCATACCAACTCTCGTACATGTGCGTACATGTTTGCTCGATCTGTGCCCCAATGTTTGTTTTTGCATTACAGGGGGCGCTACAGAGCTCCCTTGCCACGCCCATATTCCAGCCTTTGCATGAGCCTAGTGGCACGTGACTTTTACATCTGTGCCAAATTTCTGTTGTTTTCGAGCATGTTAAGGCACCCAAAGTGCACGCCAAGAGCTTAAATATGCCTGAAAATGAAAGTAAAGTTTGACGTGTTGCCATGGGAACAGCGTTAGAGATATCAAAAATCCCTTCGCAATTTATCATCTACAATGTCTCAGCATCATGTTGACCACTTTTGGTGTCAATCGCATGAAAATCCTAGGAGGAGTATTTAAAAGTTCACCACATGCAACTGTCAAGAAATCCACCTTTTGTGACTGCCACACTTCCTGGTGCCTGTTGGTGGCGCTATACCCGAGACTCAAAATAGGCACATCGATGCGATCGGAATCCTTGGCCGAACATACACACTGCGTTTCATCCCAATAAGACATTTTTTGCTTTAGATATTAGACACTTCCTGTTTCATTGAATTCGCCATAAATTTGTCGCCTCGCCATGGCAACACCGTTTGAGATATCAAAAATCCCTTCGCAATTTAGCAAGTCCAATGTCTCAGCATCATGTTCACCACGTTTGGTGTCAATCATATGAATTCCCTAGGAGAAGTATTTAAAAGTTCATGACTGACATACTTCCTGGCGCCTGGTGGTGGCGCTATACCCGGGAGTCACAATAGGCACATCGATGCGATCGGAATCTCCAGATGAACAAACTATCCGCATGGGATCACAATAAGATATTTTTTGCCTTAGATATTAGACACTTCCTGTTTCTCTGATTTCGCCATAAATTTGTTGCCTCGCCATGGCAGAACCGTTCGAGATATCAAAAATCCCTTCGCAATTTTGCAAGTACAATGTCTCGGCATCATGATCACCACATTTGGTGTCATTCGCATGAATCCCCTAGGAGGAGTATTTAAAAGTTCACCGCATGCATTTTTTAAACAATCCAAAATAGCCGACTTCCTGTTGGGCGGAGCTTAAATGTTAGAGGGTGAAAGTTGTTCGGGTCGATGAGTTCTATATGCGTACCAACTCCCGTACATGTGGGTACATGTTTGTCCGATCTGTGCACCAATGTTTTCTGTTGCATTACAGGGGGCGCTACAGAGCCCCTTTGCCACGCCCGTGTTCCAGCCTTTGCCCGTTCGCAATGACAGACGACTCTGACGTCTGTGCCAAATTTCAAGAGTTTTCGAGTATGTTAAGGCACCCAAAGTGCCCAAAACTGTTAAAAAAAAATAAAATAATAATAAATATAGCTGCAAGCAGCAATGGCGGGCCCTCGCACGTTTTTTTACCGCTACACGGTGCGTTCGAGAAAACGATGCACGGTGGGCAAGGGCATCAAGTGGGTAAATACCAGTGGGCTATTTCATGTTGTTACTGAGCCATTTGGGGACTGTAGCTAAAAAAACCCCCACATTTTAGACAAACGGGGGCACTAGTGAGCCACTTAAGAGACACGTCTATGTCTGACCTTTTTGTGCAAACTAAACAGCCGACAACTCTGATGTGTGTGCCAACTTTAAGGTTAATCTAATCACGCCAAGAGCCTTAAATATGCCTGAAATAAAAGTAAAGTTTGCCGCGTTGCCATGGAAACAGCGTTCGAGATATCAAAAATCCCTTCGCAATTTATCATCTACAATGTCTCGGCATCATGTTGACCACTTTTGGTGTCAATCGCATGAATATCCTAGAAGGAGTATTTAAAGGAACATCGGTGTCAACTGAAAGGCTTAAATATGCCTTTAAAATGAAAGTAAAATTTGACGCGTTGCCATGGGAACAGCGTTTGAGATATCAAAAATCCCTTCGCAATTTATCATCTGCAATGTCTCAGCATCATGTTGACCACTTTTGGTGTCAATCGCATGAATATCCTAGAAGGAGTATTTAAAAGAACATCGGATGGAACTGTCAAAAAAATCCACCTTTGTGACTGACAGACTTCCTGGCGCCTGGTGGTGGCGCTATACCCGAGACTCACAATAGGCACATCGATGCGATCGGAATCTTCAGGCGAACAAACACCCCCCTTGGCATCACAATAAGAATTTTTTTGCCTTAGATATTAGACACTTCCTGTTTCTCTGAATTCGCCACAAATTTGTCGACTCGCCACGGCAGCACCGTTCGAGATATCAAAAATACCTTCGCAATTTAGCAAGTACAAAGTCTCGACATCACGTTCACCACGTTTGGTGTCAATCCCATGAATCCTCTAGGAGGAGTATTTAAAAGTTCACCACATGCATTTTTGAAACAATACAAAATAGCCGACTTCCTGTTGGGCGGAGCTAAAATGTTTGAGTGCGAAAGTTGTTCAAGTCGATGAGATCTATATGCGTACCAACTCTCGTACATGTGCGTACATGTTTGCTCGATCTGTGCCCCAAAGTTTGTTTTTGCATTACAGGGGGCGCTACAGAGCTCCCTTGCCACACCCATATTTCAGCCTTTGCATGAGCCTAGTGGCACGTGACTTTGACATCTGTGCCAAATTTCCGATGTTTTCGAGCATGTTAAGGCACCCAAAGTGCACGCCAAGAGCTTAAATATGCCTGAAAATGAAAGTAAAGTTTGACGTGTTGCCATGGGAACAGCGTTCGAGATATCAAAAATCCCTTCGCAATTTATCATCTACAATGTCTCAGCATCGTGTTGACCGCTTTTGGTGTCAATCGCATGAAAATCCTAGGAGGAGTATTTAAAAGTTCACCATATGCAACTGTCAAGAAATCCACCTTTTGTGACTGCCACACTTCCTGGTGCCTGTTGGTGGCGCTATACCCGAGACTCAAAATAGGCACATCGATGCGATCGGAATCCTTGGCCGAACATACACACTGCGTTTCATCCCAATAAGACATTTTTTGCTTTAGATATTAGACACTTCCTGTTTCATTGAATTCGCCATAAATTTGTCGCCTCGTCATGGCAACACCGTTTGAGATATAAAAAATCCCTTCGCAATTTAGCAAGTCCAATGTCTCAGCATCATGTTCACCACGTTTGGTGTCAATCGTATGAATTACCTAGGAGTAGTATTTAACAGTTCATGACTGACACACTTCCTGGCGCCTGGTGGTGGCGCTATACCCGGGAGTCACAATAGGCACATCGATGTGATCGGAATCTTCAGACGAACAAACTACCCGCATGGCATCACAATAAGACATTTTTTACATTAGATATTAGACACTTCCTGTTTCTCTGATTTCGCCACAACTTTGTCGCCTCGCCATGGCAGAACCGTTCGAGATATCAAAAATCCCTTCGCAATTTAGCAAGTACAATGTCTCGACATCATGATCACCACATTTGGTGTCATTCGCATGAATCCCCTAGGAGGAGTATTTAAAAGTTCACCGCATGCATTTTTTAAACAATCCAAAATAGCCGACTTCCTGTTGGGCGGAGCTTAAATGTTAGAGGGTGAAAGTTGTTCTGGTCGATGAGATCTATATGCGTACCAACTCCCGTACATGTGGGTACATGTTTGTCCGATCTGTGCACCAATGTTTTCTGTTGCATTACAGGGGGCGCTACAGAGCCCCTTTGCCACGCCCGTGTTCCAGCCTTTGCCCGTTCGCAATGACAGACGACTCTGACGTCTGTGCCAAATTTCAAGAGTTTTCGAGTATGTTAAGGCACCCAAAGTGCCCAAAACTGTTAAAAAAAAAAAAATAATAATAATAAATATAGCTGCAAGCAGCAATGGCGGGCCCTCGCACGTTTTTTTACCGCTACACGATGCGTCCGAGAAAACGATGCCCGGTGGGCAAGGGCATCAAGTGGGTAAACATCAGTGGGCTATTTAATGTTGTTACTGAGCCATTTGGGGACTGTAGGTAAAAGAAAAACCCCACATTTTAGACAAATGGGGGCGCTAGTGAGCCACTAAAGAGACACGCCTTTGCCTGACCTATTTGTCCACTCTGAACAGCCGACAACTCTGATGTGTGTGCCAACGATTAGGTTAATCTAAGCACGCCAAGAGTCCTAAATATGCCTGAAATAAAAGTAAAGTTTGTGGCGTTGCCATGGGAACAGCGTTCAAGATATCAAAAATCCGTTCACAATTTATCATCTACAATGTCTCGGCATCATGTTGACCACTTCTGGTGTCAATCGCATGAATATTCTAGAAGGAGTATTTAAAAGAACATCGGCGTGTACTTAAAGGCTTAAATAAGCCTTTAAAATGAAAGTAAAGTTTGACGCGTTGCCATGGAAACAGCGTTCGAGATATCAAAAATCCCTTCACAATTTATCATCTACAATGTCTCGGCATCATGTTGACCACTTCTGGTGTCAATCGCATGAATATTCTAGAAGGAGTATTTAAAAGAACATCGGCGTGAACTTAAAGGCTTAATTAAACCTTTAAAATGAAAGTAAAATTTGACGCGTTGTCATGGGAACAGCGTTCGAGATATCAAAAATCCCTTCGCAATTTATCATCTACAATGTCTCGACATCATGTTGACCACTTCTGGTGTCAATCTCATGAATATTCTAGAAGGAGTATTTAAAAGAACATCGGCGTCAACTTAAAGGCTTAAATAAGCCTTTAAAATGAAAGTAAAGTTTGACGCGTTGCCATGGGAACAGCGTTTGAGATATCAAAAATCCCTTCGCAATTTATCATCTACTATGTCTCCGCATCATGTTGACCACTTCTGGTGTCAATCGCATGAATATTCTAGAAGGAGTATTTAAAAGAACATCGGCGTGAATTTAAAGGCTTAAATAAGCCTTTAAAATGAAAGTAAAGTTTGACGCGTTGCCATGGGAACAGCGTTTGAGATATCAAAAATCCCTTCACAATTTATCATCTACAATGTCTCAGCATTATGTTGACCACTTCTGGAGTCAATCACATTATTTCCCCAGGAGGAGTATTTAAAAGTTTACCACATGCAGCTGTAAGGTTTAAATATGCCTTAAAAATGAAAGTAAAGTTTGACAGGTTGCCATGGGAACAGCGTTCGGGATATCAAAAATCCCTTCGCAATTTATCATCTACAATGTCTTGGCATCATGTTGACCACTTTTGGTGTCAATCGCATAAACATTGTAGGAGGAGTATTTAAAAGAACATCGCATGGAACTGTCAAAAAAAATCCACCTTCGTGACTGACACACTTCCTGGCGCCTGGTGGTGGCGCTATACCCGGGAGTCACAATAGGCACATCGATGCGATCGGAATCTTCAGACGAACAAACACACCGCGTGTCATCACAATAAGACATTTTTTGCCTTTGATATTAGACACTTCCTGTTTCTCTGATGTCGCCATAAATTTGTCGCCTCGCCATGGCAACACCGTTCGAGATATCAAAAATCCCTTCGCAATTTAGCAAGTCCAATGTCTCGACATCATGTTCACCACGTTTGGTGTCAATCGCATGCATCCACTAGGAGGAGTATTTAAAAGTTCAACGCTTGCATTGTTTAAACAATCCAAAATAGCCGACTTCCTGTTGGGCGGAGCTTAAATGTTAGAGGGCGAAAGTTGTTCGGGTCGATGAGATCTATATGCGTACCAATTCTCGTACATGTGCGCTCATTTTTGTCCGATCTGTGCATCAAAGTTTTTTTTTGCATTACAGGGGGCGCTATAGAGCCCCCGTGCCACGCCCGTGTTCCAGCCTTTGGATTTCTGCGATGACGGACGACTCTGACGTCTGTGCCAATTTTCAAGAGTTTTCGAGTATGTTAAGGCCCCCAAAAAGTCCAAAAGTGTTAAAAAAAAAAAAAAAAAAAAAAAAAAAAAAATAATAATAATAATAATAAAAATAATAATCCGAGCAAAAACAATAGGGCTTCGCACCTAGCGGTGCAGGCCATTCTGGCCTGCTCCTCGGTGCTCGAGCCCTAATAATCCGAGCAAAAACAATAGGGCTTCGCACCATTCGGTGCAGGCCATTCTGGCCTGCTCCTCGGTGCTCGGGCCCTAATAATCCGAGCAAAAACAATAGGGCTTCGCACCATTCGGTGCAGGCCATTCTGGCCTGCTCCTCGGTGCTCGGGCCCTAATAAATTCGAGCAAAAACAATAGGGCTTCGCACCTTTCGGTGCAGGCCATTCTGGCCTGCTCCTCGGTGCTCGGGCCCTAATAACTCCTTGAGGAACAATAGGGTCCTCACACCCTGGTGTGCTCGGGCCCTAAATATAATGCAAATAGATTAAAATTGACTTTAAATATATCTTGAAATGCATTTAATATATTTGAAGTGGGTTCAATATAATACATTTAATATGCATTTAGTATAGTAGCTTTTAAATATATTAAGTATGTCCCAAAAAATACTATTTAAATATATTTCTTTTTCACCTGGGCTGTTAGTCTAAATGTTGTTAATCTAAATGTTAACTTACTAAATTTTAACTTATCAATCTTAACCTTTGTAACTATTATTTTAAATAGTTTTCTAACAACCTTTTCTCAACAAGCACAATTGTCAAGTGAATAGATCTTGTTGATCTAAACCGATTGGTTGATTCTCAGTCTAATGGATGTTCGCTCTAAAACGTGTCAGCATCATTTTCATATATAAGTTAACACACAGGAGTTTACGCTTTTGTAGAGAATAATGGCATTGGAAGGAAACGAGACCCCTCACATCCTCGTTTTGGTAGATACAGTTTTTTCTCAATTGCTTTGGCTCATTTCTTGAAACAGAAATTACATTTTCAAAACAACATGGACAAACCTCCAAACCACTTGGCAATTGTTCACAACAGAATTTAATTTCTCATTCATTTAATCAAATTGCAAATGTCTAAGTACATGTCTCAATATATCAGTACATCTTTGCAAAAGATTAAGTACAGGTAGCCTACATTTAGCACAATTTCCAAGTGAATAGATCTTGTTGATCTAAACTGATTGTTTGATTCTCAGTCTAATGGTTGTTCGCTCCAAAACATCTCTGCGTCATTTCATTGTATAAGTCATCACATGCACAATAGTCTGTTTAATTGTCAAAATTAAGAACATAATACCATGAATACCATATATGAATCCTTTGAACATTTGATTAATTTATTATAGCAATTGACAGTCAGGTGAAACTAGAACTTGACTAACGTAGGAGGAGTTTACGCTTTTTAAGAGAATAATGGCATTGGAAGGAAAGAGACCCCTCACATCCTTGTGTTTGTGGATGAAGCTGGCTTCAACTTGGCCAAGGACAGAAAACATGGCCGTAATGTTATTGGCCACCGGGCCACAGTGGATGTCCGAGGCCAGTGAGGGGCAATATAACTATGTGTGCTGCCATATCTGAGAATGATGTGGGCACTCACATCCCTGGTCTTGGCCCATACTATACACAGAAGCTCCTAATATTCTAGGACCGCCTCAATTATGATTTGATCCCTAAAAATAAGAAAGGTCTCGTAGGGCCTCACCTACCACAATATGTCATTGTATGGGACAATGTGAATTTCCAGTGTAGGGGATGGTTGCGACATGCATGCTGTTTCTTTCTCTTTGCATTGCACAACGCTGTGATGTGGACGAGAATCTGTGGCCAGAGAGACACCAGTGTGTAGATGGCCATGAGGGTGAGGACGGTGGCCAGGAAAGGGAAGGTGAGGACAGCGACCAGTGAAGAACTGTTAGTTGTGAAACTCCAGCTTTATTTACAGCATTGTAGGCTGCATATAATTTTTATTATATGGGATATTGTTTTTTGTATTTTTATTACAGTATTTTTATTACAGTATATTATGCTGTATATATTTTCTTTTTACTCTAATGTATGGAAGTTACTTTGTGTGTGAATAAAAGTGGTTACAATTTTCATTGGCAGTATGAGTGCAATGTGTGATGTCTAACCTTGGAGGCTACTCTTACCCTAAAATCCTATTTCTTTTTTTCCCCAGTTTTATACACAATTGTATTTTGTTAGTTATACAAAAAAAACAGTAGAGTAACCATTGTCAATGAAGGACTGGTCTAAGACTTAAAGGCGCTCTAAGCGAATAATGTGCGACGTCACTTCCTGTTGATGTTTGAACTGTTTTCAAACAGACAGAGCGTAGCTAACTCCTCTCCCTCCCCCTCCCTTCCGTGCTTTCATGAACGCGCCCAACCCCCACCCCCAAATCCTTCTTGTCGTTTATTGGCTGGAATACTTTGTTTTGTTTTGTGGTGGCTAGGTTTGGCCATTTGTTGATATTGCCGTTTGTGAAGCCTGGGCTGTCTACAGAGATCGCGTTTTTTTACAGTTTGATCAGCGGACAGGCAGCAAGCAGATAGTGAGGAGATGTTTCCGGTATGTAACAAAAAATGTTTTATGGTCTAAAACGCTTCAATTCGCTTAGAGCACCTTTAAAAGGTGGACATAAGGGATATTTCAATGGTCCCCTGTCATAATGAAAAAACATCTAAACATTTTGACTTGCAGTGCTTACACAATGTCACAGGGACGAAGCATTTTGGAGGCACTGACTGTTTAAATGAGAAAGAAATGTAGTTTTGACAAATGAGTGAACTGTTTTGGGAGAGGTATGAGCTTTTGCAAGTGAGCTATAGTGTTGTGCTGAACTGTAAGACTGTTTTGCCAAATGATCTTAGAGTTTTGAAAATGTAATTTCTGTTTCAAGAAATGAGCCAAAGCAATTGAGAAAAACTGTAAGACTGACTTGCTCAGGGTTCACTCCAACTCCGATGAACCCAAAGTACGACGTGCTTTGTCACTGCTACCACAATAAACTACTTTCATCAAGATTTTCAACGTCCTCATAATTTTTGCTTACACTGGCGAGCCAAGCAGCGAGGGATTTTAAAAAAAAAAAAAGCGGGGAAAAGTAAGAAAAACTGACTTTTCTTCTTTAATGCTGTTTTTGTTTTAGGGAACCCCCTTGTTTAAAAAAATCTAGAAAAGAAAATTGTAAGGAGAGGAAGGAATTTAGTTTGTTTAATTTAGCAGGAGGAGTTCTTAAGCCTATTCTATACAATTCTGTTTGAGATTCTAACGAAACTGAATTAAACCGACACAGTGTGGTGGCAGAGTTGTATTAGAATTTTTGTTTCTAACGTAGTTGAAGCAAAGTGTTTAAGTTTGTGTGTTTCTTAAGTAACTGAAACGTGGTGTTGTGTTGTTATAATTTCTGTTAAGATTCTAAATTAACTGAATCAACCCAACGTAGTGTGGTGGCAGAATTATAACAAAAGAGTTTCTAAAGTAACTGAAACTTCTTGTAGTGAGAGCCCGACGAACTGTGGCTTTGTGAAGTTTAAAACTAAAAACCCGAAGCAGTGTGGTTTTGCTCGATGTAGTAGAGTTTTAAACGTGATATATAGTGTTGTAAGCCCGAAGTACTGTGGCTGGATAGTTTAAGATATAACACAGAAGCCCGATGTAGTGTGGTTTTGTCCGACATACTGTGACAGTGTTATATTTAATCTATTTGTGAGTATTGGTGAAGCAGAGGTTTAGGCCAGAAGGAGTGTGGCCTCCAAAGTAGTGAGACTTTCAAGTTTAAAGAAACTTGGTTTGGAATTGTTATAATTTCTGTTAAGATTCTAAAGTAATTGAATTAACCCAACATAGTGTGGTTGCAGAATTATAACAAATGATTTCCTAAAGTAACTGAAATTGCTGTGTAGAGAGCCCAACGCACCGTGGCTCTGTGAAGTTTAAAACTAAAATCTGAAGAAGTGTGGTTTTGCTCGACGTAGTGTAGCAGTGTTTTAAACTTGATAACTGTTGTTACCCCTGAAGTACTACAGCTAGGTAGTCTGTTGTAAAATAAAACAGTGTGATGTGTCCGATGTATTGTGACAGTGTTATATTTAAACTGTTTGTGAGCATTCGTGTAGATGTACTTTAAGCCCCGACGGACTGTGGCCATGTCTGTTTCAGGTTCAGAGGCCTGACATATTGTGTTGTTAATTCATAAGTGTTCGACGTACAGGAACTATGAACAAACAGACTAACGAATATCTTAAAGCAACTAGATAACGTGTAGTCACTGTAACAGAAAGTTGTAAATACCTATTGAATTATTGCACATAATTCAGTAAGACGTTTGAAATGGAAAAGCTGATTGTTAAGTACATCACCAAGCATGGTTCACAGGAAATGTTTGATGGAATAGAGAACGTTGTTGATAAGCCATATGAATGGGCTATCTCTAAGTTTGAAACTTATCCTAAAATGCCTAAAAATGAAAAAGGAAAGGTTGCCAATGCGCTTCAAGTGGTTTTTGCCTCGTACAATGTAATTAGGAAGAGAATAGATGAGTTAAAGAGCACCTATAATGAGATAAACGTTTTTAAACATCCTTTTGTGTGTAGGTGTGTATTAGTACATGCTAACGATATTCAAAAAGTACATACCTCAAAGAAAACGATGACGCGAGTAATCTTCTCTAACGTTCTAGGACTACAAAAACACTCGGATTGTAGGCAACAGTTTACTTCCTGGGATTGGTGACATAGACAAGACCAACATTATCATAGTTCAACTCTCTCTGCTTTGCTTGGGTACGCCCTCAAAGACGGGGGTGAAGAGTTCAGAAGAGAGAGCTGAAATGGCGGAGGTTGGGAGTCCATCTGTTTCGAGTGTGTTTGTAAACTCGTTTCATCGTTTAAGCGATTAAATCTCTCGAGTAGACGCTGTCTCTTTAGATGCGAGGGCAAAATAGCACTTTATGGACTTCCACAGAGGCATCATGTTTAATACGGCTCCGGCAAAATCCAGTCAGAAGTTGTTTGTAAGTTCACGGAGTTTTCACAATGACTGCTTCATGAACCGAAGCTGGATTTGTGCGTTGTCTTCTCCTGAAAGTTGGATTACCGTGCACTTCTGGATCACATGGTGTAAGTATCCATGTTTATTATTTATCTTTTACGTTAACGTTACCGGTTACCTGAGCTTAACTTGTGCGTGTAGAGCTAAGCTTGCAAGCTAATTGTTTTGTGTTGTAATACTGTATTTCATACACAACGTACCATATTTACCCACGTGTATGTTCGTGTTATTGTGGAAAGTGCACTATTCAACGTGTGTGAGTCTTGAGCAACCAGGTTAGCGGCCCTACCACGGAGCAGAGTGGTGGGTGAGCCGGGAAGCACACGGGAGAAGGAAAATAAAGGAAATAAAGGAAGAGCATCATCATTCATTGTGAGTACATGGAATATTATACAGAGCATTATTGTGGAAAGTGTGCTGTTCAACGTGTATTGTGAGTCTTTCACTAAACAGGCTAGCGGCCCTACCACGGAGCCGCAGCAGCGACGTCCATCTTTCTGGCTTTCATTTTTACAACGCCCAATCGGTCTGGGAACAGTTCTAGGAAGACTGGGCTTCGACCTTATTTTTCACGTAGAGTGTGAGCTGTTCAGTGGGTGAGTCTGGGCCTTTGCTGTGAGTGTGTACACATAAAATTAGTGCAGTGTGATGCTGTGTTTATGCTGTCAGTAGCCCCCTTACTGAAACTAGTCGTGGGAAAACGAGAGGCTGTGGAAGCCGGCGAAGCGTTCGCAAGTTTATGCTGTTTCGCGACTCCTGCATTAAAGACCCAGGTGCAGCGCTCCCTTTGACGATCCTTTGGATTTGCCTTGGCTTTGTGGAGGTGGTGGCGAAGTATACCGGCGAACCAGACTGCTGTGAGTAGAACCCAAAAAGTGCTTTATGTGTACCAAGGAAACTGTACTGCTGTAAAAAGAGTTGTGTGGATTAATCTCACCTGTTACGGAGCCTCTTCAAAGGTGCGCCCCTGTTCCAGTTCTCTGTGATCGTAAGTGAAAGAGAGGAGTGGGCAGCGTTCGGCTCGGCGTGACAGTGTAAAACTCCCACCAAGTACAAGAGGCCTCTGGGAAGGCTCGTGCCACGACGTTCTACTACACAAAGGTCTGCGAGTACACCTACCGACTGGTTGCAGTGCAGTTGCCGTAAGTCCACTGCCCACGAGCAGTAATTGTTGTTGAATTGCCTGTTGAAAGTTCAAGTTATTACCAGCTAGAGAACGACTATACGAGACACAGCTACCGAATATTATTTACCTCTGTTTTTTGCTACGAGCCGCCAGAGTGAGCAGCCAAAGTCCCAGTTACCCGTAAAAGTAATCCTCTGTGTTACAGCTTTAAGCCTGCAGAAGGAGAGAGTCCAAGTCCAGCACCTGTGAAATACTTGCCTTGCACACCGCTATGAGTTACCTGGGTGTGAGGAAAAGTCTCAGTTACCTATAAAAGTTGTTCTCTGTGTTACAGCTATAAGCCTGCAGAAGGAGAGAGTCCGAGTCCAACACCTGTGAAATACTTACCTTGCACACCGGTACGAGTTACCTGGGCTAGAGGAAAAGTCCCAGTCCCTGTAAAAGTAATCCTCTGTGTTACAGCTACAAGCCTGCAGAAGGAGAGAATCCGAGTCCAGCACCTGTGAAATACTTACCTTGCCCACTGCTACGGGTTACCTGGGTGAGAGAAAAAGTCTTGGTCACTGTCAAGTAATACTCTGTGTTTACAGTTGCAAGTCTGCGGAAGGAGAGAGTGCGAGTCCAGTCGCCTGGGAGAACCTACCTTGTTCACCATTACGATAGAGCTGAGGAGCGGACTGCTCTAACGCAGGATAAGTGTCAGGTAGCCACTCCACTAAACCCAACATTTATTGTACCTTTCTTTTAATCTGCCTCCAGGAGAAGAGGAGGGCGCCACGGGATCAAGAAAACAAGGCATAGGAGCCTTGTTCCCCTGTCTTCCCCCCGGCCCTCAGCAGTGCCTTGGACCCCTGGCACTTGACCCCTCTCTTCCCCCCTGTATGGTCCATCTGGAGGACAGAAAAGGAATCATTTTAACTTCCCCCTTTCCCCTTTCCAACATTATTTTAAGTAATTTAAATAAAGTTTCATTTTAAATTATACTTACGCTGCGTTTGTCTGGTCATTGGGTTGGCTTTGGGACCTCCTCGAGGTGGAAACTAGGAAGGGGCGTGGCTGTTTACATCTGTGGTCCGCCCCGACCTGTGACATAACATTACAAATGATTTGTTTATGTATTTTACTGTTGTATTTACTTGAAGCTTTCTTAGATTTTGAGACGAAGTAAACACGCAATGTGTGTTGCGTATGTTGGGGCATGTAATATGTAATAGATGAACGTTTTAATGAATAGTCTAACAATTTATAGTCGTTGTGACCTATTGTTATAATATTTCTTTTTGACTGATTACATGTTTGTTGTATTTGTCTATATCCTAGATTCGCAGCAGGACACATCCTTTTACATTGTAGGCAGCAGTAGACATGATGTATAATGCCAAACATGCAACATGACAGTGGGCACACAGTACAAGGAGTCAGACTGGCATATGAGGAGCAAAGGTATGTAACACATATGATGTATTTAGCTAGTGATACCACTATCAGTCTTAAATGTATAACTGATGATGACAAAGTTTTTTTTCTCTGCATAATCATAGGAACCCAGGCAGTAGCGTCGTTTCATAATGTTTCCATCACCATCATCAGGGGATGCCTTTGCCTTCCATAGCCTGAGATTTCAGATTTGCGGCAAAAAAATTTGATTTTCCCATTTATTGGAATGCTGTGCAGGTATTTAAGTATTTTAGTAACTGTGTTAAATAAAGTAGTATTTACTTTTACAATAAATGTGTTGCTTGTTTATATTTTTACAGGTTGTACCTTGCAGCCATCCATTACAATGTCACCAACCCGTAACAAAAGCAGGAGAGGGAAAGTACTAGGTTATGTTCCCAAAAAACACAAGCGACATACTGTAAGCAGTAATGTTTTTATTTCAAATATATTAATAAAATAAAAACTTAATGTATGAAGCAGGAAAATAAATGATCAAAACAAAACTGTTTTTACAGTTATGTCGATGATGTTATCAGGCTTGTGATTGATGAGGTATTTGAAGATACACTGAAGGAAACCCCGATTCCGATGGACCTGGCATCACAGTTTGAGAGACCTTCAAAGGAGGCCGTGATTGCATGCCATCTCACGCACTTCAGTGTAGAGGTTGTCGGAAGCCAACATACTGACCAGTCTGATCAGGAAGCTCCAAGCGTATCTGGAGAACAACACACGACAGAATGATAACCTTATAGTGTCGTCTTAGATAGCCCCAGCTGACAAAGCTTTTGTAGATGGATGCATATAAATCACATACAACTTAGTAGCGTTACTGAGTGAACCTCTTTTATTTACTAAACCCGCATACATGTATATCCAACACTGCTTCCGGGTCTCCGCATACGTCCCCCTCCTTAAAGATAGATACATTTTAATAACTAACATGAACATTAACTTGAAACCAAGTTATCAGTAATTCAACAGAAGATTTAAACAGCTACCAATACACAACAGTGTATAGCTGATAAGCATAAGGATATCTATGTAACGTAGTCTTTGTACAGAGAGTTAGGCTTTGATATCCTGTATACCACCTTAGGCTGGGGCTCCATTGGGGGTTCAGTATTGTCCATAACCTGGACCTCTGTTGCTGCAGGTGGTGTATATTGTTCAGGTGTTTGTAAGAGGTTACATCTGTTTCTCACATACGTAGCTTCTCCGGCCTGAACCTGGTTACTGTTTGGCTGCGATGGCAACAGTTATAGGGAGAGCAATCTATCATATCCCCTGTTTGTCTGCAATCTCACCGTCTGTCCTGCATGCAATGAAGTCAAAGGCTTAGCTGATCTGTCATAACATGACTTCCCCTTTTGTCTGGCATGTATTAAGGCTTCCTTAACCTGTGTTTCCACCTTTGGCTAATACATTGCTTCGGTCATATGAATGAGGGTCTTGGTACATCTAGAAAGCAGGCGTTGGGCTTGTGAGGGCAGACCATCCCTTGGAATGTTGTGTAAACTTAATAGTGCTGCATAAACATCTGTTCCATCTCGTGCACACTTTTCTAGCAGGTGTTTGGCTGAGCGTACAGCCCGCTCAGCTAGCCTATTAGACTGGGGGTAATGAGGGCTGCTGGTGATGTGACGGAAGTCCCATGTGCTGGCAAATTCCAGAAACTCCTTGCTTTTGAAGTATGCTGCGTTGTCGGTCATTAGCTAAGTGTTATTCCCCCCCCCCACTCAAAAACATCAGCTGCTGTAAAGGCTCATAGTAAGTCTGGTACATCATGTAATTGAAGGGGTTCCTTTGTTTGGTGCGGCTTGAGGGCATTACAAGGAGCACATTTGGAGATGTCATGTTCAATGTCCTGGTATATGGTGGGCCAGAACAAAGGTCTCTCTGGCCCTGCGCTTTGTTGCTTCTAAGCCCGGGTGACCTTGATGCAGCTGTTTAGCATAGTAGTGTTGTAGCGAGTGGGGAATGACGAATCGCTGCTCACGTAACACCAGCCCATTGTCCAGTGTGAGTTAATCTCTTATAGCGTAAAATGGCCTTAAATCACTTGGCAGCTTCTTTGATGAATCAGGCCATCCCACTGCAATGATCTCAGCTAAACGCTTACAGACGTGGTCTGCCTGTGTTTCTCGTCGTAGTTCCTCAATTCTCCTTGAAGATAAAACTTCCACCGTCATCACATCATAGTCCTCACAGGTGTCTGCCAGGTCAGTGAGGGCTAAGTGTGCACGTGAAAGAGCGTCGGCTAGATATAACTCTTAGCCTTTTTTGTAGACGCCTTGGAGGTTATACCGCTGCAGCTTAAGCATCATTCTCTGAAGGCGGGCAGAGGCTGAATGTAATGGTTTCTTCAGAATGGTGATGAGGGGCTGATGATCTGTTTCGACGACCACCGGACGACCATATATGTAGTCATGGAACTTCAGACAAGCATAGACTAAGGCCAGCAACTCCTTTTCTATTTGCGCATAATATGACTCAGTCTCTGTGAGCGCTCTGGAGGCAAATGCAACTGGCTTGTTATTTTGGAGGCAAACAGCACCCAGGCCGTGTTAAGAAGCATCCACAGATAGCACCACTGGCTGATGCACATCGAAGAACTGTAGTACTGTAGGACTTATGAGGAGCTCTTTAAGTTTGGTGAACGCTGCCATGTGGTGTGCCTGCCAGCTCCATGGCACATCCTGCAGGAGTAGCTGATGCAGTGGTGCCGTGATTTCACTGTACCCTGGGATAAATTTCGACAAGTAATTTGTCATGCCCAGGAACTGTTGGATACCATGTTTGTCCTCTGGGGTTGGCATGGATCGGACTGCCTCTGTCTTCGTAGGGTCAGGCTTTATGCCCTGGTCAGTCAGTAGATGGCCCACATATGACACCTCAGACACCCGGAAACGGCACTTATCAGGGTTTAGCTTCAGCTTTATGGCCCGTATTCTGTTCATGACTTGTCTGAGGCGCATATCATGTTCTTCTGTTGTGCTGCCCCAGACTAGGATGTCATCGACAACGATCGCGCACGGTTGGCCTTCAAAGAGCTGCTCCATGCACCTTTGGAAAACTTCACTGCCCGTAGATATTCCATAGGGCATTCGGAGGAAAGCATATCGTCCCACTGGGGTCATAAAGGTGGTCAGCTTTGATGACTCCTCACTAAGTGGCACCTGCCAGAATCCACACTTTGCATCCAGGATGCTAAACACCTTGGCTCCTGGCATGTCAGCTATTACCTGTTCTATTGTCTTCATAGGGTGATGTGGCCTAAGGAGGGCTTTATTGAGGTACACAGGATCGATACAGAGTCTTACAGCACCATCTTTTTTACATGCAGCCACCATGGACGACACCCACTCAGTGGGCTCCTGAACAGGTTGGATAACTCCCATCTCAGTCATTCTGTGAAGCTCCATGATTATTTTGTCCTTCATTGCCAATGGCACTCGTCTGGGAGCACATATTTTGGGGTGCACAGAAGTGTCCAGGCGCATGTGATACACCCAGGGCCGGTTTTTGCTATGGGCAATGTGGGCGAACGCCCAGGGCGCAATCTCTGTGAGGGCGCACGAGCGCCCTAAAAAAAAAAATTATATCAAAACAGTTTTCTGGAAGACTACCGCTCATTTCCATGTCAAGTTAGTGCTGAAATACACACAGGTTGTGTGTGTGTCAGAAGAGGCATGGGGGAGGGGGGAGGGGAATCAACTTCAATTGCAAGTCCCTCGCTCGCCTTAAGGGGGGCGAGCGAGGAATTGACTGATCCCAGGCCAGAGGCCACACGACACAAACTGCTGCGTCTCCTTCCAAATAAATTGCATTTTTCATTCCTAAAATTAACATAGACCCATATACCTACGAACATGTAATTAATTGGGTTATGCAAAAAAAGTATAGTCATCTACGTGACTCACGTCACGTGACTCCGGTTGATTGACGGCCGAACGGACGTTGTTGTTGGCAAAATGTAATGCAAAGTTAATGATGTCAAGTCTTCATCATCATGGATCAAATTAAAAGACCAAATAAGCCTTCAGTTACCCAGTTCAGAAAAAGAAGACAAGAAGATGAGGAGAAATGGGCAAAAGATAAAGGTATGCCGATTTCTATGAGTGACAACGTGAGTGACAGTAATATCTATGAAATACATGTGCATACTAATGTGAAATTCATACCAATACATCATAAGTTAGTAATGCATACATATACACTTGTGAATAACTTGCATATACATGTAAACTTAATGCACGCATACACCTATAAAAACTGAAATATACATATAAACTTAATACACGCATACACATATAAACACTTGCATATAAATATAAAGCAAATGCAGAACAATGAGGAGAAAGTAAAGGTAGGCTACACGCCTTTCTCCCTTATATGATTAAAGGATTAAATGTAATTTTTAAAACGAGAGCGCATTGTTTATGCTTGTCAAATTTATGCTGGCTGGATGAATGCAGAACCAACAATATCTTAAGGCATTTTGTCATGAAATATTAGATTTATTTATTCGTATTTGTTGACAATATTTTCCTTTTTTATTCTCTCGTGTAAATTATCACGATTGTCTTTTTCGTGTCACTCAGCACAAATTTCTATAGCCTATAATTGTTTTCCATTAACACAAATAAATACTGTATATCAAATACTGCGTGATGAAATTTTGTGACCGAGTCAGCATAAATTTGACAAGCATAAACAATGGGCTTTCGGTTTAGTTTTTTTTTTAATTAACGAAATTTTAAAATTACATTTAGCCTAAGTTGGCTATGATTAATCTTTTTGTCGCAAGGTAGAAAGGCGTGTCGCCTACCTTTTTTTTCTACTTGTTCCTCGTTGTTCTGTATTTGCCAATAAATAAATAAATAAATAGGCTACTTAGTTTGTTTAAAACTGTCATATTTGTTATCAAAAAATCACCAATATATGCTACATAATAACAGCAATAGAACTTATTTCTTTTTCACTAAAACAGGAAAGTTCCTTCAACGCCACAGCCATTATTTTGGTTAAATTAAGAGTATGCGTGCCTATTCTACTTTTTGTAAAAGGCAAAAAGGATTAAAGGGATAGTTCGGCCAAAAACGATATTAAACCCATGATTTACTCACCCCCAAGCTGTCCGAGTTGCATATGTCCATCGTTTTTCAGACAAACACATTTTCGGATATTTTAGAAAATATTTTAGATCTTTCTGTTCATTAAATGTAATGTCACGGGGTCCAGCAATAGTCCACGACCTTCAAGTCCAAAAAAGTGCGTCCATCCTTCACAAATTAAATCCAAACGGCTCCAGGATGATAAACAAAGGTCTTCTGTGGGTAATCCGTGCGGTGTTGTTGTAGAAATATCCATATTTAAAATGTTATTAACGTTATAAACTACCTTCCGGTAGCGCCGCCATCTTGGAGTGATCCGCATTCAGGATGAGAGCTTACGCAGCGTACAGAGTTTCTCTGCTGCTGCTCTGTGCCCCCGCCCTCCGAATTTGTCATACGTCACTAAGAAAAGTGCGTACACTACGCTAATACTCTCTCCTGAGTCTAAGATGGCGGCGCTACCGGAAGGTAGTTTATAACGTTAATAACATTTTAAATATGGATATTTCTACAACAACACCGCACGGATTACCCACAGAAGACCTTTGTTTATCATCCTGGAGCCGTTTGGATTTAATTTGTGAAGGATGGACGCACTTTTTTGGACTTGAAGGTCGTGGACTATTGCTGGACCCCGTGACATTACATTTAATGAACAGAAAGATCTAAAATATTTTCTAAAATATCCGAAAATGTGTTTGTCTGAAAAACGATGGACATATTCAACTCGGACAGCTTGGGGGTGAGTAAATCATGGTTTTAATATCGTTTTTGGCCGAACTATCCCTTTAAGTAAAAATAATGAATCGATACTTGATAAATGGGTTACTTGTTCATCATATTTATTGTAATATAAAGAAATGCATTACATTTTTTTTTATTAAACAAAGCCCACCTTTTAATCTCGCTGGTGGCTGATCTGTCCTGACTGGAGCTGTGCGGCAGACACATTCCAAATGAACCTACAGGACGTAATGTGATAGACTATGATCGAGGTCCTTCAAGATTCACAAAAAACTATTACAAGAGTTACAAGAGTCGGCTAGATGGGTGGCATACTCCATGTCAGAGTCCTACACGCGGGCGGGCTGGCGGATACGGGTATCCAGCGAGTGAGCTGTTAATATTTATTGTAACGGGTAGAATAATATTAACATTTACTTTGCAGTCCTGGTAAGGGTGGAATGGCACAGGCAGACTGCGGGTCTAAAAGTCAAGTTTTGATTCGATTCCGTACACGCTGATAGGCAGCTGCTTTTATAAACGTCTTCTGCTTGTCTGTGTCCATGCTCAGTCTGGAAACAGTTAAAGATTTCTAATAACAGCGCGATTTGTGAGTGCATTCCGGTCACGGTCTGTATATCAAATGCATCCGATCAAATAGTTCAATTAGTGCTGCTGTCAAATAAGGCTCGGGTTTTTTGTTAATTACTGCAAGTTACATCAAATATAGCGGTGCACCCGCTTGCTTCATGGTAGCTGCGGTCACCTTGGCTCCTCCCCTCCATCGAGACTTTTATTCTGAAATGACTTCCTTTTATACCGAAATGACTTCCTTTTATACTGAAATTACTTCCTTTTATACTGAAAGTTTGTATGTATATGTGAGTGTTTAATAGGTGTATGCGTGCATCAAGTTTATATGTATGTGCGAGTGTTTTTATGTGTATGCATGCATCAAATTTATATGTATGTGCACGTTTTTTTTATATGTATGTGCGAGTATTTTTATGTGTATGCGTGCATCAAGTTTACATATATATGCAAGTGTTTAATGGGTGTATATGCATGGACAGAGTTTATATATATGTGCGAATGTTTATATATGTTTGCGTGCATCAAGTTTATATTTATATGCAAGAAGTGTTTATATGTGTATGCGTGTATTAAGTTTATATGTATATTTCAGTTTTTATAGGTGTATGCGTGCATTAAGTTTACATGTATATGTAAGTTATTCACAAGTGTATATGTATGCATTATTAACTTAAGATGTATTGGTATGAATTTCACATTAGTATGCACATGTATTTCATAGGTATTTGCTTAAACATCCAACAGTATGCATGTATATGCGAGTGTTTATATATGTGAATTCATGCTTTTACATATGTATTCATAAGTGAAGTATGTTTTTTTAGCCACACGGCCCCTCATAGTATAGGGTTTTTTTATACAATGTATATTATATTACACAATATAATATACAGTATAAGATGTATATTAGTGAAATTTATTCAAGTGCTTTCACAGTACCAAGATTTTTTATGGGATTATCAAGACAGCATACTTAAATGGTATAAAAATTTGCATAATATACACTGTAAAAAGTTAAAGTTGGTTCAAATTAATGATATTGCCTAAAAATGTAATGTTTTTTCAATTTAAATTTTCTCAGTTTAAGTGAAATAATTAAAGTTAAAAATGTTTAAATATAGGTGTTACTAATTGAAGTAAGTTTTTTTAAGTAGAGCCGCTTTTGGTTTTACAGTTTATGACAGGTAAATAAAATACCATAAAATGTAAGTAACATCTACAATAGCATTATCAACCTCAAAAATTGCGAAGTATCTACAAAGTTGCAGTGACATCATTACATGTAAAGTGATATTAATAGAGTATTAAACCCTGACCCAAAACATAATGTTAGCAATGTTAGCAATGAGCAAGCAAAATGTGAAAGTGACAAAGATGGAAAAATTTCAATGGTGTTTAAGTGGAGAAATCCAACTTAACTTAATCATCTTGTTCAGGCTTGATCATCAAAGCATTTTTTATCTAAGTGTTTGCAAACTTTAGTATTTTCTTATAAACAGCTTGTGAGTAAATCAAAATGATGTGACTCATCATCTTATTTTTTTAAATAGCACTATGTTTGTCTATTTCATTAACATGTTAAAAACTTAATCAAGATGGTGCAAAATCATGTAAAATAAATGTATGTACTTATTTGTAATGTTGTTAAACATTTCTTGAAGCAAATTTAAATTAAAATATTTAAATACTAATATAATTTGAATGTCTTCATGATTCATAAATGTATGGTGTCACATGCTGCTGTGACTGTATAACATTGCTGGCTTTCTACAGTATTGGCTGATTCAGAGGTTAAGGGCGGCCATTTTAGGTTGAAATCATTGTAGTCCTCAGTTTGCGGCACTTAAGTCAGCACTTAAGAATGAGTCTTACACTTTACGGAAAGTTGCTTTCAGCCTCTTTATAAACGTCTCCTATTCTCAAACTGGTCCTACTCCTTACTAAGAATTTTTTGACACTTAAGTTATAGCTAAAGTCTATTCTTAAGAGCATTTCTGAGATGTTTTATACATATGGCCCAGGTTTTCAAGCAACTTAGACCGGCACTGCCCGAACATTTTAAAGTTAGAACGGTGTCTCTGTGTCAAACGGCCTAGTCACAGGAGCTGGCCAAAAATTAGGTCGGAATAATAATAATAAGAACACTTATGAAGAACAATAAGTTGCAAGCACACTTAATAATGTGTTAAATAGTATAACACAAAACAATGTGTTTCTTAGACTGTAACAGAAAGAGTGTGTGTACATATTGGAGAAAAGTCATACTTCTGAAAAGTTTATTTGTGATACAACAGATGAAATAAATCGTCCTACTGGGCTATGATTAATTCAGCGGAGCATGTTAAGAATTTAAATGGAAATAAAGGGTCATTTAAATGGAAACCCAAATATAAAGACCATAAATTTGGTCTCATCTGAACATGAGGACTGAGAAACAAAACATTAAGCTTGATCTGACCAGTGATACTGATGGAAGTGATTGAGGAACATCTGTGGTCTTTCTTCTGTGGAATGAGCTAAGGAGCTTCATCCCACTCAGGTCAGTCAGTGTGAGTGCATACGTAAGGGCAGGAGGTGAGGGTTTATGGGTCAGTAGCCAAATTCAGCTTGGTGTTTTTTCTTAGCCATTGTGTCTAAGGTCCCTGATGTTCCATTAGAAAAGGGAGTTCAGAGTGCTGTGTTCCATCAACACTGTAGAGAATGCAGAAAATTAAAAACTCAACAGCTGTGTGTGTAGGGAGATAAAGAGACTTGGAAAAAGATTTGGAGAAATTTGATCTATCATTTAGAAAGGTAAACTACTTGTGTGTGTGCAAGTGGGAGTTTGTGCTCATACACGTGTGTCGGGTGCGTGCGTGTGTTAAAAATACAAGCTTGTGAGAGCTTGCATGAGAAAATGAAAACAGTCAGATCATATTATGGTGCCCCCAGGAGAAGAGTGTGGGGGATGATCAATTCTCCCGGAAAGTTTTGGAATGGCTGTCCACCCGCGCACACAAATTGCCTTGCCACCTCTGAGATATATATGCATACCATAAACTAACAGAGAAGAAATAAATTTGGGATTATCCAATTCAAACAGACCTTTCTTACATCCTTACTACCCACACAATCCCAGCCCACAAATTGTTGAAGTTCCGGTTTGGTTTAGTGAAAATTGGAAACATATTTGTTGGTTTTTATGCCAGATTACTCTGTAAGAGTCTGGTGTCACACATCAGTATAGTATTTCAACCACCATTTAATATCTTTAAAAAACTGGGTTCCAAGTAGAGATATATTAACATTCATATGTGCCAGGGGCGGAAATCCAGGAAATTTGGTGTAAAATACAACAAGAAAAAGAACACAGAAATGTGAATAAACAACAGATTATTTTAAATCATTATTTACATTATTCCGTTATGTTACAGTTCATTACAGAATAATGGAAATAAAAGGATATGGAGGATTATGTGAATGAATTCATGGTTCACTTGACTCATCAGCTAGGAGTCGGATGATGCTATGCTGAACGCATGATTTCAGATGGGGCTGAACCACATACACCTCCCTTAACTGTCCTCACAAAGTGCCCACTGGTGTCCCTGAACCCAGCCCAGGGTCTGCTGGTATCCCTGAACTTAGCCCATTGTACGCTGGTGTCCCTGAAATTAATCCAGCATCCACTGGCTTCCCTGAACTCAGCCCAGTGCTGGCTGTCTACCCTGAACTCAGCCCAGTGCCCGCTGTCTACCCTGAACTCAGCCCAGTGCTCGCTGTCTACCCTGAACTGAATGGACCAAGGATAGGACCAGACCAGAGGGGGCTAAACTGCCCTGTGGCAGGGTCATTGACATTCAATGGAAGAACCCATTCCTACATGCATACATACTCACCAAACATATGTAACCTATTTTTATGCTGCATCCGTTTTGAAACCGAAAGAAGCAATATGTTGGAGAAATGCTATACGGCGCTACACAAATGTTTACAGTTGTAATAGGAATCAACAACTTTCACATTTGCTGTTTGTGTATGTGTGCTTTTGACAGGTGTATGGTTGCTAGCAGGAAAGTGATGGTGCTCACCTTACATAGAGTGAATAAAAACATTATGAGAATCCATTAGCTCTGTTGTCATGGAAGCTTGGGTCGCAGACAAGCAACATATAGCATGTTAACCCAAGGACAACATTTTTGTAAAAACTAAACCCACACCAAACCCCAAGCCTAACCATAACTGAACCCTAAAATCAGAGAGAAATTATAAATAAAAAACAATGGTCTAGGAGCAGCTTATCATGCTTGAAAGCTTAAACTTTAAACAAATGTCACACCGTGACTTTTTCTTGGGGCGGAACTAATGGTGGGGAAGAGATAGTTTCCGCCCCGACTGTTAACCGCAAACACCGGAACTTCCGGTAAACTCTGGGAGGCAAATTGGGCCGTATTGGACACAGGTGTGAGTAATAAACACGGCGTTTGGGGATTGGTCAATGAGGAGAAGGAGACGAGTATAAAGAGAGCTTTAGAAATTCAAACGGAGAGTTCTTACAAACCGATCCGGTGCGAGGAGTTGAGTTCTGGGCGAAGTCACTACTTGTAAAGGCGGAGGTCGTCATCGACTGGGTGAAGAAGGAGACAAGGACATTAAATACTGGGCTGAGTATATGACATTCAATTGATGTTATGATGAGACAGCATCTGTAGACCATTGATGTATTTTGAGTAGTAATCATAGGTGCTACCCACCGGAAGTATCGTCAAGGACGATCGACCGTAGCAGACAACCGATGGTGTGAAGAGGATCGGACAGCTGAAAGGAGAAAGAGACAAAGGCAGAGTGTTATTGTCATACGTGAGTAACTCCGTACATTGTACTGTGCATTATTGTGGAGAGCGCATTATCCAACGTGTGTCGTGAGTTTCTAATAAACAGGTTAGCAGCCCCACTGTGGAAGAGAGTTGTGTGTGTGAGCCGGGAAGTAAAAGCAGAGGAAAACGCAGGAGGCCGGGCGGCCATTTCCAGATTCTTTTCCCTCCATTGAGAACAGCGCCCAACGAACCCTAGTCAATTGTGGCTCTGACCTTATTTCACTTAAAGTGTGTGGAGTGCTGTGGGTGAGTCCTTGTCTTTGCCGTGAGTGTGTACACTTGAAATCTGCAGTGTATTGCTGTGTTTGTGTCGTCAGAAGCCACTTCTATGCTGGAGGAGTCGTGGTGACATTAGTGCACGCTGAGGCTAGTGGAGTGCTACCTTAAGTCCGATATAAATCATAACTTCCTGCATGGGGACCTAAATGTGACGTCCTGCATAGACCTTTTGGATCCTTCTGGCTCTGTGAAGGCGGTGGTGAAGTATACATGCAAGCAAGACTGGTGTGAGTAAAACCTCAAGGTATACCTTCATACAAGGAGGAAGTTTTGCTGTTGCAAATTAGTTGTGGAATAATTATACCTGTTGTGGAGCCTCTTCAAAGGATTTGCCCCTGTCTAGATCTCTGGAACCGCAAGTGGAAGAGAGGAGAGAGAAGTGTTTGGCTCCGCACGACAGTACTCAACTTCCCCCGACGTACAGGGAGCCCCTGGGTAGGCCTGAGTCCACCGCCCAGGAGAAGTATTCTATGTGAAATCCCTGTTGTGTTGAGAAATTGTAGGACCACAGTGAAGTCCCAGTCACCTGTAAATTGTCCACCCCCTGTGTGAAGTAGAGTGTTAGTAAATCGAGTTGTGTTACCTGGAGTCGCAATAAACGCCCCAGTCCTTTGTATATTATTCACCTCCTGCCCGAAGTTAAGTGGCTGTATATTGAGTTGCTTTACCGGGAGCCACAGTAAAGCCCTAGACCTCCGTGAAGTACTTACCTTTGTCCATTGCTACGAGCTACTAAAGTGAGAATAGAGCCCAGTTACCTGTAAAGTGTTTATCTGTGGCCACAGCTACGAGCCTCCAGAGTGAGAGAGTAAAGTCCAGGTGCGCCTGAGAGGTACTTACCTTTGTCCACTGCTACGAGCTACTAAAGTGAGAATAAAGTCCCAGCTACCTGTGAAGTACATACCTTTGTCCACTGCTACGAGCTACTAAAGTGAGAATAGAGCCCCAGTTACCTGTGAAGTGTTTATCTGTGTCCACAGCTACGAGCCTCCAGGGTGAGAGTAAAGTCCCAGTGCACCTGAGCAGTACTTACTTTTGGCCACGGTCCAGGACTACCTGATCGAGTTGTATGTCACCAAGGGAGGTGAAGCCCCAAGCGCCCTGTATAGAGACATCGGAGGACTAAGTTAACTATCAGCCAGCCTCACGGAACCAAGTAACAGGTAGTCACTTTCACCAGATAGAATATTGATGGTGTGTCTTATTCTGCCTTCAGGAGAAAAGAAGGGCACCACGAGTCAACAAAACCAAAAGGGAAGGACCAAGGGCTTCCCAAAGGGACGAAGGAGCTCCGTCCCCTCTCTCCCCCCTGTGGCGATACTTACCATTGCCGTAGATTTCCCTCTGGCCCCCGTTCTCCTTCTGCAAGACAGGACACGACATTTTAAGATTTCCCTTGCCCCTTCCCTAATAATTTTAACTAATTTAAATAAAGTTTATTTTAATTATACTTACGCTCTCTGTGTGTCTGGTCATTGGGGTGGCTTTGGGACCTCCTCGAGGTGGAAACTAGGAAGGGGCGTGACCCGCAACACCTGTGGTCCGCTCCGACCTGTGACACAAACTGTAAACATATTTTCTGAAATCTGATTGTTGATTGAAATTTTGTCCCAGGTTCAACATAATGTTGCCCTAAGGACATCAACCACTTGGCAAAATCAGGATAGCCATGAAGGAAGTAACAGCTGAGCATTTTGAACTTCCATTCTCTCTTTCAATGTGTAACAAGTCCTATCTGTGTTTGCCCTGTGTTTCTGTCTGTTGTTTTCCCTCCTGTTCATTTGTAGCTCCACCCCCTTGTTTGTTGCCATGGACATTCATTGAACTCATTCATTACCCATTGTGTGTTGTCATGGTTACTCATTGTATCTTCTTAGTCATTGGTTCTTGTCTCATATATATACACTGCTAGTTCATTATGTGTTGGCTAGTCATTGTTCTATGTTACCTTTATGTTTAGAGTGTGTTTACGCATGTTGTGCTTTTCTTGTTTTGTACTTTGTTAATAAATGTGACCAGTCACGGAAAGAAGTGACACAAGTCGGATCTGGGCCATTTTGAGTTATTCACAGATTCTAAAAGTGCAGTTTCTAAGCTTTCCAACGATGTGTAACACATGGAAATCTGATAAGATTTGGAGAAGTTGTGGCCATTTGAATGTAGGAACTCAGAAAAACTCATACAGAGAAAAGCGAGACGAAAGTGACTCTTCTTTCCAACTGGGGGAGACAATAGGGCTCATTTACATCTCATTTAGCTAAGCCATACCCCCTGTAAAGCCTTTTTGAGATACAGATGTTCTAGCATCATATGTAGTATTTTATGACAGAAGTCCGAATGACAACATGCAAAAATAAACATGAGTTTTTACCTTTGTGTGGATCACAAGTCGAATCCAGTCTGTTTCAGATGTTTGAATAATCCAATGTCCATTTTTGTCCACAAATGCGTATAATCCGTAAAATATGGATATATAGTCTATTGTTTACATCAGATTTCGCATGAACGTCTGGTAATACAATATAATATACAATCTGAGGACTATTTACATCGTGGCATGTAAGGGTATATGAGATTACACTCTGGTAATTTACGTTCCGTTAAACACATGAACCCGCCTTCAAAGTTTGTATTTAAATTAGAGAGGTAGTATAATACATAATCCAAACAGTGCCGTCGAAAACCTTTAGGGATGTAACCAATCGCTCACTCGTTCCTCCATCAGCCAATGACTTCATGGAAAATATTGATAGACAAAACATGTAGCCAATTATATAACGAATTCTCTCTGTAATTTATATGTGTTTGGACTCATGCTGCGCTGCAAGAACTGACAGAGAGATGACGTCAAAGTACCGCTGCTCTACATAAAGTCAGTGACGCGGCTGACTGTTATTTATTCCGCCCCACCTTTTTTCTTTTTCTTTTGTTTTGTGCGCCCGAGCTCCATTTACAGTCTGGGGAGACGCACGCTGTAAGTTTGAAAAAAAAAACTTAGCAAACATGTCTGAGGAACAGGGCAGCCGCGTCACTACAGTCGCGTGACTTCACGCTCGAGCCGGAAGACAAGACAATGCTGAATAAAGTCGTAATTCTTGCTATTTTTGGACCAAAATGTATTTTTCAACACATTCTTACTGACCCACTGATGTCACATGGACTACTTTGATGATGTTTTTTTTACCTATATTTATGGAAACCATAAATATATTTTAAATGAAGGCGACTGAAAGCTCTCGGACTAAATTTAACGTTAAAACATCTTAAACTGTGTTCCGAAGATGAACAGAGGTCTTCCGAGTTTAGAACGACATAAGGGTAAGTCATTAATACATTATTTTCATTTTTGGGCAAACTATCCTTATTTAGTAGTCACCCTGTACCCTTTGGGGGCGGGGTTGAAACACGAGCTTATACATTATGTAAATATACACACAGACAATGACGGGGGGCTGCACGCTAGAATCTCCGGAAAAACAAGCCGATTTCAACCGCAAAATGTACGCTTTTAAATATACAAAAACTGCTATCTCAAACATGGAGAGGCTTCTTCGTGATCTCAACTAACAGATTCTGCAATAAAATGAAAATCACAAATTTTGAAAAAAAAACTTTGTTTCTCATTATCTTGAAACTTGTGCTGCTGACATGTGTCACTGGTTTCCGTGACGTGTCACAAATTCTACAAATTGGATTTGGATCCTCACTTTGCCTCTGCTTTAAACCATAACAGATCGACTAGCCACAAATGGCAGCAGTCAACCTTGTCAGCCTACGCCAAGGTAATCAGTCCCTCGAGGACCATCTTCAAACATATCTGGACATTTCCAACACCACTCACCTACCCGACTGTATGTTAATAGACTTTTTTTGCCATGGATTAAAGCAACCACTCAAAGACATTCCTACACGTAAATATCCTCAAGGATCATTTCAACAGTTTGTTGAATATGTACGGGTGTTGAGCGGGTCCTGCTCCACTGTGGGTGAGGCAGAGGCGGACTCCTCGCCTAAACTGTTTTTTTGGGGGGGCAGTAGGCATCAGGCTCCGCAGGCTGGAGAACCAGGCCAGTCACGGATGCCTGTGTGTGCTGTGCCTAAGGTGGCTAGCCCAAGACTTATGCCTAACCCTGTTTCTAAGATGGTCATTCCAAAACCCACTCCACAAGTCAGCAAGCCGAGTGAGTCGTCCGAGTCTTCTGAGCCAGCCAAGTGAGTTGTCCGAGTCTTCCGAGCCAGCCGAGCAAGTCGTCCAAGCCAGCCGAGTGAGTTGTCCGAGTCTTCTGAGCCAGCCGAGCGAGTCGTCAGAGTCTTCCGAGCCAGCCGAGCGAGTCGTCCGAGTCTTCCGAGCCAGCCGAGCGAGTCGTCCGAGTCTTCCGAGCCAGCCGAGCGAGTCGTCCGAGTCTTCCGAGCCAGCCGAGCGAGTCGTCCGAGTCTTCCGAGCCAGCCGAGCGAGTCGTCCGAGTCTTCCGAGCCAGCCAAGCTAGTCGTACAAGTCTTCTGAACCAGCCGAGCGAGTCGTCAGAGGCTGAATTCTAAATCGCATACTTACTGAGTAGGTACTGAGTTTCACTAAGTACCTACTTAACGAGCGCCAAGACGGTACGTACGTTTGCGTTAGTATGGACAGCATCCGCCATTTTGACGTTATAGTTCATGCAGAGCCACAAGAACCGACAGGAGGACGACATCACAGTACCGCGAGAGCGACTCGAAATCAGGCTTCTCCATATGATTTCTGGAATTGCTCTCACGGTACTTTGATGTCATCCACCTGTTGGTTCTTCCAGCGGTGCATGAACTCAAACAAACCTAATAACAGCCATGAAAACGTATGTGTGTGCTAGGGGTGTCCTCGACTAAGGATTTACATATTCGAATCAGAATTGTTGAATCTTTCCATGGTCGACCGATAGTCGAATCATCTATGTTTGTGTACATGGGTTGGGAGGGGGTCAGACCAGGTACAAATTGGTAACTTTTATTTTCTTTCACAAGCAGCACACATAAACAACTTTCTGATAAAGTGACCAAAACAGTCTTTCAAGTAATAAACGAAGACAAAACTGACAATGCATTTATATATATTTTTTTAAGGTAAAATGTATGGCAACATTTGTTTAATTATTCCTCATAACATTTTAAAGCCACGATCTACAGAACATCACACAAAAACACATTTTGACAAACTAAACCTAAAAAAATAACAAAGGTGTTCCTGCCTTGGAAACTCCGGCTACAATTAAGTGTTTTTATTTAATTTGGAGATAGCGCGTCAAAGCAGTCATGACCAAAAAAACCCGACAAATGAGAAATGACAAATAATTTGTGATTGTGACTGTAAATGATAAAAACTAATCTTTATATACAATTCATTAAACGTTAATTTATAACAAGAAAAACACTGAAATTAATGATTTTATAGACACTGCGCGTTATTATTTAGCACAGAAATACCTGCTTGCTTGCTTTGACTTTGATCGTCTCTGTATTAACTTTAGATACAGAAAAACCGGATGATATTATTTATTTTAGGAATCTCTTTGCTATCATTTGAAAGTGAACACCGACCGACTATAATATTAAATCACAAGAAAGACATTCGTGTCAGGCAGAAATAGGTTCGGTGCAGATACTAGTTTCCGTTTCATCACCGGAAAAAAAAACGGCTTACCTGTTTTGTAACTTTTGACAAGATAACCAGTCTGTTTTAAATACATTTTAAAAACTTATACTCGTCGAAAAACATCCGTTTTTTAATGTTTAGTTTGATGAACTCCTAAATATGAGACGCAGAGCACCTAGCCCGTTCGGCTAAATTACATGCGCAAGCATGGCCAGCACGCAATAGCGCAACATCCATACAACGAAAAGCTATCCAAAATTTACATACTTAAATTAGATCAGAATTTACGTTTATAATAAATACAATTTTTTAAATAAAATAAGGTCAGAAGTAACAAAGTGCAGAACAAATATGCAAAATGCCTCAAGTGCACGGAAACAAAACACAAGCCAAATAGTTAAATTAGATAACCCAAAGTGATTTATAAATAAAATAAAATATAGAAATTATTAAAAGAACGAATGGCATAATATAATTTGCCAGCTTTGTCTTTTAAATATAGAAACAAAGAGGCAATGGTTTATTAACATAGAAACCTCTTATGGACGTGTAGCCCGGTCACAGGGGTTGATGGATTTATAAACGCATTTTAAAAATATTTATTGAAAGCTGCTACTTCACATATTATTTGCAGCATTATCATAATATGCAGTATATTAATATATTGTGAGAAAGCTGTTATTATGTGAAATCAGATAATGTGTGCACCCATATACGGCCAAAAATGAATGATACTCATTTCATAACACATCTGCGACGATTCGACTGTGAGATTGGTAGTCGAATCAGGCTTCTCCTATCGATGCATCGAATCTTCGACTATTTGGGGTCACCCCTAGTGTGTGCATGAGGGACAGGTGCACTAACACCTGATTGCATCAGTAACTTGACAACTCTACTACGGTCTCTGTCAGTGTTACAGATATTATATTACACATAATTTTTAAGTGGACAAAAATAAGTAAAACAAGCAGACTGTAATTTAATATGAATTGTCAGATGAGAAGTGATTACACTTTAGTGAAGCAATGATGCTCTTTTATTTATTTAAAACAACAGGAAACATGAATAAAAAAAATTATGAATATAACCATCACAATAAATGAAAATGTATAGAAGTGAATACCATATGAAACAAAACTTTATTCAAATGTATTTTTCTAACAAACTATCACATATTTACTGTCATCTCAAAACAGCTGTGACAATTCTACAGATTTATTTTCATGAATCAGCTGAGCACATTGTGGTTTATCCTGGCCGGTGAAGTCAGGGTGCTGAGGAACAGCCCTGTGTAACGTATATAAATCACCCGATTGGCTGGTCTCTGGTCGATTGCTTTGCTTTCCCGTGGCATCATGGGAAAGCTGGGATAGAAGTATCCATCCGATGCATGCTTCAGAATCTGTAGGGCATTCGGGGATTTCTCACCTACTGATTTTATGAATACTGAGGATTCAGACATACTACTCTGTTCACGTACTGTTTCCCCTACTACATTTTCAGTAAGTAGGCGGTTTTGGACGATACTTAAGTACACGTGCCTCTGAATCTCGCGAAAAATAGTCAAAAATCCCGGTGATTCTTGTCTACCCTTTTACGTATACTGAGGTTTCGGACATACTATTCATTCGCCTACTGCTTTTTGCCTACTATATAGTATGGCAGTGAGCGGTTTCGGATTCAGCCCGAGTCTTCCAAACCAGCCGAGCGAGTCATCAGTGTTGGGGAAGTTACTTTAAAAAAGTAGTGTTTGCTCGTTACTCGTTACTTTTTAAAAAAGTAATTCATTACTTTACTTAGTTACCGGCTTTGGAAAGTAACTTTTTACGTTACTCGTTACTTTTGCGTTACTTTTATGTTGCCTGTATTTGGAAAATATTTTGGAAACACACACAAACACACGAACACATACACACAATACCCTGTTACTCAGGCATTTGATCTTGACATTGTTAAAATCTTGTCTTTTTTACATGTTTTAACACTGTACATTTAACTTAAAATATTTAATTGTGTACAAGAAAACAGCTCTTATTAATGAATTATTAGTAGCATGTTGTAGTGTCTCGGGAGATTGTGCTCATTGTTAAATAGCTTTGTGGCTATACTGCACTGGAGCGGCAGTTTAAAATATAAACCCAGAATTCAGCGTACGTCAAGAACAAAAAAAAAACAATAAGGCCAAGACGCTGCACTGGAGCAGCAGTTTAAAATATAAACCCAGAATTCAGCGAACGTCAAGAACAAGAAAAAAACAATAAGGCCAAGACGCGGGATTTAAATTACGTTACACGGACCATGTATAAATTTCAATGTTTCTGGACAGAAATACCAACTTTGTCTGGTATTAATAAGCTGCACATTGGAGTGCTGGCTGCTCCCCGCGGTGCTGAAGACGCGTGATGGCACATATACACAGATATCTACGTGCAATCTATTGGAAAGTGGAGGAGTCATTAGTTGGGTTAGTAAAATAACGAAATTACAGCTTTTAAATAGAAGAAAAAAATTTTTTTTTGTAAAGAGATATATTTTTTAAGTTTAAAAGTGCAGAACTCTTCTCAAGGGGAAGAAAGCTATACTTTTTTCCCTTACGTGCAACCTATCGGAAAGCCCAGATGAGTTAGTTGGGTTAGTAAAATAATGAAATTATAGATTTAAGTACAAAATAGTATTTATATAAAGAGAAATATTGAAATAAAAAAGTGCAGAACTCTTCTTAAGTGGAAGTAATAAAGTAAAATAACGAATAATAATTATATAGTAACGAATAATAGTTTCCAATAGGTTGCACGTAAATATCTGTGCTGCCACCAGTACTCCGTCCGAGCGCGTCTTCAGCACCGCGGCCAGCACTCCAATGCGCAGCTTATTAATACCAGACAAAGTGAACAAGTTGGTATTTCTGTGCAGAAACATTGAAATTTAAACATGGTCTGTGTAACATTATGTAAATTCCGCGTCTCTGTCTGATTGTTGTTTCCGTTTTCTTGTTCTTGACGTTCGCTGAGTTCGCTGGTTTATATTTTAAACTGCCGCTTCAGTGCAGTATAGCCACAGAGCTATTTAACAAGCACGATCTTCCGAGATACCATGCTAAGATACAATTAATACAAAACGAAATTCACTTCAAACGGAGTGGGTAGACATGATTTTGACCACTTTATTAAGTTTGTTTTCGTAGAAACCTTTCTCTAAAGTGAATTTCGTTTTGTATTAATTGTATCTTAATTTCAATCAATGTTTTATCAACCAATTGCTTGAATTTAATAAATAAGAAATAAATAAAAGAAAACGATTTAGTTTTATATTTATGTTTAAAAAATATTTCATCTAAACATAAATATGAAGCTGAATCGTTTTCTTTAATTTATTTCTTATTTATTAAAATCAGGCAATTGGTTGATAAAACATTGATTAAAATTAAGATTTAAGAATTAAGCTGCTTCTTGCTTGCCATGATTGCTTTGCAGACTGATACGAGCCTCTGTCGTGTGTGGACGTTGTGACTATTGCACAAGCGCAGATGGCAGTGTCGCTGTCAAATCTAACCAAAAGTAACGTTACGCTGAATTGGAAAATGAACTACGTTACGTTACCAAATTTTCAGTAGTAACGCGTTACACTACTTTTTTCTCAAAAAAGTAGTTACGTTACTGTAACGCGTTACTTTGTAACGCGTTACACACAACACTGCGAGTCATCCGAGTCTTCCGAGCCAGCCAAGCAAATTGTCCGAGTCTTCTGAGCCAGCCGAGCGAGTCTTCAGAGCCAGCAGAGCGAGTCGTCCGAGTATTCCGAGCCAGCCGAGTGAGTCTTCCGAGTCTTCCGAGCCAGCCGTCCGGTCTTCCGAGCCAGCCGAGTGAGTCGTCCCGAGTCTTCCGAGCGAGTCGTCCGAGTCTTTCAAACCAGCCGAGCGAGTCCTCTGAGTTTTCAGAGCCAGCCGAGTCTTCCGAGCCAGGGGAGCAGGGTTTCATATTTAATTGAAGCTACACTGGATGCCACCATTGCTTAGCGAACCCTCACCTGCTGTAAGCATCCCATTGACTCCCATTCATTTTGGCGTCACTTTGACAGCGAATAACTTTACATCTGAGGCGTTTAAAGACTCCATTTATCCATTAGTTATTTCTAAATCTACACGGAAATGTATAAAAGGCTCAATTACCATGTATCTTACGTTATGGCCCAGTATAAGCATTTTTTGTAAAAATATTCTAACGATTGCGTCATAACCTGCGACTCTCTGTCGCCCAGTATCGAAATTACCGTATGGACAGGAAGAGAAGCTCGCATGCAATCTTACCAAAATGTGCTCCTGTTCACGCTCGCCGTCTCTGCAAGATTTGGTGGGTGAATCAGATTTCTCGTGGCACACCTATTAGAAGATTTACGATTGTCAGACAGGTTGCTTACGTGACATCTACGTCATTAAGCTCAGTTTGAGTCTGCGCAGTACGCTCGACCCCCAGGAAGTGCGTGCTTCTAATTGACTTCACTTGTCTCCGTTGAATCCATCGGGGTCGCTGTGTCCATTTCTTTTACTGTCTATGTTCCAAGCCAGCCGAGTGAGTCGTCCGAGTCTTCCGAGCCAGCCGAGTGAGTCTTCCGAGTGGTCCGAGCCAGCCGAGCGAGTCGTTCCGAGTGGTCCGAGCCAGCCGAGCGACAAGTCCGAATCGTCCGAGCCAGCCGAGCGAGTCGTCCAAGCCAGCCGAGCGAGTCGTCCGAGCCAGCCGAGCGAGTCGTCCGAGCCAGCCGAGCGAGTCGTCCGAGCCAGCCGAGCGAGTCGTCGAGTCTTCCGAGCTAGCCGAGCGAGTCATCCAAGTCTTCCAAGCCAGCCGAGCGAGTTCTGAATTTACTGCTCTGACCATAAGGCCTGTTCCTGAGTCCCCTGAGTTTCCTGTAAAGGCTGAGATGGTTACCCCTGAGCCCCCTATATCCTGTAAAGTCAGTTAACAAGGTCACACCCAAGCTTTATAGACTCTCTGCCCTTGCCGAAAGGTCTGTGCATGACTCACATATACTTTTTGCTCCCATCAAATGGCCAATTTCGAACTATCTGCCCTGTCTAATATTGCCAATTATGAGCTCTCTGTTTGGCCAAAGATGTTTCCTCATGTTGTGCTTGCCTTGTTTTCTTGTTTTGTACTTTGTTAATAAATGAAACTTGATAAAGATTCATAAAGCAAAACATGTATTTTTTATCAGTCTGGAAATGAAAGCTGCAAAATATTTAAACAAGCTGGAAAATGTATGTTGCCTAATCCAGAAACATAAATATATATGTGGGTTGTACGAAATAATGCAATGAATTCTTAAGTACAGTGCAGTTTATAATTTACAAAACAAAATGTTAAATTCCATTAAGAGTTGTCGAAAGACTATAATAGTTATGGCATAAACTGTCCTTAATTTTGGCATAAACTACACTTTTACCATAAACTAATTTAAAATGTGAATCAATCATTTATCTGGACTGCAGGTGAGAACAGGTAAGTAAGTGTTCTGTTTACAGAAGGGGGTGGTCTGTTCTTCATTTGATAAGTGGCCAATAAAAATATCTGTCAGGTTTATGGTGTGTTTGTGTTTCAGAGAGACAGACAACAGATAGTAAATCAATAAATCATTCATGTCTTGGTTTTTTAGCTGTGAAGAGGAGTGCTTGGGGGCAATGGGGTTTTGCATAAGAACACTTAAAAGGGTCTTAACCTTAGTTTTATATTTACAGAAATATTAACAGATAAAATGGTAACTTATTACTTGTGTACTTTGAGCAAAACCCCATTGAAAATCGATATAGAATGATGGCTGAATAATTATTAATAGAGCTGCTCATACAAAAAATGTGATCCAAACAGCAAAATATAAGGGATATAAAAAAAATTATATTGTTGTATGTAAAATAAACTTTAAAATTAGAGATATTAAATTATTGAATCCATTAGGTTTTACAATTAAAACTAGGTTTATGTTCATTTTAAAATATACAATTAATATATCGTTAATTGTTAATTCGTGTTGTTTATAATACATTAATAACTTTAATGTTAATAAAAGTACTCAAAATAATAAAAGTATTTGTATTGTCTATTGAATAATTAATCAATTTATTGTTGTGTTTATTTAAGGGACACTGGGGCAGTTTCCTTTTTTGTATCTTATTGTTCAAGCACATGAAAACCAACATTTGTACAATTAAGTTTTTTCAGAACTTTATGGTTACTGAGCCTTTGTGAGAACTATACTTGGGAAAGGGTCTCTTATATATGTTGCTTTATGAGTGCATACTGCTTTTTTCAGATATTCATATTTCAGATTAATGGTCTAACTTGCGTGATACTGAATTGTTAAAGTTTGCTGTCTCACTATATTCACTATACTGTATTCAATGATAATCTTTAGCTAGACTCAATGCTCTTCATTTGTAGCCTTCATTCATTCACGCGAAAACAGTTTTAAAACATCCCAGAGACTTCAGACCGAAACCAAGATTTTAAGGCTCTTGATTGAGATTATTTCCACACAGAACACTGATTTAAGTGTATGTGATAAACAAGAATCAGCATTAACATGGTGGTTACCGCATGTGGATGTGATTCCATAATGACACAATCTTATGAAATGTTCCCATGCTTACTACATCAAGTCATGAGATTGTCTCTTAATTGTCAGGAGAAATTTGCAGCCCTTTATGGTTCACCGTCTGTCATTTTGTTTCCTCGCATTTAGGTGTGAGAGTACCAAGTGGTTGAATCACGGATGCAGACCAGTGAATCACCCTCTGCTTAACACGTAGATGCAGCCCAGCGTCCAAGCTGTCTTGTAGACCTAAGTTTGTCTTTTGCTTTGGCAAACAAATGTTATGAGCGACTCACGCCCACGAAACCCCTCCTTCCTCTGTTGATGTTTAAGAGGGGAAAGTACTCATTTGAAACCACTGTCCATTAAGGTATTAGGAACATGATTAGAACCATAAGTTTAAGCTCCCATGTGTTCATTCAATGCTTATTATGTTTCCACAGTGTGTTGGAAACAGGTCCTCCTTTCTGTGTGGGTGGTCTGTAAATCTACACTGGAAAAATTGCACCAAAAGCAGCATGTTGTATTGGCCTGCAGCCAAAGCCCAGATGTGACATTAATTGTTTTTAATCTCCTCTATGAGACAGTAGTTCCTTTCACACTCAGTAAATTTAAGGTGCACTTGAACATTAAACAATATAGCTGCATGTGTACTGTATGTTCCACAAAGACGGACAGGAAATGTAATGTTTCCCAAGTAGTTTCAACAGACAGTTGGCCTTGACTGATTTTAAGGAGTGCTTTAAAGTTATACTTTTCTGAATCTATTTACCCAAGATTGAATTTCTGCTATTGCAAATGCATTTAAATGCAGAATAAACTTTAACAGCCATTTAGCTGAGTTTATTCTCTGTTCAAGGAGCTCCCTCTGAGAATTTAAGAGGCTGTAGCCTTGTTTTTAAACAGTTAACCCCACCATCCTGTATGATTAGCGCTTGAGGGAAGAGGTAAACGTGAAGATACTGGGTGATATGTGGAGTGCAGTAAATCAGGCTGTTGTTTCTGCCAAAAAGCTGAAACCTTGACTGCTTGAACTTTACTACTTCACTAATAGACGTTTCAGCAGCAACAACATAAACAAACAGCTTTTGTGGCCCAAACTGAACTGAGATGACACTGTCTATAGGTCCATAATAAGAGCTCAGATGCAAAAGCTGATAAATGCCACCTCTGTCAAAAATGAGATGATGGACTTAATGGTCTTGGCAAGTATTATACATTCATCAAATACTTTCGCTTCAAATCTGGCCATTCAGAAATATGGGTTTGTTGGAAGAATCCGCAAAACGGCAAGACGTTTTTTCAACTAAGTCCTTTAAGTGCACTGTGGTTTTACCCGGTTTACAAAAAAAAAAAAAAACAATAATTTTGGTTCATCAGCCAGTATATGTTGCCCCTTTCTGATATTCACCTCATCGTGTCAGACTTTTGATTTTGTTTACAACAAAGAGAGACTCATTTGTATTGATCTGACTGAGACAGGTTATGAGAAAGTGCAGCTTGTGATGTTTTGAGGTCTGAAAGTGGAGAAAAAAATGGGGGCCCAATGCATTAGAGCAATAATGTTCACCCTGGGGATTTAAAACCTCCATCTAGGCTACAGAAAGGGGGAGGAGGCATGAGAGGAAGAGCAGAGAAAAGAAGAGGGGGGAGAAGAGCACTTGTAGGAGTAACAATTCTCAGGAGGAACTTTGAAGAACCTCCTGATTGGGTCCAGTGGAGCTTCTATTGTTTGCCTTTGTCTTTGACATCTGAAGTTCATTATGTCCAGAGGCTGAGGTTTGTCCGAAGAATCAAACTAAGAACATATGTAGACGAGGGGAGAAATTCCCCTTCTCTTTAAAAGCAATAAAAGCATTTGTTTTCCTTTGCAGTGTTTCCTGATCTCATATCAAAAGCTTTATTGTTTCTTTGCTCACAGGGGTCCCCAATGTTTTGGCAGCTTGTAATTCGGTTGCACCCTGAGAAACCACTGATGCCGCTTAAAGCAAACAGCTCATTCACCAACTGTGTCCATCCACACTAAGGGCAGAACTTCTGCCCTAAATGTGAATGAACCTCAGACTTCTCAGAACGCCAGACTCTCATTTTCTAAGCATACACCAAATGAGAATTAAATGAAACAAGGTATATGAAGGTATATCATTTTAATTGTATATTCGAATTTGTAAGTAACAATGAATGAGAAAAGATGTGGTATCAATGCTTCAACATCATGGTAATGGCATGTGAGTCTATGATCTGAGAAATCTATTAAGATCTATTAATTATGAAAAGGATTATTTATGAAAAGGATGTAAAATGAAGTTGTGGGACCCATACTGAACATATACTGTTTGTACATACCATACACAGACATTTAAATCTAAGAATACAAGTAGGGCCTCATTTATAAAATGCTGCGTAGAAACCATCCTAATTTGATTTTACAATCATTTATCAAAAATGCGTAAGTAATTCATAAACTGAAATCGTAGAAAACATGCATTCCACTTTCTTTCAGATGTGAAATCTGTCACAAATGATCCGGTGCGCAGCTGAGCAGTTTCAGATCTCTGCCTTTAACCCTCATAAGCCCCTATTTTCCTTTATACGTTACAGTTCCCCGGGGGTAAAAATGACCCCAGAGATTAAAAGAGGGATTACAAAAAATATATACATTTTTAAAGCTCCACTGTGTAGGATCTACTCCCATCTAGCGGTGAAAGTCTATATGACAAGTAACTGAATATTACTTTCTCGCCCCCCCCATTCGGAACGCGTTTTAACTCGTACGGTGGCCCAGCCGTGTCATGCCAAGGTAAACATGGCTTCCAGTAGCTACAAAGCAAAAGCAATGAGAAAAAAAATGAACAATTTGCAACGTCCTTTGCCTGTGATCCATCAAAGCACACAGATTTATGTTTAACATGAAAAAAGTCTGATTGTCATGATATGTCCGCTTAAAATCACATACAAAAAGCAACCATGACGGGTTTAAATGGACGCGAACTAATATTATGTCAAAGTACAATGCTTATGTTTTAAGTAAACAATACATGTCCGTGTATATGTAAGAGCTTTCTCTCATATTGGTGAAAAAAGATCGCGCAACTTTCACACGCTTGTAAAATGAAACGAAAGACGCCCAGATCAGACGCTTTTATCAGAGTATTATGTCAGACATTATGTCAGAGTACAATGCTTATGTTTTAAGTAAACGTTACATGTCCGTGTATATGTAAGAGCTTTCTCTCATATTGGTGAAAAAAGATCGCGCAACTTTCACAAGCTTGTAAAATGAAACGAAAGACGCCCAGATCAGACGCTTTTATCAGAGTATTATGTCAGACATTATGTCAGAGTACAATGCTTATGTTTTAAGTAAACGTTACATGTCCGTGTATATGTAAGAGCTTTCTCTCATATTGGTGAAAAAAGATCGCGCAACTTTCACAAGCTTGTAAAATGAAACGAAAGACGCCCAGATCAGACGCTTTTATCAGAGTATTATGTCAGACATTATGTCAGAGTACAATGCTTATGTTTTAAGTAAACGTTACATGTCCGTGTATATGTAAGAGCTTTCTCTCATATTGGTGAAAAAAGATCGCGCAACTTTCACAAGCTTGTAAAATGAAACGAAAGACGCGCAGATCAAACGCTTTTATCAGAGTATTGTGTCAAACATTATGTCAGAGTACAATGCTTATGTTTTAAGTAAACGTTACATGTCCGTGTATATGTAAGAGCTTTCTCTCATATTGGTGAAAAAAGATCGCGCAACTTTCACACGCTTGTAAAATGAAACGAAAGACGCGCAGATCAGACGCTTTTATCAATGAAAGGCTAAAAATAGCGCTGTCACCGTGTGTTTGTGCTAGAGGTCAGAAAAGATGAAAACATTTATCTCAGTACCTCAGATTACATAAATGGGCAGAGAGACGGCGTGTGTCTGTTTGAACACATTAAACCACATGCATGTTTACACTAACAAGTGTTATGCATAATCATGCTAAAGTACAACATGGATTGTATAGATGTAAACGAATATGCTGAATTACCTGTGGAGAATATAGAAAGTAAACTTCAGTGTCCCTTGAGCCCCATCTTGGAAAACTAACTCCAATAGTGACTTTGGTCTTGATGTTTTTCCTGTCACGTTGTCGTTTAAAATCCCCGTTTCGCATCCTTGGTGATTTGTTTTAATGTCCTCGAGAATATGTCTTCAACAGGCTTTCAAATCAAAGCATTAGATCGCAGGTTCATCACGGTGTGCGGTTGTTGTAAAATCCGAAGGATTCAGCTACGCAGGTCACAGGCTGGATACGTCATCAAGCCTGGTTTATTTAAATCAACTGAGCATTACATTCGCAAGTCATACGCATATTACATCAATTTACAGTTAACTAAGAATAATTGTCAGCTTTATAATTGTTAATATTCTGAAATAAGACTGTCTTGATGACGTATAGCGCCTACACATGCAACCTACGGAGGCTTCAGCTATCGGCCACCTGAGTGTAGAGAGAAAGCGCGAAAGGCGGAGCTTGAATTTCAGGAATGTCCCTCGTCGGCGAATGTATTTCAAAGATGGAGGCACAACATGGATTCAGCCAGAGAGCGCTTCGACGGTATGCATTTTAAATAGCAGATTCTACACTTACGAGAATACTTTGATTAGTGGGTGGGAAGTAATTACACATGAATGAGCACATACTTTTGAAAGAAAACATGGGTTTTTGTTAAGAATTAACTCAATAACACAGTAGAGCTTTAATGATACAAATAATATATCTTTTTTTGTTTACTTCCCATCTATACATTAATGCTGTGTTTTGGGAGATATAAAGTGCTTTTGAACCTGTTTAACACTCAATTCCTCAACTACACCATTAGCTTGCCTGTAAAATATCAAATGTTTATGAAAAATTCACATAAATTATGATCTAAATTTGATTTAAATTGTTTTTAGATATTGATCTAGATGTTATGTGTTGAATTTGACCATTTGGTGTTTAGAAAAAAACAGTTTTATGGTCACAGTTTAGGAAATAAATCATTTTGACCAGCAGATGGTCATAGAGACCCATTCATTTTACTGTCTGTGTGGCCAACTGCTCAACATCACTACTTTAGTGATACATTTTGTGAATTTATGTTTGTGTGTGTGTGTGTGTGTGTGTGTGTGTGTGTGTGTGTGTGTGTGTGTGTGTGTGTGTGTGTGTGTGTGTGTGTGTGTGTGTGTGTGTGTGTGTGTGTGTGTGTGTGTGTGTGTGTGTGTGTGTGTGTGTGTGATTGAGCATGTCTTTTCTATATTGCATTTGTGCTCTAGTACTAGGCCTACCTTTCTGTGTCAAAATTTTCAGATTTATTCTGGATGCATTGATTTTATTTGATGAATAACAAGAAAAAAATGTTTTTTTTTTGCATTTCCCATTCATTTCAGTTGGGGTCATTTTTACCCCCAAAGGGCCTCTTATGGTGAATTTTTTTTACACCTCTTTAGAACGATCGAAACAAGCCCAATTTTTTATGTGAATCTTGACAGATAATCTGGAAAAGTCACAAAATCTTATTCCACTGAGATTAAGGGAATCATGTTTTTTAACTAAATAAAAGTGGCTTAGGGGTAAGATTGACCCCAAGGGACTTATTAGGGTTAAACGATGCCTAATTAATGTCATTGACATATAAAAGAGGGTTTGTCAATGTTTACAGTTTTTTACGATTGCTATGACACTTTTTTCAATACTTTTAACAAATTTTTTAAACTCTTAACGCACCAACACACCTACAACAACACACAACATTGTAAACTAAACTCTCACACTGTTTACAAAAACACTGTAAAAAATGTCTTAAAAATAACTAGTTCCCTTTCGAGGAACTCGAGCTGCGTCGCCATAGCAACGCTTTGGGGAACGCCTCGGCGTGACTAATCTGAAGCACGTGTAAAACATAATCAATAATTTGATGATTGGATACTGACCGTGATGCCGTGCGGACCAGGGGTATAAGGAGGCATCCCACACAAACACACTCGCTTTTAGTGCCTCAGCAAGTGACTACGTGTATGTTTGCATAAATCTGAAGTGTGTTTAAGAAGTTCAAGTATGTGTATCTCCCTGTCAGCGCGATATCACAGACAAGGATACACATGTATATGTGTCTTCGAGCGCAGCACGCACAGTTGGCTTTTGAGGAAACTGGCTGTGTGCACTGTGAGCATTCCCGTGCACGTGTTGCGCTCCAGCTTCGCGCTTAGAGAAGGATATCTCAGGCTCGCGCCCTCACGGATCCGGTCCCGCTTCTGTCGAGGCAGAGCGGTGACTGCACTCATGCGTGCAGGCGGCGGTATCCCCGCCTACACCCGTGACATCTGTCTCTCGCTCTCTAGGAAGCTTGGGTTCGCGGCTGCGATCCCGCTTCTCAGTGGCAGTTGCACTCGTGGGAGTCGCCATATGATTTCGCGCAGGCGGCGGTATCTCCGCCTGCACGTGAAGTCCCTCTCTCTCACTCGCCGGATCGGGAAGGCGCCCTGCGTGAGAGCCATATATTTTCAGCTGTCTTTCTCCGGAGAGATGGATCATCTTCATAATCCGCCTACTGTTTAAGGCTAAACGTGCAGTTTCCACGTGAAGCCTCCTCTTTTTACAGTATGAAGGTATTATATATACATACGTTTTTACACCTGTATGTGTAGGCTATGTATGTATATCTGCCTGTCACAGCCTGGCTGAGCCTGCATGAGCTGTTTGTCATTGTTTGATGAGTCAAACAGTGATTTTGTGTCTATGCTGTGTGTTGCTTGTACAGCTGTGCACAGCATTTATTCTCCTGATCGGCCGCTGGTGCGCCATAATTCAGATAATGATTTTGTGTGTTACGATTCGAGATCCTCATCTGCTGAGGCGGGTGACGTCTTCGTTCGTGGCACTCACTTTCTTATTGAAGCAAAGCAGCTCACACCTCATTTATGGTGCCTGCTTCCCTTTGGTGCGTAGTACGACAGGCAGCCCCCATTAACCTTCACCTGCATACAGCTGGCTCCAGTAGTGGAGCATGGCTACATTCTTGTGCAGGAGGCTGTAGAACCTCCACATGAGAAATGACAGCTTACAGCCTTTACTTTAATGTTCCAAAAGTAGGGGAATCGTTCAGTGATGCGGCTCAGTTCTATGCTGTTACTGAAACCGATTGTGATGCAATCAGATCCGAGGACTGATTCCTTACATTAGAGCTTATGTCTCCATTCAACATGGGGGGGTTTTTCCCGAGGGGAAACCCGTCTCGCATGATCAAAGTCGCGCACCGTTGTTTGCGTGCTCTGGTAACAGGAAGAAAGCCATGGCTTCTGTCCCAAGGTTGTCGATGTGTGGCGCTGACAACAGACGCATCCCTCACAGGTTGTTGCGATTATGGAAAGCCAAAAGGATCAAAATCGCATCATCGGATATGGCACTGAAATTGCCTTGGAAATATGGTGGTATGGGTTGGACTCCCATTTCCTTCCAGACCTGATGAGCCATCATGTGCTTGTCCAGATAGACATCACATCAGTGGTTGATTAATAAATTATTAAGGAGATCTGCTATCAAAGTCACGCATCGTTGCCTGCGTGCTCTGGTGGTGTGGAGAAAACCTTGGTTTCCATCCTAAGGCCTGTTTTTGGGTGCGTGCTACTGGTGTGTGACACTGACACCAGAACGCACTCCCCACAGGTTGGAGTACAGTATGGAAGGCCGAGAGTTCCAAAATCACTACATTATTGATTTTGGGATAATGGCATTGTGGTCTCTGGACAAACTGTGCTCGTTGACGACAATTTAGATCCCAGGCCACTTGAATATGGCAGATGCCCTGTATGGCAACACCCATTGCTAGGGAGTTGAGACTCCGGCCAAATGTGGTGAACCCCATTTGGAGAGGATTTGGACGTGCAGAGGTGGATCTGTTTGCGTCTCAGGACCGCACACACTGCCCAATGTGGCTTTCTCTTTTCCCCAATCTCTCTGCCACAGAAGTTCTGGAGGAAGCTTGCCAGAGGTATGGCCCGTCAGTTTGGCCTCTGAGGGGGCCAGGCTCGTAGGCTCAGGTCTCCCAACTGAGGTTGTGGAGACCATACTTTACTCCTGACAAACCCAGTTAACTGCCCTGTTTATGTGGTGCTGAGGTTTCTGTAGGAGCAATTCTCTGCTGGCTTAACTCCTTCCACTCTTAAGGTTTAGGTGGCAGCAGTCTCTGCCTACCATACTCCTTTGGAAGGATGTCATGTTCCCAACTGAGGTTGTGGAGACCATATGATTACTCCAGAGCTCCCCCAGGAGCTTAGGCACTAAGTGGAGAAACTTCACCTCATGGTGTTCAGCTCACCTGACAGACCCAGTCAACTGCCCTGTTTATGTGGTACTGAGGTTTCTGCAGGAGCAATTCTCTGCTGGCTTACTTCCTTCTACTCTTAAGGCTTAGGTGGCAGCAGTTTCTGCCTACCATACTCCTTTGGAAGGATTTCATGCTCCCAACTGAGGTTGTGGAGACCATATGATTACTCCAGAGCTCCATCAGGAGCTTAGGCCCCATGTGGAGAAACTTAACCTCATGGTGTTCAGCTCACCTGACAGACCCAGTCAACTGCCCTGTTTATGTGGTACTGAGGTTTCTGCAGGAGCAATTCTCTGCTGGCTTACTTCCTTCTACTCTTAAGGCTTAGGTGGCAGCAGTTTCTGCCTACCATACTCCTTCTAGAAGGACCTCAAATCTTATCTGGACAACCCTCAAGAGAGCTTTATGCCCTTAAGTGGAGAATATTTCACCTATTGGTGTTTAACTCCTCTTACAAACCCAGTCAACTGCCCTGTTTATGTGGTACTGAGGTTTCTGCAGCAGCAATCCTCTGCTGGCTTAACTCCTTCCACCCTTAAGGTCTAGGTGGCAGCAGTCTCTGCCTACCATGCTCCTTTGGAAGGACCTCATGCTCCCGAATGAGGTTGTGGGAACCAGATGATTACTTCAGAGCTCCCTCAAAGAGGAAGCTTATGCCCTAAAGTAGAGAAATTTCACCTTTCGGTGCTCAGCTCACCTGACAGACCCAGTCAACTGCCCCTTGACGTGGTACTGAGGTTTCTGCAGGAGCAATTCTCTGCTGGGTTAACTCCTTCCACCCTAAGGTTTAGGTGGCAGCAGTCTCTGCCTACCATACTCCTTTGGAAGAATGTCATGCTACCAACTGAGGTTGTGGAGACCATATCATTACTCCACCTTTAAGGTATAGGTGGCAGCAGTTTCTGCCTACCATACAATTCTGGACTCTCTGAGGGCAGTCTACATACCACGCCACCTGAATGTGGCAGATGCCCCTTCGAGACAACAGACATCTCCGATAGGAGTGGAGACTTCATCTAGATGTGGTGAACCACATCTGGAAAAGGTTTGGACGCGCAGAGGTAGATCTGTTTGCATCCCAGGACACCACACTTTACCCACTGTGGTTTTCCATGGTACAGGCGTGGCCGAGGCTACGTCTGTATGCCTTTCCCCCCTGGTTGTGTTTGTCCTTCCACGGGGAAACTTTATTTCCTTAAGTGGGAAATTTTCACCTCTTGGTGTTCAGCTCATCTGACAGACCCAGTTTACTGCCCTGTCGACGTAGTTCTGAGGTTTCTGCAGGAGCATTCTCTGATGAGTTTACTCCTTCCACCATTAAGGTTTAACGGCAGCAGTTTCTGCCTACCATACTCATGTGGAAGGCTCATCAGTGGGTAGACACCCATAAGTGGCTCGCTTTCTTTGTGGCACTCGCAGGTTGCGACCTGTTAGCCGCACTAGGGTGCCTACTTGGGACCTAGCGGTCGTGCTGGAAGGGCTCTCGTTGGCTCCGTTCGAGCCACTTGAGACTTCGCCAGATAGGTTTCTGGCCTTTAAGACTGTGTTCCTTCTGGCTATTACTTCTTTAAAGTGAGTGGGGGACCTTCAGGCCCTGTCGGTATCCCCGACATGTCTTGAGTTTGCACCTGGGATAGCTAAGGCTTTTCTACACCCAAGGCCAGGATATGTTCCCAAGGTGCTGAACAATGTGCCGAGGCCCATTGTTCTGCAGGCCCTTTGTCCTCCCCCATTCAGGAGTGCGGACCAGGAAAAGCTAAATTTGGTGTGTCCTGTGTGAGCACTGGATACATATGTTTACAGCACTGCTCAGTGGAGGAGTCCAAGCAGTTATTTGTGTGCTTTGGTTCACCCAGAAAAGGTTTACCGGTGACCAAGCAGACTTTGAGCAGATGGATAGTGGATGCTATCTCACTGGATTATGAACATCAGGGTATACACTCACCCGTCGCTTTGAGTGCCCACTCTACTCGGGGTATGGCTGCCCCTAAGGCCTTAGGGTCAGGCGTTTCGCTCCAGGACGTATGTGATGCGGCCGGCTGATTTTCACCGCTCACCTTCGTCAGATTTATAATTTAGACCTAGACCCCTCTTTAGGGTCCCAGGTTCTTTGCCTTGACTGTGTTCAGTTATACACGCTACAGGCATTTGGTAGTATGGAAGCGTGGGCATCTCGTTCCCCAAAGCGTTGCTATGGCGACGCAGCTCGAGTTCCTCGAAAGGGAACGTCTCAGGTTACGTATGTAACCCTGGTTCCCTGAGAAGGGAACGAGACGCTGGGTCTCCATGCCATACTCCCTGCATCCCTGCAGGCACTTGCTTCGGCACTTGGAAGCGAGTGTGTTTGTGTGGGATGCCTCCTTATACCCCTGGTCCGCACGGCATCACGGTCAGTATCCAATCATCAAATTATTGATTATGTTTTACACGTGCTTCAGATTAGTCACGCCGAGGCGTTCCCCAAAGCGTTGCTATGGCGACGCAGCGTCTCGTTCCCTTCTCAGGGAACCAGGGTTACATACGTAACCTGAGACGTTATACCAAATCACCAACACATGTTCTCTTCCAACAGAAACATTTAGTTAATCATAACACAATGTCATAAAAAACACAAACATAAGATGGAAAAACAAAAACTGCATAAGCTTATGTGTAAGTCTGTCCTTATACAATAGACAGTAGATTTGTCAGGATCCGGCCATTGTATCATGTTTAATATTATGTCTTGTCATTATGGCTGGGTTCTGACAGTCCCATATCTTATGTGAAGGCCCATGATCTTGTGTTTTGAGTCATGGGCCTTCGGTGTCTCATCTCCTGACCCCGCCCCCTTGTTCTCCCTGTTAATTGTTTAATCATTAGTTTATTCCCATCACCTGTTCCTCCCTTGTTATCTTGTTTAGTGTTTGCTATTTAATCCCTTTGTATCCTTGGTCCTGTGCTGGTTCATTTTGTACAATTCATGTCAGCTCTTGTCTTGTCAATCTAGTGTTTAAATTAGTCAAGTCCTGTTAGTGTGAAGTCTTTGTCTAGTGTAGTTTGTCCATTAGTAAAGTGTCTTGTTCAGTGTGATTTTGCCCCCACGTGGGCTTTATTTTTCGGTGAATTTATTAAAGTGTTTTCTGTTTACCCCGACACCGTCTGCAATTGGGTTCTTCCGTCTCCTGCTCCTAACAAGATTGTATTGATTATAGACTGAGTGTTGCACTGCAGTTTCTTTTGAAAACTTTTTTATATTTTTGTTTAGTTGGGTTTAGTAAATGCATGCATTATGTTTGTTTTGCTGCAGCAATTCAAGACAAAAATGAAAAAAGTAGACTTTTGCAGTAAAGACTTTAGAGTATTTACAACAGGACATTACTGAACGATAACAAACATATTCAATATTACTTTCATTTACAGTAAAAAAGTTAAAATAAAAAATACAAACCGAAAAAGCCACTGAAGAATAAAGCAAAAAAGAAAATCTTATGATCTAATCTATTGCGTTTCTATTTGGCCACATGTTCTCATTCACATCACACCTGATGTCTTCTCTGTCAAGGCATCTTGTAAAGAAACTTTTGCCATGTCTTTTCCACCCCTGACAGTGTTCAGGTGTGATGTCTGGGAATGCACCATCTATTTCATCCAGGTGGAACTGGAGGAAAACTTTTCCCTTGTCCTGGTGGTCTTCCGTTGACTTGTACAGCCATTTATCTTATTTTTTGTGTTGCTCATATTGTTCCTTTTCCACACAACATCAACCTAAAGAGGTCCTCTTTACTGTATTGTATACCATATAGTCATGCAATTGAAAGAACCTGTTTCTTATGTGGGAATCAGCTGTGATTTATATATTTGCATTGGTACAATAAGTTGTTTTTCAATCCCAATGGAATAAAATACAGGGGATATATTTATGTTTCAATTCATCATATAAACAGCTGTTTACTTATAAGTGGGGTTTAGCACATGATGTTATCTGTTTTGACATGCTGTGTGAAAGCATTTGTAAATTTGACATTAAAAATCTATTGTTTTGGTCTTGTTTGAGCTTGTATGTAAAAGAAGTTAAAGCATTTTAAATTTGTGTTATTTATATGCATTTTATGTTAAACCAACAAGAAATGTGTTAATAGTATAGCTTACACAGGTGGATGTAGTGCTAACTGTGTTAAGAGTTTTGAAAACTTGTTAAAAGTATTGAAAAATCTGTCATAGCAATCGTAAAAAATTGTAAACCCTTTTCGAGCAGCAAGAATGCTTATTTTCCAAAAACCTGCAGCAATCAGACAAGCAAAAGTGCGTACGACTGCTCAGATCCTGACGTGGCCCATACGCACTTTTCTCTGTCAAATAGAGTTTTTATATGGACTTTATATGGATTTTTAAGTACGCACACTTAATGATCAAATCTGTGTGTATGTACGCTTTATAAATGAGGCCCCAGATTGCATCTATCAAAATATGTGAGGGACAAATACATTTTTTAAATTGTATTTTTCATTGGTTACTAATGGCATCTATGTTTTTCTATAGCAGCAACATATAAAAGTACTTTACGTGATGTAAGACCTCATAAAATTCTAAATGGGTTAGGCCGGGGAATAAGAATTGGGGTATTAGTAAACTTTTGTCATTATTTCACTGGCTAATGTCTTTCAATATACTTTAGTTTATAGGGATTCTTCATTAGTTTTCCTATTCAGAGCTTGGTGGTTTGAGCTCAAGTTGTGAAAATTGTTACATAAAATAATTTCAAATGTTGTACAGGCCCAAGTGATCTTGAGAAACAATTCTGTGTTTGGACAGTTTGATCTCTTTTTATTGTCAGTATTTTTTTTCTTCTTGGACCTATAGAAACAACAAAGAAAAATTACTTTATAGCGCCACAAAGAGTTTTAAGGCCTCCTTAGACATATATCAAATTGAAATTAACTAAAAGTTTTTAATAATTATTGTGTAAATTCCTTAATACCCATAATTATACTTTTACTGCCTACAGGACTATATTCTGTATGTACTACATCAATACACATTTTCATACATCATTATAATCACATTAAATCATTAAACAAAAACGTAGCACACACATACAAGGGAAGATCAGTTTGTAAAAATTAGATTTTATTAGATTTCATTTAAATCAGTAGGCAAAAAAATCACAAAGACAACAAATTTAGAAATATAATCTGGAAATCTACAAAATAAGTTTAATTGAAAATATAAAAAAATCAAAAACATCTAAATAGTCACACTGCCAGGATCCAAAAAAAAGGAACCGAGCAACAAAATAATATCTACAATAAAATGTCATAGTATTTACATTAAGGCATTTCAATTACACAAAACTTGTCAAATTCTATTTCACAAAGCTAATGCAATAAATACATTGATTTTACAAGAAATAATCTTGTAAATAAATCTTGCTTTTATGAAAGGCGACTGAATTGTTGTTAATGTGAAATAATGGAAACCAGCTCAATGATCTGTCTCTAAAAACAGTGTACTGCTGATCAAAACAAACATCAAAAGGCACTTTAAGATGAAATGTGTTCCAAAGGCTTTACTTCAAAAGAACAGTCACTGTGGTCTTGTACATTCATATGAGCTTATAAGTCAATGACGATAGGAAAACAAATGGTTGGCATGCTTCTGTGTAGAAAGTAGACTGTACAAATCACACAGCTTTCTAAAGCCCTTTCTACTTCTCATTGCTTTTCAATACCATGGTTTAATAATTCATGAAATAATTGCTGTTTAGTAGCAGCACATTATCATCCAAAGCTATAAATACTCCAACAACAAAGGCAGCCCGAAGAGTGAATCGTAGCTAAAAGTCCTTTTCGAGCAGTAACTATTCCAGTGATGTATGTATGTATATATACTCAAATTCAAGTGCAAAGTAAAAGGGAGTTGGCTTAGTGCTTTGCAGATGTACAAAATCCTGTATATGTTGTAGTCATGTTTAATACGTTTAAAACTATTTAACTGCAGATCTTTATCTTCCATGGAAGTCTATTTTTTAAGCAGAGGCTGAGGATGATGCATCAAGGCAGTTTCACTTACAAGACAGCTTATTTGCATTGCAAGGGGTTTAAAAATGACAATCGAGAGAAGAAATTTGATCAATACATCCTATATGGATGAAGTGTTGTGAATCAGAATTTCACATGATATTTTGGATTTCATGCTCATACAGTATCAAACAGTTTTTTGTTTATCAGTTTATAGTCGACAGCTTGTCTTTAAAAAAAATCAGAGGGATCAGAACTTTTACCTTAAACATGATAAGGTTCGTCATGGCATAGAGAAAAAAGTTATGCTCTTTTATCGTGAGAACACGATATAAGTGCTTAATAATAAGTAGGTGTGTGGGCTTTTGTGTTTAATTCTGGTGCCTCTTCATATGCAGAGCGAGATGATCGGAGCGAGAGAAGCTTCGGCTGCACACGGCACACTGAAAGGGTTTGGCTCCTGTGTGTTTCCTGAAGTGACGCGTCAGCTCGTCGGAACGCGCAAATCGCCAGTCACAGCCCTCCCATGTGCACCTGTATGGCTTCTCACCTGAAGAACACAATGGGTACCAAGTTTGGTTAGGTAAATGCAGTAGTGAATAGAAGAGGACAGAAACTGTTTCTATTCACAGTTAAAACAGGCTTTCAACCTGTTTCCACCTTACTAATACATTAGTAATACTAAATGATCCATTAGTGTATTAGCATAGTTTCTCTCTCTGTCATTGCTATAGTTACCACACAAACATATAGTTAGTAGAGGTGTGGATCTAACACATAAAATTCACTTAATCTATCTAAGATTTAAGTATTTAAGAGTTTGTTATGTTCGTGCAGGTTGACAAGACTAAACCCCTAGTCAGCCAGTAGTCCCGAACCATATTTGCCAGTAGAGCACTTGGATTTAAAAGTTTTTAGTCTTTTCCCCAAGACAAGACTTAATGAATTATTTCTACCTTGGAATTAATTTCTTACCCCTAAAAACGCATGCAATAAAACCACAAAGCTAAAACTAAAGTCCAATACTTGGAATTCAGATACAAAGTAGCAAAGAACAGATAATAAAAAAACTATTCATCTCCACAAAGATTAAAAAGTTGACCAGTAGTTTTAGAAACAGTATCCTAACACTGTTTGGTAGTTGTAAACATATGGTGCTTTACATTAAAATATTTTTAGATTGTTTAAAACATATGTACTGCTCACTACCACCTGCAAACAACATAACACATATCGTTTATCTTGGCTGTTTTCTTTAACTACAGAAGCCAATGGATTACAAAGCATAACACTGTTCAGCTGTTTCAACCTCAAACACTAGGTGCGGCCATCAAAAACAATTAACTAAACGTCAGAACATGTGCCTGTCTTGGGGCTTTAACATGTGTGACGAAAGCTCCGATCAAGAAATCCTGTAATGACTTGTTTGAATAGCTCATACGCTGTCTGCCTTAGGCTCCTGTCTTTTCTCCATAGACCGGTTGGATTAGGTTTTAATTCGGTTGGGTATCATGGCGAGGATTCTACCCTATTTATTTATCATGTCTGTTTGGATAACGACATAGTGGTACTTGTCTGTCACAGAACCATATTACTTTTTACATATACTATATAAGAAATAGCATCTGTGGCAATAAAAATTAGAAAAATGTGAATACATTAAGTTACGTGGCGAAGAACAGAAAAATCAGAGTGTCATGTTTTTGCCACCTGTTATTTAGTCAATATATTATTTGTATACTGGAATGTTCCAGACCCCAAAACCAACACTGGATAATAATTGTGCTTGATTAGCTGAATAACAGAAGTATACAGTACCCAAAAATTGACCTACTATTTTGTTAACATGTATTTTCCATTTTTAAATATTTTAGTACATTTTGAGAAATCATTATATAAATAATTTGCGCTGTTTTTTACTATCCTTAAACATTTTTATCCTTAAACTACTCTTAAAGTTTTAATTTATGTTATTTTGGTTAGCCTGCTTTATAGATATCAGTAATTGCATCAACCATTACAATACCAATGGTGACTGACTAAGTGTCACAATATTACTAGCACTAGAAGTCTAATTGTCATGCATTGAGTCATATCTCACAGTTTAGACCAGGGGCGGCGTTTGCGTATGGCAGGGTATGGCAGTTGCACCAGAAAACACCAGAAATCAACAGGCTATAATGAAGCTCATTAAAAATAATGTTAAATATTTTCAGTAGAACATATATGAACATTGGTACATCACTAATATGGATAATTTACGCGTGTGCTCGACTTCATGCTATAATACAGGAACCAACATGTGGATGACATCAACGTGCCATGAGAGCTGTTTGAAAGCAAACTCTTCCGATGATTTCTCACCTCACCCTCGCGGTACTTTGATGTCATCAACCTGTCGTTCTTGCAGCGCAGCTTGAATTGTGCAGGAGGTTTCATGACGACCGCTGTTGTTATAATCTTTATTTTCGCAAGTAAACTCCTTTTTTTTGTTTTAACATTCAAACAGACTCACAGTTCTCCCACACACTCGCGCAATACATATTGCATACATTATTCCAGAAGTAAAATGATTTGTTCTCTGTGGATAAATAAACATGTTCTCTTACACTGGGAAATTGTAGCGCAGTCGAAGTGAATTGTATTAATTATTTGCGCGCGTTTTTGAATATGGCGACTTCTGGAATAAAAACTGCACGACGGCAAAAGGTAAGACTTGTTTTTGCATTTAGCCCTGCTTTACTAGGAGTTTTATTTAGTGTTTTTTATTTAGTGTTTAGTGTTATGCTGCGTTCCAGAGCCCATCCAAACCAGTGGGATCTCGGACTTATCCTACCTCCAACTAGGAAAAGTGCACTGGAATGCCTGTCAAAGTGGAACCTCCTACCGGCGAACTCGGGGGAGTTCGACCTACCCCGACTTCAGAAAAATAAGTCGGAGGAAAATGGCGGCGCCCATAGAGTCTCGCGTCGTGAGAGGAAAACTTCAAGGAATAGACTATAAATTGTACTTCTCTGCTTGTAGGGTTGTTTTAGACACTGTAATTTTAACACAGCTTGTTTTTTTATATTATGGCGTGAAATTATGTTGTTATTATCTGTTAGCCTGAAGATATGGTCAAATTATACCAAGTTACTTAAGCGACATGCAGCGCTTTTATATAATGGCTCCAGAACACTTTGTAAAGATGTTTAACTTGATGTTTTACTGTAGTGTGACCTGCACAGTTCGGACCAATGTTTAAAAGTCATGTAGTCTGTACAAGCCTTAAGAAAATCGGTCGGTCGTCCATGTTTTCTGTTTACGTTCCACTTCAAATGCCTGGAACGCTTTGAAGTAGGAGCTAGGACACTTCAGGAAGGATAAGTCCCACGTCCCACTGGTTCGGATGGGCTCTGGAACGCAGCATTAGTCTTAGTTGGTTAGCTGGCTGGGTTAACTACGTGTGCTCTATCACATTAAGTCTTTGTTTTTATAAGTGTTTATTGGCGGCTGTCATGACAAGATTTGTGAAGGGATGTTACAGTATGTTTTGATATTATCTTGTTTTAATTACAGTATGTTTTGATATTATCTTGTTTTAGTTTATCTGTTGCTGGAGTTGCACTTAGTTAAGGATGACAACATTTGAAAAGCATTTTAAACAACCCTGACACATTTTGTTTTTCAGTTGTATTGCTTCCGTATTGTTGTCAGTAAGTGTACATCCGTGCAATCATAGTATGATTTATACAGGTTGGTGGAGTATGTACACATATGGATATAATGTGGTTTCATAGATTCGTCATTTGAATGGCCTTCTTGTACGAAGAATTTTTGCCATACCCTAGGTTTTCGTGAAACGCCGCCACTGGTTTAGACACATGCAGCAGTCCAACGGGAAAGAGAGGGTGGTGTTATCTTATCACAATAGTACTTTAAAACCAGTGTTTTAGTAATTAGGCTTTTGAGACTGTGACATGAATCTATACCGGGAAAAATCGAAAATGGGGATTGCCTGACAAGTAGTGATTAAGTGCTTGATTATCCCAATGACATACCAAAGGCCATCTTCTGAAATGTATTAATATTTACTCACAGAAAAGACTCTGGATCAAATTAGATGTGCTCTTCTGTTTATTTCCATACTGATACAAATCCTGTTTACCCAGATATCGACAGACAGAGCAAACCTGAACATTGCTTTTTCTACCTATATATAAAATATCTTAGAAATCATTAAAATGTTGGATGTTCTAATTTGACATATAAAAGGAAAAGTAAAAAAATGTTGTATGGGAACGGTTTTGGTGCAACCTCATATTAAGAGATGATGTAGGATAGCTTTCAGGTGGCGTGCAGGAATGAACGCATGTGCATGCCAACAACGCACTTCTGCCCAGCAACATGAGAGTAAAGTACAGTGCCAAAATAAGAGCCATATCCAGCTTTATCAAGTATAAATAAAAACATTTTTAATTGGAGAACTCTTACCAGTGTGTGTCCTCAAGTGAGCCTTTAGATGGGACGACTTGGTGTAAACTTTCTTACAACCTAAAATTGAAAGAAATGTTTTGTTATTCATAACAGTAAACATTTTAGCATCTGAAAAAATGTTATATGGTTTTAATGCATAAAAAGGAAATGTAACTGCTATGTTTGACGAGTGCAATTTCATTGTTGATTTTTTTATCAATCTCTAAAAAGTCGCAGAATTAGTTGATTCGCTCAACACCACAGTCATAAATGAGAACACGAGAACACATAACATTTTTTGTTCTTTGGTTTCAGGCTGCTTTCTTTGCCAATTAGGAATCCAAAGCCCATCTCAACTCGTTAGCTATAAAACCCCACTCAGTGTAGTAAAGCAGTGATGGGTTCTAAATTGCAGAGCGCGTCTCTTCAGACATGCAGCTTCTTAGCGTAAATGCACTATTAATGGCACTGTAAGGCTTGTCTGTTTTACAATTTGCCCAGTCAATTTGATGCAACAAGATTCAATAGCAATCAGCCTGACGTCGACTCTTTGGCATTCATTTTGAGCACTTGTTAAAAGGCTTTGGCCATCTCTGAATTATTTAACAGTGGATCTAAGCATGCGAGTAAAACAGCACAGTAAAAAGGTGTAACCTCTTGTAAACGTGGCTATACAGTAGAATTTGGTTGATAAATGTGGAGCAAAATTGACTTTTTAGACTTGTGTGATGTTTATAAATTCATTTCTAAAAATAATACAGAACTTGGTCATACTATGTGAAGCTTTTGTAAAGTTCTTAATACCTGGAAAATCACAGTGGTGTATTCTTCTCTTTTCAAGGTCTGGGTTCGTCCTTCGGTTGTACCGGACAGGCATGGACCCAGCGGTTGCGGGAGCTCGTGTTGAGGTGGGAGTTGGATGACTGGGTGCACTGACGGCCATTTTGGAGGCAATAGTTGCAGCGTAAGATGGCGGTGGTGTCAGATTGTGAATCAGATCCTTCTGTCTGTCAGGACTGCCAGGTTCTGAAGTGGGAGGTGAGGGGGGAAGGTACGGCATTTTAAGATGCGAGTGAGGCTGACGATGAGGGTGAACAAAGTGACTTGGGCCTAGAGGGTACCCGGCGGAGGGCATGCCGCAGTATGGCGTGGCAGCAGTCTGTTGGGTTGGTAAGTGCAGGTCATGAAAAGCAGGCATCTGTGAGGGCATAGAGTGAGCTTGAGGGTGGGAATGAGAGTCTGTTACTGCCTGATGGGGGACATCCAGGTCTGAATTAAGTAGCTGAAAGAGAGGCCCATCCTGTGGGATGTCAAAACCTTGCATCTCCTGTTTGATAAAGACCCTGTTACTGTCATCCACTGTGTTGATTCCGGAACCTTGAGTGGAATTTGAATTAAAGATGCTGGTAAATTCTGGTAGTGTGGGCAGAGATGGGCCATTTGTGCTTACTGGGCACTCTGTGTGAGAAAAAGGCGCTGCCACAGGTTCAGTTTTGATCTGGTTGGGGACTGAAGGCTGTGTTGGTCGGCACAGCCCGGTTCTTAAATACGCAATGTCAGGCAAGTAAACATTCATGTTGATGCTGTAGGGGGAACCATGGTCATTCCCAAAAAACTGGTCCACTACAGAAGCACTCTCTCGTTGGGACTTCTTCGGCTCTGAGAGAGCCACAGGTTGTGGAGACAGATATTTATCCATCTCTAATTTAGCCTGCAGAGCAAAAGAAATAATCATGAGATTGTTTCATTTGTAACTGCCATGAAAGGTAAAATATGTGATAAACAGATTTTAGAATAATAATTATGCAACTGCTGAAATATTGCATACTTCTGTCAGCAAAGCTGGCAGGATCTCCTGGGACCACTTGTGTTGGCTGAGCACAAACATGACACATATATATTTTTTTAGAAAAGCTTGCAGAATTGTACACTGTATTCAATTATTGTTGCAACAATGGCCAACCTCCATGCTTACTCAGCTATAAGCCAACATGTTGAGAAATACTGGCTATTGAAAGCATTACAGGCATAAATCACTTTACAAAATAAATACATTATGCATAGCATAATCACTTGGGAATCACTTAATCACATTAGGGATATTTTAGAATTTATTATTAACCATTACATTTCCAAAATGTTGGAGTAGGTGAAACTAAATACATGACATAATATTAGATGGTTTATAAAACATCCAGGACAGAAAGAAAAAAGCTAGGAGGTTTTTAAAAAATAAATTATGAAATTGTTATCAATATCTAGTCAAGTAAAAAAAGTCAAGTTATAAACCATAACATCTTGTTTTAACACATGATCTGTGGTTATGCATAAATTATGACAGAAACAGAATGAAGGGTGTGTGCTGCTGTAAAAGCTGTATTGAACAGTCAGAGGTAAAACATTTATCAAGTCTTCTTCAATACGTATCTGCTAGATTCCGCTTTAAACTGTAAAACGGCGCTCATACCACAAGCTCAAAACAGACTTTGCTGACAGGTGGAAAGAAAGCATGTTGGAAAGATTTCTTAGCCATTCCAAATGACTGCCATTCAATTAGGCTATCATGAATCCGTAATCGACAGAAAATAATAACCAACTCATTACAACCTGATAATGCTCATTCATTAACCTCTAATACGAGTAACGCACACAGTCTTGTGGAGAAAAATAACTTGCACACATACAGACCCGAGATGCCAAAGCTGTTTAAGTGCTCTTTACGCGTAGCTATTTCTGGATTTAGATCTTCCAGCTGTTCGTTGGACATGTATCTCTTTCACAAGTTTTCAGATTGAGGGTTGGCGTTGCTGGGAAGTTTAATGCGGAGCGCAAGACCGGGGAGTCAGTTGTTGACTCTTCGGTAGCCAAGAGACCAACTGCAAGCAACTGACATGAGTCTGTCCGACCCAGCCCATCCTCTGCCATTCGTTACAGCCACGGGAAAATCCCGAAAACGATAACCAAGCTCGCGTAAAAAATCAAAACCTATACGCTTCACACATTGTATTTAACGCACAAATGCGTCACGGTGCAGGCGTGAAACAGCGTAATTTACAACGGCCTGTCTTTCAAGCGCATATCATCTTTAATTAATCCAAATATGCAGCCAAACAACAATTACCTGAGAATAGTCGCTCGATAAGCCCCTTTCCGGGTCAGGATTCTTTACTTCAAAGGAAAACAGAGACGAGTCCTCTTGAAAGCCGTCTGACAATGAGGGTTTAAAAAAAGAGAGTAAGTCATCTTGTCCCGGTGCGAGCGCGGAGCTCATCGTAAGAAGCGTCGCGGCCATAAACCCGTAGATGTGATTGAGGGAGCGTCCGCAAAATACGTTTTGATAGATGTTGAATATGAGAAGGTGCGTATACAGTGTGGTGCATGGAGTGACACTTTTGTGTGTCTGCGCGCGTGCTTTCGGTGGTAACGTCTCGTTTTGCTTTCCTCCGTTCCTAAAGCTCCAGCATATATGTAAGTGCGCCGAGGGGGCGGGGCTTCAGGAGTGGCTGTCAGGGAGCAAAACGACTACACCTTTACTACCACTGCCTTTACTGTAACAGCTGAACACACCCGTCAAAACAGAGCGAGTTAAATCGGTCAAGAACTGGTTCCCTCTCATTTGAAAACATGAAGACCAGTAGCGCTTACCTTGTTTTGATGTTTCAAAGGACTTTTTGTAAAAAAAAATGTATGTTAGTTAAAATAGCCTAACCTTAGCAATGCATCCCAGCAAAAGAAACAGTGACGAAAGAGTCAATATAGAGCTACTATTACTCGCATGATGCAAAACAAAAAATACATGTTTATCATAAATTAAATGCATTTAATGCAGCAAAAATGTAAATGCATACAAAAATAAAAAACATACTCTAGCAGACTAAACAAATGAAATGAATCAATATTATAAAGCTTTTGGCTGCTGCTGTTCTTGCTGGACATTCGAGCCTGTGGCGCGTAATGGCACAAATAAGCGTGCAATACTGCTACGATTAGGTATGCGCGCGCGCCTCTATTTTTATCACCAGCATGTCTCTCTCGCGTCTTACTAATCAAAACGGAAGGATGCAGGTCTTATTTCAAACAAATGGCACGTTTTGAAATTGAGCTTTTTTATTGGCTAACCATTGAAAACGTTTTAGAATTTAACAAGGTGAAAAACCAACAACAACATCAAAAGAAACCACACATTTACAGCAGAGGGGATTTAATAAGAAGATTGATTTTTTTTAAATCATATTTGAGTTTAGGGTTTACATACTTGATGGCTACATAAACAACAAACCTGTGAAACTAGTTATGTAATATATCGTCTAATAGCTTAAACATGCTTTCATCAGTGATTGCATGACATGCATCTCAGCACTCTTAAACGAGTTAAACAAGCCTCTATCATTTGGTTTTCCGTTGTGATTTTCTACACCAATCTGGAACTTCTTTATTAGTCTGTAAAAAAAAAACGTGTTAAATAACTGCATCAAGTTAGTTTTATAAAAACGTGTGGAAAAAGTTGTGGTTTTTAAATTAATAAAAAATAAATGTCAAAATATATAAACATATATATATATAAATATTTTTTGTCATTTGGAATTATATTCAAATGACAAGCTGTATTCTGACATTTATTTTTAATATATCAACTAATCTTTGAGTGTCTAGATGACAATTTTAAAAGCTGTCTTCATGGAAAGGCAGGCAAAACATACAAACACTGTGGGTTTGGGGCCATGGTTGTATTGCTCCTCATCTGTGTTTTTAACTGGTCTCTGTCTGTGAACCACTGTACCAGTACCACCTGTCTCAAGCTCAGACAGAGAAACAGTCCCAACTTGGTGCTGTGAGTGCATGCTGATCAGCACTTGCTTCATCACAGACAGTTCCTGAAACAGGATAAAACAAATCAGTGGCAGCCTGATGGCTAAAGATCTGACATTTACCCCTAAATATTGTCAGTTGACTTTCCATTAACCCTTGTGCATTGTTAAAATTTACTACCCTTTCGTGTTGTTAGTGGATGAAAACATCCACTAAATTTAACTGCTGTAAAAATGTATCAGATACATTTTTTCCAATTTTTTTTCATTAATCTGTAAGTCAACCTCAGTACTGATCAAACCTACCAAATCTTTAACAAAGTCCATGACTTTAACTCTTTAATTGCCAAGTTCATAAGTGATGTCACTGAATTGGGTGGAAAAACCCAAAATGACAGATTTTCTATATAAAAAGTGATTGTAAACTGGATTTGTTTACCTTTTTCACAGTCTTGGGCATGTCAAAAATTAGTAAAAACATTGGCTTTGATGCATTTTTAGTTTTTGTGTAGCATCAGTTTTTATTTATCAGTATTCATTGTTAGTGGCTGTTTTTGCCTCATTGACTTCCATTATAACCACATATTTTGATTGGAGAGCCATGACACTTTATTATCATGCATTCTTGAATGTTTATGGTTTTTCCTTTTGCTAAGAGGTCAAATTTGTCATTTTTACTGTTGATTACCATGTGACAGTATTAACCTTTTAGTAGCCCTGTGCAAAAACGAAGCTTAATTTTTGGCTTGTACATTGAGTTGCCAGGGGTAGGCAAGTTCGGTCCTAGAGAGCCGCAGTCCTGCATATTTTAGCCTAGGCACTGATAATCTAACCTGATGTCTAAATCCTTAAGACATTGATTAGTTTGTTCAGGTGTGTTTGATTAGGGTTGGAACTAACTACAATGCTACAATGTTTTTACAAATCTTTGATATGTTCAAGACTGTGAAAAAGGTAAAAAAAAATCCAGTTTACAATTTTTTTCATATTGAAAATCGGTTATTTTGTGTGTTTTTTTCTCCAAATCAGTGACACCACTAATGAACTTGGCAATTAAAGAGTTAAAATCATGGAATTTTTGTGAAGCTTTGGTAGTTTGATCAGTACTGAGGTTGATTTACAGATTTATGAAAAAAAGGGAAAATGTTCCGTTTAATTTAGTTGATGTTTTCATCCACTAAAACATGAAAGGGTAGTAAATGTGCCCACGGTACATCGTTGAGTTTTTGAAAAATTTCAAAGCATTTTCTTAAAATACATGTAAATATAAGATTTAGTGGATGAAAACTTCCCTAACAACACATAAGAGTTAACAACAGATAGTAAGAAAGAGACAGAAATGCTTTGTTTGCAGTCTCGTTGTGCAAGCATTGTCATGGCCTTAAGCAGAGCATTTAACACTAAAACGCCAAAGTAGACAAACACAGATCACAATGTGGTGTTTTTCTGCTTTTCTGAATTTTGATTACTGGTATTTTTTGTATTGCTATTGGAAATTTTTGTACAAACCTACAGTAACCCTTGTTTACCTATAGTATCCATATTTTTTCTGTAGTAAACCGTGGTTAATTTTATTACTTACATTTTTTACTTAACCCTTTAGGTGTCACCCCACCCTATTGAGTGAAATCTACACTCTTAGAGATTTCAATCGATTTATAGTTTGTCATGATTAGATAAGAATTCACATGCAAAACACTGAAGTAAACGTAGGCAATGACAGTGACATTTAGCAGTACATAATTTATTTTACAAAACACTGTTGAATTGTCTATTCTAGAGGCTTAGACCTTTCCAACAATATATAGTTTGTAGTGATAGATTAAAATTTACATTAACAATATTAACTCTTTCACCGCCAGCGTTTTTAAAAAAAAGTTGCCAGCCAGCGCCAGCGTTTTTCATGATTTTCACCAAAGTTTAATGCCTTCCAGAAAATGTTCTTCTTTAAATATATAAACATACAATATACCAAATGAAAGAACAGACCCTCTGCTTTCAAACAAAAAAAAAACCGTTTCATCCTACCTTTAGTGGTTCTTTTGCAATCAGCTTTTGAATATGGGTAGGTTTTTGCAAAAACACCATATTTTGAGCAAAAAGCAGAGATAATTCCATTATTGTGACGGACTTTTCATAGAGATCCGATTCAGAGCGATCTTTAAAACAGACACGGACATGCAGCCGCTTGCCATAGGGCAATACTTCCGGTTTTGAAAAAGTTGCGTTTTTGCGGTATTGCGGAAAGACGGAAAATCTCGTCATTGGCGGGGAAGCGTTTTCTCTTAATTGATGAGATATCTCGTCAATGGCGGGGAAAGAGTTAAAGTAAACTTAGGTGTCCCGTATTCGGGACAGTGACGCTTAACAGGTTTTAAAGTAGTTCGATAATTAAATTCAAAATAAATAAAGTCAATGTTTTTATTATTGTGTATGTGGGAAGAAGGTCCCTTGTTTATACTAATTTTTGTTTAAATTGTAATTAGTAACTTGTCATTTAGCAGACTCTTTTTAAATCAATGCCCTGAAAGTACCTGCACAAAGCACACCGCCCTACTTTTGGAAATACTTTTGAATCAACTTAAGGAAACGCCCTCAAACAACATAGCTTTCTTTCACTACTCTAAAATCATTTGTGTAATTCATTTCTGAGATCAGATAAAAGTTAAATGAAAATGTTCAATTTCTTATCATTGTTTAAGCTGTCTTTGTAACATTATTGTATACTTTGTAACATTACACAAAGGATGTAAAGTGGCCTAAAACACAAAGGAAAAAAAAGAAAAATAAGTCAAGTCCTTATTAATAAAATTTCTGCTACTGAAGTGCTATCTAGTTTATTACTATAAAGTGATAAACAATTTAAACACTTGCTGACAACTGTGTATTAACAAGTTAATGTATGTTCATGGTTGTGTGTTCAACCACAGTCTTGTCTAAACTACAACTTATTAGCAATTTGTGGTTGCTTAACAAAAGATTACCTTCAAGTTTTTAATGTGTGAAGGGATTAAATTACACTGGGAAAATGTTTAGATTGTTTCATGTAAGATCACAGAAAAAAAGAAAATTTTCTTCTTACAACATGCTGCTAAAACCACAGACATTGAAAAGTCTTTAGAACAGAATAGAACTGGAAAGTCACAGGTGTATAAGATACACTTTATCTCTTAAAATATATCATTTCAGGAAAAGGATATGACATTCCATACTATGGATCAGAAATCTTAAAATAATCTCCTTCACAAATCTGATAAATCATAATGAAAAATTCTTTATTTGTGACCAGCTATTTCTCACATAGGAAAGCAAACTCAAACATAAACCAAATCAAACCATTTAATCAATTCAATTGTGAACTGTTATTCAATTTATTAAACTTTTTCTTTTTTTACAGAAAAGCAATCTAAAACATCTCCTGCTAACACATAGCAGCCCACTTCATTGGTCAGGATAGATCAGCCCAATGCTTAAGAGTCATTCAATATTTCTATTTATCACTGCACGACCATATGCACTGGTATGCTAAAAAGTGCCAGAGAAGAGCAGCTGTCTGTGAGGATTGCATGCTTTCTGCCAACATGCCAATGTGGAAGTTGTGAAGTCGGCACAGTGTGTGCCAGCAGTATTTGGTTGAAAATAGCTCCAGATTTCACCAGTGCTTAATCAGTTACACCCTGCCTTTAATATCCTAGGAGTTTAGAATGTCACGAGAGGTGTAATGTACCTTCAGTCTGCCTAACAATACAGTAGTTTAAGATGCAGCTCGACACAAGTATAAAAATATCAGTAATTCCAACCAAAGTAAATTCAGCTAACCTTTTCAACACAAAAAAAATTTTACCCACTGAGGGCTGGTTAGGTTATTCATAACTGTACTATGGCTTTCAAAACACTATATTCAAAACACATGGGTCAAGTAGATTTGGCTTCACACATCAGTTCCCCACAATGAGGCCATCTACTAGCTGCCTGTCAGCATGAAAACCACAGGCAACCTAAACAAGGTTATTACTAATCCGACAGCTTGAGCATGGGAAACAGTTGACCTGAGAGACAGGATTTTCTAGTTAGTGAGTGTACCTCAGACACTTCTAAGAAAGTTTGCAAAAAATGAACAAGCTGTGCTGACATGTAAAGGCACCCTAAACATACAAAGCTTACCCCATTGATCAGTTACTAGAGTCACAGCTTCCTAATTTGCCCAGGAGGCTTTTCAATAAGGTGATGACTTGCTTGGACAATAAATTGCAAATACTGTACTTGGAACGGCTGTTTGGAACAGAAGGTCTGTGACTAAAAGAAACAAAAAAGGACACACCTAGCCTCTCATCACTATTGTTTGGACAACTTTAATGTACAATGTATCATAATGTTTTTACAAAAATAAATAAAAAATATTTGCCTGTAATCCCTGCTGATGTTTTTCTATCTGTTTATTGTTGGCCATCACTCACCTTTAAAGGGCATAAAGTAAAGCTAGAGTGAACACCAAAGCACTTTAAACTAAAATTATAATATTTGGATTATTATTCAGAATTAATTATACATTCCTATATATATTTTTATAAAGTCACTCATTTTAAAATCAGTGTTATAATGTTATGCATTATCAAGAAATATGTGACCCTGTCTGTAAAATTCAGTCTAAAATCTTAATCTAATAATAAGATTAAAAACATAAAAGTTTGATTTCAGTCACTGATTTTTCTTTAATTTCAATCTCTGACATTATCTGTTTTTTTTTTGTTGCGTTAGTGGTGTTAATTTGGTTGTTTATCGAAGTACTTCAGTCAACATATTATAGCATTAATCTCCATATTTCTTATCAGGACTAGTTCCATAATTCCTGCTTTCATCATAAAAATCATTTAAACTTTTGTCATTGGATTACTCGGTTCAGTTACCTTTGTTTCCCAGTTGTAATGACATGTCACATAACAGAAAAAACATTGCTTCTGGTCTTTGGCAATATATAGAACATCTCAATCATTTTATTATGAACTCCTTTAGTAGTGTTACTGGTTCTAAAGTCACACATCAGTCAAAACCAACTAAATGTATTTTTAAAAGTTCTACATGCAGTCGCATGGGATGTTAAACATCTAAAAAGTTTTATTTTGAGCATATAAATGTCCACACTTTGTAGAATGACAGATTAATGTGCGGTCATTAATGTGAACACATACCAAACATATGATTACTCAAATACAGGAAAAGCTCAATATTTGGTATATGACCAAAATATAGCAGTTTAAAGGGATTAACACCCAAAAATTGAGCATTATAATAAAGGCATTCATTAACCATCATGGCACCCTCATGTTGTTTTAAACCTGTACGAGTTTCTTCCTGATGAACACAAAAATATTTTAATCAATGACAGTAAGCACACAGTAACATTACATTTAGTTTATTAGCAGAGCCTTTATTATCCAAAGCGACTCACAAAGCTTAGGAAACTATAAAGAGATTTGTCTTAGGGAGGCAATAGTTTTCCCTAATCCGAAACAATACCTGTTAAGCGAGAAAGAAAGTGTTTTTTTTTTTTTTAAATAAAAGATAGAAGAAATAGAAATGCGGTCAATATCTATCTATGTAAAGTATTTTTGGAAAATATGTTTTTTTTTATTACAGTACCCATTGGCTTCCATATATTTGGTATGAAAGTCAATGGGTACCATTGGTTTACTTACCATTTATTCATGAAGATACCTTCTTTTGTTTTTATCAAGAAAGAAACGTGTTTAAAACAACATATAGGTGCGTAAATGATGACAGAATTTTCGTTTTTGGGTGAACTATCCCTTTAATCATGTGTATTACTGTCTCCACCCAAGACAAAATGTAACTGTATTTACGTCACTGTGGGATCCTGATCTAAACGAAGAATACACAACACACCCAAATCTAAATGTTAGGTTGGTAACAATTTACAATAAAGATGAAAAAGTTGTCAAATAATGGGTGGGATGTTTTTATAAAGAATTTTAAAGGTTCTTCCCAATTCAAGATACCTTGTTTAACTTAAGTATTTTGCAAAAATCACCACCAGTCTTGTTTTAATAGTTTTAAAGACCATTCATATTTATTTTCCAATCTGTTCATTAGAATACACACAGAAAATACAGGAAATATGTAAACAAAATGTACCTTTTTTTTAACAAAAATGCCAAAGTCAGTATTTAGTGTGACCTCTCCTAGCATTAAACACATCTTGAATTCTATTAAGGGTCATTATAAAACATTAGATTGCAATTAGAAAATATTCTGTAATTTCATTTAGGCTTAAGAGAGCCTGCAGGTTCCTGCTATTGCTCAAGTGTAAGGGCAGGTCACACTAAATACTTGATACTTCAGATAATAATTGTATTATTTTATACTGCATACAAATTTCCTGCATTTTCTGGTTGTATTCTAATAAAGAGACAAAATATATATGGCCGATATACAACCGAACAAAAAACAAATCTAATGGTGGCATGATGGCCTGAGACTTATTAAAACCATAAACAATATAAACTTTTATTTTGGAACACACTGGATTAAACAGGTCAGTGTATTTCTTTGTGAATCATACAATGCCAGTGGAAAGAGAAAATTAAAGTGCCCATATTATGAAAAACTCACTTTATTATAAAAACTTTAACTTTATGTTATTTTGTGTCTCTGATGCTTCCACACGCATACAAACTTGGAAAAAAATCCATCCATGCTGTGTTGAGAGAGATACAGGTTTCTGAATGTCCTCTGCCTTGAGTCTCAGATTGCGCGAGTTCAAACTCAGCTCCGAAGTGACGTAACTAGCCGTTTCGTCACATTCCATTTGAATTTTCCCGCCCAGCACCCCACTCGCAAGTCTCCACCCACCAGGTAGCTAGAGAGCACAGAGCAGTCACTCACTTCGCTGATACCCTCTAATGCTGTTATCATGGCTCACGGAAATAACAGCGCTATTTGGATATTATGGATTATACTCCCGCCTACTTTTAAAAACAAAGTTTAAACGGATGTTTATTTAAACCTAAAATGTGATCTCATATACAGTGTGTTACGACGCAAATTGTCCTCAGATTGTCGGCGATAAGACGTTCATGCGAAATCTGATGTAAACAACAGACTATGTAGCTATATTTAACGGATTATACGCATTTGTGGACAAAAATGGTCATTGAATGTATTTTATTGGACTTTCATGGATCATTCACACATCTGAAACAGACTGGATTCGATTCGCGATCGCTATATCAACACAAAAGGTAAGAAGTCACGTTATATTTTGCATGTTGTCATCTTCTGTCACAAAATACTACATTTATGATCCTAGAGCATCTGTATCTCAAAACAGAGATCATACATTGATGCTAATGCCGTAAATTATACCTTTTTAATGTATATGTTATTGTTTGTAGACAGTAACGTTAGGCTATATAGATATTTTTGCAGGCTATATAGTTTGCAGCGTGGTTTCAAACGTTAAAAAAAATATTTAACGGCTTTATTTTACAATTCTACATGAACTAAGTAATAGTGTTTTGCCAAACTAACCGAGACCGGGCCTTACCGATCCAGCTTTTCTGACGAGGCCAACGTACCCCCGAGTCTCTTATAACTTTACGGTCCGGACCTCCCGCTAGCTTCTAGCAATTAGCACGCGGCCCACAAGCAGTATACATCCCCCGCCGGGTCTAAATTTCTGTCATTTGCGAAAATAATGCGTTTGAAAATGTTTTATAACGGGAATATGTTAGTATTGTCCAGGGAAAACGAGTGTATTGTTGAGACTGCTACATCACAATTTACTCTGGAATCTTTGTGTGTCATGAGTTTCTTCTCTTGAAGTGTACTTATTAGTGATACTTTTCTGCTTGATTTGTCTGTTGGCAACATAAATCGTTAATAATAATATATAAAAATAATAACACAGTATGGTCTGTACTGCTCACGATACCACTGAGCACGAGCACAAGACGTTAGTAGTGGGGCGTGATCAAAGGAGCAGCAGCTCATAAATATGTAATGACCAGCTCAAAACGGCACAATCTGAAATGCACTAAACAGAGGCTACTAGAGATGGGTAACAATCTTTTCCTACAAGCTATTTCGAGCAAACAACTTTTGAAAAATGCTTTATGGAACTCATACACCTATATAACTGTGGAAAAGCAGTCATAATATGGGCACTTTAAGGCATTCGGCTATTTTTCATCTTCTGACACAGCACTTACCTCTCTGTGGTTCAGAAGTCTCTCCAGATCAGCTGCCATGTTGTTTTTCACTTGCAGCACTGCAATCTTCTCTTTCCGTAGTGCACTGTAAAAATGAAAACAAATTGTCTTTAAAGTCTGTGATTATTCTTAAAACAATTCATTTTAAAATAGGTACAGCAAATATTTTGATGAAACTGACCACTGAGCTGTTACAGACCCACAAGAATGTTTGACAAAAGCAGTTAAGCAAACACTGAGCAAAAAAAAAAAAACATAAAATAAACCAACATCCCATTTATGAATCATGCTTCTCACTGACTGCTCAGCATCTGTAAGTGCTAAACCTGCCATTCTGATCTGGGCTGCATTTTCATTTTCCTTTTGACAGTACTTAAGGTGCCATAGAATAAAAACTATATTTACCTAGGCATAGATAAATAATAAGAGTTCTGTACATGGTAATGAGATATCCTGAGCCTCAAATGCATTTGTTTCCTCGTTTTTATGTAAACCTTGTGCATGCAAAAGACTGCTGGAAAACAGGCCAATCTCAACATAACTCCAATGTGATGTCACATATTTCGAGATTTACACACCCAACATGAAATTACACATTAAATTAATTACAAAGTTGTTAAAATGTTTACTTGTGTGTGCTACTGGCATGAGCCGCAGCGCAGAGCAATAAGAGCAGAGCTCAAAATTATTATTCATGACCCTTTCAAATAGGGCAAAACTAGATAATTTAATTAAAAGGACAAATACTAGGGTTGTAAATGGACATGTAAAAACGTTTCTGGATATTTTTTGCACGTAATAAAGTTACATACCTTCTATGTAAATATCAAAGAACAATTTAACATACCATTTCAATGCATCTTTTCAAGGCACCTTTAAAGAACATATTTCAGATTACATTTAGATTGCTTACGAGATTAATTTCAGATTACATTTAGATTGCATACTAGATTAATAAATAACCTTGTGTAAAAATATATGTGAAAAGTTAATGCAGGATTTAAATGTATTACAAGAGATCAAGGGCACAAATTTAGTTCTTCAGTTCAGCAAATTTATTTCAAGCATACAATGCAAAATAATGCAAAACACAACAACAATTAAAAAAAAAACATTTACTAATTCCCACCCCTCCTTCAAACTCTTAATACATTACATTTCCTTACACAACTTATAAATTACATTTCTTACACAACACAAACCCATAATCTTCATGCATTTATACAATGTGTTAGCAACAGGCAATCTTGTATGGAAACACAAAAACTTTTCTTCCTACTATGTACCATTGGTAATATGAAATTTAATTTTCCTCTCAACACATTCCCTCCTTCTCTCCAAGTAAATAATTTCTGTACGTTTTGAGGTAAATCATTACACTTTGCCCTATAAAGAATTTGCACAGTCTGTAACTGCACCAAATCTTTAAATTTTAGTAATTTAGATAAAAAAAATATTAGTATGTTCCCTATAACCCGCCCCATGAATGATCCGTAAAACTCTCTTCTGTAAAATAACAAGTGGCTGAAGTGTTGCTATATAATTATTTTCCCATATTTCCACACAATAAGTAAAGTATGGCAAAACTAATGAACAATAAAGCATACGTAAAGACTTCTGATTTAAAAATGGTCTTGCTCTACCAATTATTGCTATACTCCTTGAAACCTTACTCCTAACATAACTAATGTGTGGTTTCCAGTTCACGTTTTTGTCAATAATAACGCCTAAAAATTTTATTTCATTGACCTTTTCAATGACCACTCCATTCATCTTGATTTCAATTTGCAAATCATTTCGACCATTTCCGAACATCATTAATTTAGTTTTCTTTAAGTTAAGCGATAATTTGTTTGTATCAAACCATAATTTAATCTTCTCTAATTCCTTATTTGTCTCCTGCACTAGCAACTGTAGATCATTGCCTGAACAAAATATATTAGTATCATCAGCAAACAGCACTAATTTCAATACTTCTGACACTTGACATAAATCATTAATGTAAATAAGAAACAGTTTCGGGCCTAACACCGCCCCAACTCCACAAGAAATTTCCAAGCATTCAGAACAATTATCTCCCAACTTCACAAACTGCTTTCGCTGAGTCAAATAACTTCTTATCCAGTTTAATACCTTTCCTCTAATCCCATATCGCTCTAATTTTCCCAACAAAATTTCATGATTGATGGTATCAAACGCCTTCTGTAAATCAACAAATATTCCAATAGTATGCATTTTGTTGTCTACTGAACTTGATATTTCTTCTATAAAATCTAACAATGCAAGTGATGTTGCCCTTTTTGCTCTAAATCCATACTGACATTCATTAAATATATTATGTTTGTCCAAAAAGTTGTCAAGACGAGTGATAAAAAGTTTTTTCAGAATTTTTGAAAATTGTGGAAGCAGAGAAACCGGACTATAATTTGTAAATTGATGTTTATCTCCTGATTTATAAAGTGGAATGACCTTAGCTATTTTCATTTGATTAGGAAATTTACCAGATTGAAATGATAAGTTATAAATAAAGGTAAGAGGTTTTGAAATGGAATCAATAACATTTTTCACCACTACCATATCAACATTATTACAATCATTTGAGGTTTTGTTCTTACATTTTGAAACGATTTGAATTATCTCACTTTCCTCCACCGGCGAAAGGAACATGAAATTTACATTTCTTTCAATAGAACAATAACCATATTGATTACTTCTGGGGTCAGGAACATTCTCTGCCAACTCTTTCCCAATATTGACAAAAAATGTATTGAATGTATTTGCCACCTCTATCATATTATAATTGTCTTTGTCTCCTATATTAAAATATTTAGGATAACTTAACTTTTAACTTTTTTTATTACTTTATTCAATATTTTCCACATTTCCCTCACATCAGATTTCTTAGTTTCTATTAATTTATTGTAGTAATCTTTCTTAGTTTTCCTCAAGATATTAGTTCATTAGGGCCCGAGCACACCGGGGTGTGAGGACCCTATTGTTCTTCAAGGAGTTATTAGGGCCCGAGCACACCGGGGTGTGAGGACCCTATTGTTCTTCAAGGAGTTATTATGTTGGCTTGACAAAGCCAACATACTGTTGTTGTATCTAAACTTATTATTATTATTATTAGTGGTGCTTGCATTTATGCAAGGCATCACTATTATTATCTTGCATACTTATTATATTTTTATTTATTTATTCTTATATCTGGACACTTTTTCGGCGCGTAACTCGTCCCGCACGGTTTGTCGTAGACCAATGAAACAGGGCTCAAAACGACCGGCTTATTGAGGACACGTCTGCTATGACTTTTCTAAAAGATCGGGTGCAAGATTTGGGGCGAAAAACCACCCAAAAAATCCCATTGACTTAAAATTGCGCCCAACTTTGACAGGTCATAGCTCCGCTCAAGGATTTCATAGAAACATGTGGGTTACCACATTTGAAGAGGGTGGTAGGCTATGTAAGAACATACATGACATTGGGGTGTAAGTTGTACCCCTGGGGTGTAAGAGGCACCCGAATATTTCCCATTGACATATAATGGGGCAGGAAACACGCCCATATAAGGGAATAAAACAGTTCCAGATGGGATATCTTTGCTTTACAGTGTCGTAGAGATAAGTGGGTGGGCTCATTTTACTCGGGCATCCAATCAGTCTCTCAGGATCATCCCAGAGCTATTAAGCCACGCCCCTAGCAACAATTTTGGGCACCCTAGCAACATCTCCCATAGACTGCCATTATAAAATGCCCAGATGGATATCTTTGCACCACAGTGTCATAGAGACATGGGGGTGGGCTCATTTTACTCAGGCATCCAATCAGTCTCTCAGGATACTTACATAGGTATTAAGCCACGCCCCTAGCAACCACTTTTGAGCACCCTAGCAACATAAAATTCAAACAGTTATATCTCGGCATCCGAACATTGTAGAGACACGGGGGTTGGACCGTTTGACTCGTGACTCAGAGTGTAATCATTATGGGATGCCAATTTTTTCCTTAGCAACCAAATACAGTACCCTAGCAACAGAGTAAACAAAGCCTTATATCTCCGCATCAGAACATCGTAGAGACACGGGTGTTGGACCGTTTGACTCGTGACTCGGAGTGTAATCATTATGGGATGCCAATTTTTTCCCTAGCAACCAAATACAGTACCCTAGCAACAGAGTAAACAAAGCCTTATATCTCCGCATCAGAACATCGTAGAGACACGGGGGTTGGACCGTTTGACTCGTGACTCGGAGTGTAATCATTATGGGATGCCAATTTTTTCCCTAGCAACCAAATACAGTACCCTAGCAACAGAGTAAACAAAGCCTTATATCTCCGCATCAGAACAACTTAGAGACACGGGGGTTGGACCGTTTGAGTCGTGACTCGGCGTGTAATCATTATGGGATGCCAATTTTTTCCCTAGCAACCAAATACAGTACCCTAGCAACAGAGTAAACAAAGCCTTATATCTCCGCATCAGAACATCGTAGAGACACGGGGGTTGGACCGTTTGACTCGTGACTCGGAGTGTAATCATTATGGGATGCCAATTTTTTCCCTAGCAACCAAATACAGTACCCTAGCAACAGAGTAAACAAAGCCTTATATCTCCGCATCAGAACATCGTAGAGACACGGTGGTTGGACTGTTTTACTTTTGGCTTGGAGTATATATATGGTCCCCAGAATTTTGCCACGGCAAGCACCACTTCACATTTTCTTCAGGAAATGTACCTATCTAGTTAGTGGTGCTTGCATTTATGCAAGGCATCACTATTACTATTGCTCATACTTATTATTAGTGGTGCTTGCATTTATGCAAGGCATCACTATTACTATTGCTCATACTTATTATTAGTGGTGCTTGCATTTATGCAAGGCATCACTTACTATTGCTCATATTTATTATTATTATTATATTTTATTCTTACATCTGCACGTTTTTTCGGCACCTAACTCGTCCCGCACGGTTTGTCGTAGACCCATGAAAGAGGGCTCAAATCGAGCGGCTTATTGAGGAGAGGTGTGCTATGACTTTTATAAGCGATCGGGTGCAGGATTTCGGAAAGGGGTGCGAAAAACCACCCGAAAAATCCCATTGACTTAACATTGCGCCCAACTTTGACGAGTCATAGCTCCGCTCGAGGATTTTGTAGAAACATGTGGGTTATAACATTTGAAGACGGTGGTAGGCTCTGTAAGAACATACATCACAATGGGGTGTCAGTTGTACCCCTGGGGTGTAAGAGGCTCCCAAAAGTGCCCTAATGAAAAGTCAATGGGACAGGGAACACGCCCATATAAGGGAATAAAAATGTTCCTGATGGGATATCTTCGCATTGCAGCTTCGTAGGGACAAGGGGGTGGGCTTATTTTTGTCAGGCACCCAATCAGTCTCTCAGGAACTTCCCAGAGCTATTAAGCCACGCCCCTAGCAACCATTTTGGGCACCCTAGCAACATCTCCCATAGACTGCCATTATAAAATGCCCAAATGGATATCTTTGCATCACAGTGTCATACAAACATGGGGGTGGGCTCATTTTACTCAGGCATCCAATCGGTCTCTCAGGATCTTTACAGAGTTATTAAGCCACGCCCCTAGCAACCAAATATGAGCACCCTAGCAACAAAACAAACAAAGCCTTATATCTTCGCATCAGAACATCGTAGAAACACGGGGGTTGGACCGTTTTACTTTGTGACTCGGAGTGTAACAACTGGTCACATCATTGGCCACTCCCAAGCCCCGCCCCTAGCAACCAAATACAGTACCCTAGCAACAGAGTAAACAAAGCCTTATATCTCCGCATCAGAACATCATAGAGACACGGGGGTTGGACCGTTTGACTTGTGACTCGAAGGGTAATCACTAGTGGATGCCATTTTTTCCCTAGCAACCAAATACAGTACCCTAGCAACAGACTAAACAAAGCCTTATATCTCCGCATCAGAACATCTTAGAGACACGGGGGTTGGACCGTTTGACTCGTGACTCAGAGTGTAATCATTATGGGATGCCAATTTTTTCCCTAGCAACCAAATACAGTACCCTAGCAACAGAGTAAACAAAGCCTTATATCTCCGCATCAGAACATCGTAGAGACACGGGGGTTGGACCGTTTGACTCGTGACTCTGAGTGTAATCATTATGGGATGCCAATTTTTTCCCTAGCAACCAAATACAGTACCCTAGCAACAGAGTAAACAAAGCCTTATATCTCAGCATCAGAACATTGTAGAGACACGGGGGTTGGACCATTTGACTCGTGACTCAGAGTGTAATCATTATGGGATGCCAATTTTTTCCCTAGCAACCAAATACAGTACCCTAGCAACAGAGTAAACAAAGCCTTATATCTCCGCATCAGAACATCGTAGAGACATGGGGGTTGGACCGTTTGACTCGTGACTCAGAGTGTAATCATTATGGGATGCCAATTTTTTCCCTAGCAACCAAATACAGTACCCTAGCAACAGAGTAAACAAAGCCTTATATCTCCGCATCAGAACATCGTAGAGACAAGGGGGTTGGACCGTTTGACTCGTGACTCGGAGGGTAATCACTATGGGATGTCAAAATTTTCCCTAGCAACCAAATACAGTACCCTAGCACCCGAATAAACAAAGCCTTATATCTCTGCATCAGAACATCGTTGAGACACGGGGGATGGACCGTATGACTCGTGACTCAGAGTGTAATCATTATGGGATGCCAAATTTTTCCCTAGCAACCAAAGACAGTACCCTAGCAACCGGATAAACCCAGCCTTATATCTCCACATCAGAACATCGTAGAGACACGGGAGTTGGATCGTTTAACTTTTGGCTTGGAGTATAATCATATATGGTCCCCAGAATTTTGCCACGGCAAGCACCACTCACATTTTCTTCAGGAAATGTACCTATCTAGTATCTTATTATTCTTATGTCTGCACACTTTTTCGGCGCGTAACTCGTCCCACACGGTTGGTCGTAGACACACGAAAGAGGGCTCAAATTGACCGGATTATTGAGGAGAGGTGTGCTATGACTTTTATAAGAGATCGGGTGCAGGATTTCCGAAAGGGGGGCGAAAAACCACCCAAAAAATCCCATTGACTTAACATTGGCCAAACTTTGACGGGTCATAGCTCCGCTCGAGGATTTGGTAGAAACATGTGGGTTATAACATTTGAAGAGGGTGGTAGGCTCTGTAAGAGCATACATCACAATGGGGTGTAAGCTGTACCCCTGGGGTGTAAGAAGCACCCGAAATTTCCCATTGACTTATAATGGGGCAGGGAACACGCCCATATAAGGGAATAAAATCATTCCAGATGGGATATCTTTGCTTTACAGTGTCGTAGAGATAAGTAAGTGGGCTCATTTTACTCGGGCATCCAATCAGTCTCTCAGGATCATCTCAGAGCTATTAAGCCACGCCCCTAGCAACCACTTTTGAGCACCCTAGCAACCTATCCCATAGACTGCCATTATAAAATGCCCAGATGGATATCTTTGCACCACAGTGTCATAGAGACATGGGGGTGGGCTCATTTTACTCAGGCATCCAATCAGTCTCTCAGGATCCTTACAGAGTTACTAAGCCACGCCCCTAGCAACCACTTTTGAGCACCCTCGCAACATAAAATACAAACAGTTATATCTCGGCATCAGAACATCGTAGAGACACGGGGGTTGGACCGTTTTACTTGTGACTAGGGGTGTAACAATTGGGCACATCATTGGCCACTCCCAAGCCACGCCCCTAGCAACCAAATTTGAGCACCCTAGCAACCGAATAAACAAAGCCTTATATCTCCGCATCAGAAAATCGTAGAGACACGGGGTTTGGACCGTTTTATTTGTGACTCGGAGTGTAATCACTGGGCACATCATTGGCCACTCCCAAGCCACGCCCCTAGCAACCAAATACAGTACCCTAGCAACAGAGTAAACAAAGCCTTATATCTCCGCATCAGAACATCGTAGAGACACGGGGGTTGGACCGTTTTACTTGTGACTCGGAGTGTAATCACTGGGCACATCATTGGCCACTCCCAAGCCACGCCCCTAGCAACCAAATACAGTACCCTAGCAACAGAGTAAACAAAGCCTTATATCTCCACATCAGAACATCGTAGAGACATGGGGGTTGGACCGTTTGACTCATGACTCGGAGGGTAATCACTAGTGGATGCCATTTTTTCCCTAGCAACCAAATACAGTACCCTAGCAACAGAGTAAACAAAGCCTTATATCTCCGCATCAGAACATCGTAGAGACATGGGGTTTGGACCGTTTGACTCGTGACTCGGAGGGTAATCACTAGTGGATGCCATTTTTTTCCCTAGCAACCAAATACAGTACCCTAGCAACAGAGTAAACAAAGCCTTATATCTCCGCATCAGAACATCGTAGAGACACAGGGGTTGGACCGTTTGACTCATGACTCGGAGGGTAATCACTAGTGGATGCCATTTTTTCCCTAGCAACCAAATACAGTACCCTAGCAACAGAGTAAACAAACCCTTATATCTCTGCATAAGAACATCGTAGAGACACGGGGTTTGGACCGTTTGACTCTTGACTCGGAGTGTAATCACTAGTGGATGCCAATTTTCTCCCTAGCAACCAAATACATTACCCTAGCAACAGAGTAAACAAAGCCTTTTATCTCCACATCAGAACATCGCAGAGACACGGGGGTTGGACCGTTTGAATCGTATCTCGGAGTGTAATCACTAGTGGATGCCAATTTTTTCCCTAGCAACCAAATACAGTACCCTAGCAACAGAGTAAACAAAGCCTTATATCTCCGCATCAGAACATCGTAGAGACACGGGGGTTTGACCGTTTGACTCGTGACTCGGAGTGTAATCACTAGTGGATGCCAATTTTTTCCCTAGCAACCAAATACAGTACCCTAGCAACAGAGTAAACAAAGCCTTATATCTCCGCATCAGAAAATCGTAGAGACACGGGGGTTTGACCGTTTGACTCGTGACTCGGAGTGTAATCACTAGTGGATGCCAATTTTCTCCCTAGCAACCAAATACAGTACCCTAGCAACCGATTAAACAAAGCCTTATATCTTCGCATCAGAACATCGTAGAGACATGTGGGTTGGACCGTTTGACTCGTGACTCGGAGTGTAATCATTATGGGATGCCAATATTTTCCCTAGCAACCAAATACAGTACCCTAGCAACAGAGTAAACAAAGCCTTATATCTCCGCATCAGAACAACGTAGAGACACGGGGGTTGGCCCGTTTTACTTGTGGCTTGGAGTATGATCATTATGGGATGCCAATTTTCTCCCTAGCAACCAAATACACTACCCTAGCAACCGAATACACAATGCCTTATATCTCCGCATCAGAACATCGTAGAGACACGGGGTTTGGACCGTTTGACTCGTGACTCGCAGCGTAATCACTAGTGGATGCCATTTTTTTCCCTAGCAACCAAATGCAGGACCCTAGCAACAGAGTAAACAAAGCCTTATATCTCCGCATCCGAACATCGTAGAGACACGGGGGTTGGACCGTTTGACTCGTGACTCAGAGTGTAATCACTATGGGATGCCAATTTTTTCCCTAGCAACCAAATACAGTACCCTAGCAACAGAGTAAACAAAGCCTTATATCTCCGCATCAGAACATCGTAGAGACACGGGGGTTGGACCGTTTGACTCGTGACTCAGAGTGTAATTACTATGGGATGCCATTTTTTTCCCTAGCAACCAAATACAGTACCCTAGCAACAGAGTAAACAAAGCCTTATATCTCCGCATCAGAACATCATAGAGACACGGGGGTTGGACCGTTTGACTCGTGACTCAGAGTGTAATCACTATGGGATGCCAATTTTTTCCCTAGCAACCAAATACAGTACCCTAGCAACAGAGTAAACAAAGCCTTATATCTCCGCATCAGAACATCGTAGAGACACGGGGGTTGGACCGTTTGACTCGTGACTCAGAGTGTAATCATTATGGGATGCCAATTTTTTTCCCTAGCAACCAAATACAGTACCCTAGCAACAGAGTAAACAAAGCCTTATATCTCCGCATCAGAACATCGTAGAGACACGGGGGTTGGACCGTTTGACTTGTGACATGGGGTGTAATCATTATGGGATGCCAATTTTTTTCCCTAGCAACCAAATACAGTACCCTAGCAACAGAGTAAACAAAGCCTTATATCTCCGCATCAGAACATCGTAGAGACACGGGGGTTGGACCGTTTGACTCGTGACTCGGAGTGTAATCATTATGGTATGCCAATATTTTCCCTAGCAACCAAATACAGTACCCTAGCAACAGAGTAACCAAAGCCTTATATTTCCGCATCAGAACAACGTAGAGACACGGGGGTTGGCCCGTTTTACTTGTGGCTTGGAGTATGATAATTATGGGATGCCAATTTTCTCCCTAGCAACCAAATACACTACCCTAGCAACCGAATACACAATGCCTTATATCTCCGCATCAGAACATCGTAGAGACACGGGGTTTGGACCGTTTGACTCGTGACTCGCAGCGTAATCACTAGTGGATGCCATTTTTTTCCCTAGCAACCAAATGCAGGACCCTAGCAACAGAGTAAACAAAGCCTTATATCTCCGCATCCGAACATCGTAGAGACACGGGGGTTGAACCGTTTGACTCGTGACTCAGAGTGTAATCACTATGGGATGCCAATTTTTTCCCTAGCAACCAAATACAGTACCCTAGCAACAGAGTAAACAAAGCCTTATATCTCCGCATCAGAACATCGTAGAGACACGGGGGTTGGACCGTTTGACTCGTGACTCAGAGTGTAATTACTATGGGATGCCATTTTTTTCCCTAGCAACCAAATACAGTACCCTAGCAACAGAGTAAACAAAGCCTTATATCTCCGCATCAGAACATCATAGAGACACGGGGGTTGGACCGTTTGACTCGTGACTCAGAGTGTAATCACTATGGGATGCCAATTTTTTCCCTAGCAACCAAATACAGTACCCTAGCAACAGAGTAAACAAAGCCTTATATCTCCGCATCAGAACATCGTAGAGACACGGGGGTTGGACCGTTTGACTTGTGACATGGGGTGTAATCATTATGGGATGCCAATTTTTTTCCCTAGCAACCAAATACAGTACCCTAGCAACAGAGTAAACAAAGCCTTATATCTCCGCATCAGAACATCGTAGAGACACGGGGGTTGGACCGTTTGACTCGTGACTCGGAGTGTAATCATTATGGGATGCCAATATTTTCCCTAGCAACCAAATACAGTACCCTAGCAACAGAGTAACCAAAGCCTTATATCTCCGCATCAGAACAACGTAGAGACACGGGGGTTGGCCCGTTTTACTTGTGGCTTGGAGTATGATCATTATGGGATGCCAATTTTCTCCCTAGCAACCAAATACACTACCCTAGCAACCGAATACACAATGCCTTATATCTCCGCATCAGAACATCGTAGAGACACGGGATTTGGACCGTTTGACTCGTGACTCGCAGCGTAATCACTAGTGGATGCCATTTTTTTCCCTAGCAACCAAATGCAGGACCCTAGCAACAGAGTAAACAAAGCCTTATATCTCCGCATCCGAACATCGTAGAGACACGGGGGTTGGACCGTTTGACTCGTGACTCGGAGTGTAATCACTAGTGGATGCCAATTTTTTCCCTAGCAACCAAATACAGTACCCTAGCAACAGAGTAAACAAAGCCTTATATCTCCGCATCAGAAAATCGTAGAGACACGGGGGTTTGACCGTTTGACTCGTGACTCGGAGTGTAATCACTAGTGGATGCCAATTTTCTCCCTAGCAACCAAATACAGTACCCTAGCAACCGATTAAACAAAGCCTTATATCTTCGCATCAGAACATCGTAGAGACATGTGGGTTGGACCGTTTGACTCGTGACTCGGAGTGTAATCATTATGGGATGCCAATATTTTCCCTAGCAACCAAATACAGTACCCTAGCAACAGAGTAAACAAAGCCTTATATCTCCGCATCAGAACAACGTAGAGACACGGGGGTTGGCCCGTTTTACTTGTGGCTTGGAGTATGATCATTATGGGATGCCAATTTTCTCCCTAGCAACCAAATACACTACCCTAGCAACCGAATACACAATGCCTTATATCTCCGCATCAGAACATCGTAGAGACACGGGGTTTGGACCGTTTGACTCGTGACTCGCAGCGTAATCACTAGTGGATGCCATTTTTTTCCCTAGCAACCAAATGCAGGACCCTAGCAACAGAGTAAACAAAGCCTTATATCTCCGCATCTGAACATCGTAGAGACACGGGGGTTGGACCGTTTGACTCGTGACTCAGAGTGTAATCACTATGGGATGCCAATTTTTTCCCTAGCAACCAAATACAGTACCCTAGCAACAGAGTAAACAAAGCCTTATATCTCCGCATCAGAACATCGTAGAGACACGGGGGTTGGACCGTTTGACTCGTGACTCAGAGTGTAATTACTATGGGATGCCATTTTTTTCCCTAGCAACCAAATACAGTACCCTAGCAACAGAGTAAACAAAGCCTTATATCTCCGCATCAGAACATCATAGAGACACGGGGGTTGGACCGTTTGACTCGTGACTCAGAGTGTAATCACTATGGGATGCCAATTTTTTCCCTAGCAACCAAATACAGTACCCTAGCAACAGAGTAAACAAAGCCTTATATCTCCGCATCAGAACATCGTAGAGACACGGGGGTTGGACCGTTTGACTCGTGACTCAGAGTGTAATCATTATGGGATGCCAATTTTTTTCCCTAGCAACCAAATACAGTACCCTAGCAACAGAGTAAACAAAGCCTTATATCTCCGCATCAGAACATCGTAGAGACACGGGGGTTGGACCGTTTGACTTGTGACATGGGGTGTAATCATTATGGGATGCCAATTTTTTTCCCTAGCAACCAAATACAGTACCCTAGCAACAGAGTAAACAAAGCCTTATATCTCCGCATCAGAACATCGTAGAGACACGGGGGTTGGACCGTTTGACTCGTGACTCGGAGTGTAATCATTATGGGATGCCAATATTTTCCCTAGCAACCAAATACAGTACCCTAGCAACAGAGTAACCAAAGCCTTATATTTCCGCATCAGAACAACGTAGAGACACGGGGGTTGGCCCGTTTTACTTGTGGCTTGGAGTATGATAATTATGGGATGCCAATTTTCTCCCTAGCAACCAAATACACTACCCTAGCAACCGAATACACAATGCCTTATATCTCCGCATCAGAACATCGTAGAGACACGGGGTTTGGACCGTTTGACTCGTGACTCGCAGCGTAATCACTAGTGGATGCCATTTTTTTCCCTAGCAACCAAATGCAGGACCCTAGCAACAGAGTAAACAAAGCCTTATATCTCCGCATCCGAACATCGTAGAGACACGGGGGTTGAACCGTTTGACTCGTGACTCAGAGTGTAATCACTATGGGATGCCAATTTTTTCCCTAGCAACCAAATACAGTACCCTAGCAACAGAGTAAACAAAGCCTTATATCTCCGCATCAGAACATCGTAGAGACACGGGGGTTGGACCGTTTGACTCGTGACTCAGAGTGTAATTACTATGGGATGCCATTTTTTTCCCTAGCAACCAAATACAGTACCCTAGCAACAGAGTAAACAAAGCCTTATATCTCCGCATCAGAACATCATAGAGACACGGGGGTTGGACCGTTTGACTCGTGACTCAGAGTGTAATCACTATGGGATGCCAATTTTTTCCCTAGCAACCAAATACAGTACCCTAGCAACAGAGTAAACAAAGCCTTATATCTCCGCATCAGAACATCGTAGAGACACGGGGGTTGGACCGTTTGACTCGTGACTTAGAGTGTAATCATTATGGGATGCCAATTTTTTTCCCTAGCAACCAAATACAGTACCCTAGCAACAGAGTAAACAAAGCCTTATATCTCCGCATCAGAACATCATAGAGACACGGGGGTTGGACCGTTTGACTTGTGACATGGGGTGTAATCATTATGGGATGCCAATTTTTTCCCCTAGCAACCAAATACAGTACCCTAGCAACAGAGTAAACAAAGCCTTATATCTCCGCATCAGAACATCGTAGAGACACGGGGGTTGGACCGTTTGACTCGTGACTCGGAGTGTAATCATTATGGGATGCCAAAATTTTCCCTAGCAACCAAATACAGTACCCTAGCAACAGAGTAACCAAAGCCTTATATCTCCGCATCAGAACAACGTAGAGACACGGGGGTTGGCCCGTTTTACTTGTGGCTTGGAGTATGATCATTATGGGATGCCAATTTTCTCCCTAGCAACCAAATACACTACCCTAGCAACCGAATACACAATGCCTTATATCTCCGCATCAGAACATCGTAGAGACACGGGATTTGGACCGTTTGACTCGTGACTCGCAGCGTAATCACTAGTGGATGCCATTTTTTTCCCTAGCAACCAAATGCAGGACCCTAGCAACAGAGTAAACAAAGCCTTATATCTCCGCATCCGAACATCGTAGAGACACGGGGGTTGGACCGTTTGACTCGTGACTCAGAGTGTAATCACTATGGGATGCCAATTTTTTCCCTAGCAACCAAATACAGTACCCTAGCAACAGAGTAAACAAAGCCTTATATCTCCACATCAGAACATCGTAGAGACACGGGGGTTGGACCGTTTGACTCGTGACTCAGAGTGTAATCACTATGGGATGCCAATTTTTTCCCTAGCAACCAAATACAGTACCCTAGCAACAGAGTAAACAAAGCCTTATATCTCAGCATCAGAACATCGTAGAGACAAGGGGGTTGGACCGTTTGACTCGTGACTCAGAGTGTAATCACTATGGGATGCCAATTTTTTCCCTAGCAACCAAATACAGTACCCTAGCAACAGAGTAAACAAAGCCTTATATCTCCGCATCCGAACATCGTAGAGACACGGGGGTTGGACCGTTTGACTCGTGACTCAGAGTGTAATTACTATGGGATGCCATTTTTTTCCCTAGCAACCAAATACAGTACCCTAGCAACAGAGTAAACAAAGCCTTATATCTCAGCATCAGAACATCGTAGAGACAAGGGGGTTGGACCGTTTGACTCGTGACTCAGAGTGTAATCACTATGGGATGCCAATTTTTTCCCTAGCAACCAAATACAGTACCCTAGCAACAGAGTAAACAAAGCCTTATATCTCCGCATCAGAACATCGTAGAGACACGGGGGTTGGACCGTTTGACTCGTGACTCAGAGTGTAATCACTATGGGATGCCAGTTTTTTCCCTAGCAACCAAATACAGTACCCTAGCAACAGAGTAAACAAAGCCTTATATCTCAGCATCAGAACATCGTAGAGACACGGGGGTTGGACCGTTTGATTCGTGACTCAGAGTTTAATCATTATGGGATGCCAATTTTTTCCCTAGCAACCAAATACAGTACCCTAGCAACAGAGTAAACAAAGCCTTATATCTCAGCATCAGAACATCGTAGAGACACGGGGGTTGGACCGTTTGACTCGTGACTCAGAGGGTAATCACTAGTGGATGCCATTTTTTTCCCTAGCAACCAAATACAGTACCTTAGCAACAGAGTAAACAAAGCCTTATATCTCTGCATCAAAACATCGTAGAGACACGGGGTTTGGACCGTTTGACTCATGACTCGGAGGGTAATCACTAGTGGGTGCCATTTTTTTCCCTAGCAACCAAATACAGTACCCCTAGCAACAGAGTAAACAAAGCCTTATATCTCCGCATCAGAACATCGTAGAGACACTGGGTTTGGACCGTTTGACTCGTGACTCGGAGGGTAATCACTAGTGGATGCCATTTTTTCCTTAGCAACCAAATGCAGGACCCTAGCAACAGAGTAAACAAAGCCTTATATCTCCGCATCAGAACATCGTAGAGACACGGGGGTTGGACCGTTTGACTCATGACTCGGAGGGTAATCACTAGTGGATGCCATTTTTTTCCCTAGCAACCAAATACAGTACCTTAGCAACAGAGTAAACAAAGCCTTATATCTCCGCATCAGAACATCGTAGAGACACGGGGTTTGGACCGTTTGACTCGTGACTCAGAGGGTAATCACTAGTGGATGCCATTTTTTTCCCTAGCAACCAAATACAGTACCTTAGCAACAGAGTAAACAAAGCCTTATATCTCCGCATCAGAACATCGTAGAGACACGGGGTTTGGACCGTTTGACTCGTGACTCAGAGGGTAATCACTAGTGGATGCCATTTTTTTCCCTAGCAACCAAATACAGTACCTTAGCAACAGAGTAAACAAAGCCTTATATCTCTGCATCAGAACATCGTAGAGACACGGGGGTTGGACCGTTTTACTTTTGGCTTGGAGTATAATCATAAATTGTCCCCTGAAATTTGCCACGGCAAGCACCACTCACATTTTCTTCAGGAAATGTACCTATCTAGTTTATAATTAGTGGTGCTTGCATTTATGCAAATCATCACTATTATTATTGCAAAAATTATTATTATTATTATATTTTATTCTTACATCTGCACGTTTTTTCGGCACCTAACTCGTCCCGCACGGTTTGTCGTAGACCCATGAAAGAGGGCTCAAATCGACCGACTTATTGAGGAGAGGTGTGCTATGACTTTTATAAGCGATCGGGTGCAGGATTTCCGAAAGGGGGGCGAAAAACCACCCGAAAAATCCCATTGACTTAACATTGCGCCCAACTTTGACGAGTCATAGCTCCGCTCGAGGATTTTGTAGAAACATGTGCGTTACAACATTTGAAGAGGGTGGTAGGCTCTGTAAGAACATACATCACATTGGGGTGTAAGTTGTACCCCTGGGGTGTAAGAGGCGCCCAAAAGTGCCCCAATGAAAAGTCAATGGGGGAAAATCCCATAGACTTAACATTGTAAAATCTTTGACGGGTCATAGGTCCGAGCGAGGATTTCGTAGAAACATGTGGGTCACTAAATTTGAAGAGGGTGCTAGACTCTGTCAGGACGTCCCCCACAATGGGGTGTAAGGTTACCCTAGCAACCATTTTGGGCACCCTAGCAACCTATCCCATAGACTGCCATTATAAAATGCCCAGATGGATATCTTTGCACCACAGTGTCATAGAGACATGGGGGTGGGCTCATTTTACTCAGGCATCCAATCAGTCTCTCAGGATCCTTAAAGACTAACTAAGCCACGCCCCTAGCAACCACTTTTGAGCACCCTAGCAACATAAAATTCAAACAGTTATATCTCGGCATCAGAACATCGTAGAGACACGGGGGTTGGACCGTTTTACTTGTGACTAGGGGTGTAACAATTGGGCACATCATTGGCCACTCCCAAGCCACGCCCCTAGCAACCAAATTTGAGCACCCTAGCAACCGAATAAACAAACCCTTATTTCTCCGCATCAGAACATCGTAGAGACACGGGGGTTGGACCGTTTTACTTGTGACTAGGGGTGTAACAATTGGGCACATCATTGGCCACTCCCAAGCCACGCCCCTAGCAACCAAATTTGAGCACCCTAGCAACCGAATAAACAAAGCCTTATATCTCCGCATCAGAACATCGAAGAGACACGGGGTTTGGACCGTTTGACTCGTGACTCGGAGGGTAATCACTAGTGGATGCCATTTTTTTCCCTAGCAACCAAATACAGTACCCTAGCAACAGAGTAAACAAAGCCTTATATCTCCGCATCAGAACATCGTAGAGACATGGGGTTTGGACCATTTGACTCGTGACTCGGAGGGTAATCACTAGTGGATGCAATTTTTTTCCCTAGCAACCAAATACAGTACCCTAGCAACAGAGTAAACAAAGCCTTATATCTCCGCATCAGAACATCGTAGAGACATGGGGGTTGGATCGTTTGACTCGTGACTCGCAGGGTAATCACTAGTGGATGCCATTTTTTTCCCTAGCAACCAAATGCAGGACCCTAGCAACAGAGTAAACAAAGCCTTATATCTCCGCATCAGAACATCGTAGAGACACGGGGGTTGGACCGTTTTACTTGTGACTAGGGGTGTAACAATTGGGCACATCATTGGCCACTCCCAAGCCATGCCCCTAGCAACCAAATTTGAGAACCCTAGCAACCGAATAAACAAAGCCTTATATCTCCGCATCAGAACATCGTAGAGACACGGGGTTTGGACCGTTTGACTCGTGACTCGGAGGGTAATCACTAGTGGATGCCATTTTTTTCCCTAGCAACCAAATACAGTACCCTAGCAACAGAGTAAACAAAGCCTTATATCTCCGCATCAGAACATCGTAGAGACATGGGGTTTGGACCGTTTGACTCGTGACTCGGAGGGTAATCACTAGTGGATGCCATTTTTTCCCTAGCAACCAAATACAGTACCCTAGCAACAGAGTAAACAAAGCCTTATATCTCTGCTTCAGAACATCGTAGAGACACGGGGGTTGAACCATTTTACTTGTGACTCGGTATGTAATCACTAGTGGGTGCCAATTTTTTCCCTAGCAACCAAATACAGTACCCTAGCAACAGAGTAAACAAAGCCTTATATCTCTGCATCAGAACATCGTACAGACACGGGGGTTGGACCGTGTGACTCGTGACTCAGAGGGTAATCACTAGTGGATGCCATTTTTTTCCCTAGCAACCAAATACAGTACCTTAGCAACAGAGTAAACAAAGCCTTATAACTCCGCATCAGAACATCGTAGAGACATGGGGGTTGAACCGTTTGACTCGTGACTTGGAGGGTAATCACTAGTGGATGCCATTTTTCCCCTAGCAACCAAATATAGTACCCTAGCAACAGAGTAAACAAAGCCTTATATCTCTGCTTCAGAACATCGTAGAGACACGGGGGTTGGACCATTTTACTTGTGACTCGGCATGTAATCACTAGTGGATGCCATTTTTTTCCCTAGCAACCAAATACAGTACCCTAGCAACAGAGTAAACAAAGCCTTATATCTCTGCATCAGAACATCGTAGAGACACGGGGGTTGGACCGTTTTACTTTTGGCTTGGAGTATAATCATAAATTGTCCCCTGAAATTTGCCACGGCAAGCACCACTCACATTTTCTTCAGGAAATGTACCTATCTAGTTATTATTCTTCTTTTTCTGGACACTTTTTTCGGCGCGTAACTCGTCCCGCACGGTTTGTCGTAGACCCATGAAATAGGGCTCAAATCGACCGGCTTATTGAGGAGAGGTGTGCTATGACTTTTATAAGCGATTGGGTGCAGGATTTCCGAAAGGGGGGCGAAAAACCACCCGAAAAATCCCATTGACTTAACATTGCGCCCAACTTTGACGAGTCATAGCTCCGCTCGAGAATTTTGTAGAAACATGTGGGTTACAACATTTGAAGAAGGTGGTAGGCTCTGTAAGAACATGGATCACAATGGGGTGTAAGTTGTACCCCTGGGGTGTAAGAGGTGCCCAAAAGTGCCCCAATGAAAAGTCAATGGGGGAAAATCCCATAGACTTACCATTGCAAAAATTTTGACGGGTCATAGGTCCAAGCCAGGATTTCATAGAAACATGTGGGTTACTAAATTTGAAGAGGGTGCTAGACTCTGTCAGGACGTCCCCCACAATGGGGTGTAAGGTTACCATAGCAACCATTTTGGGCACCCTGGCAACCTATACCATAGACCGCCATTATAAAATGCCCGGATGGATATCTTTGCACCACAGTGTCATAGAGACATGGGGGTGGGCTCATTTTACTCAGGCATCCAATCAGTCTCTCAGGATCCTTACAGACTTACTAAGCCACGCCCCTAGCAACCACTTTTGAGCACCCTAGCAACATTAAATACAAACAGTTATATCTCGGCATCAGAACATCGTAGAGACACGGGGGTTGGACCGTTTTACTTGTGACTAGGGGTGTAACAATTGGGCACATCATTGGCCACTCCCAAGCCACGCCCCTAGCAACCAAATTTGAGCACCCTAGCAACCGAATAAACAAAGCCTTATATCTCCGCATCAGAACATCGTAGAGACACGGGGGTTGGACCGTTTTACTTGTGACTCGGAGTGTAATCACTGGGCACATCATTGGCCACTCCCAAGCCACGCCCCTAGCAACCAAATACAGTACCCTAGCAACAGAGTAAACAAAGCCTTATATCTCCGCATCAGAACATCGTAGAGACACGGGGGTTGGACTGTTTTACTTGTGACTCGGAGTGTAATCACTGGGCACATAATTGGCCACTCCCAAGCCACGCCCCTAGCAACCAAATACAGTACCCTAGCAACAGAGTAAACAAAGCCTTATATCTCCGCATCAGAACATCGTAGAGACACGGGGGTTGGACCGTTTTACTTGTGACTCGGAGTGTAATCACTGGGCACATCATTGGCCACTCCCAAGCCACGCCCCTAGCAACCAAATACAGTACCCTAGCAACAGAGTAAACAAAGCCTTATATCTCCGCATCAGAACATCGTAGAGACACGGGGGTTGGACCGTTTGACTCATGACTCGGAGGGTAATCACTAGTGGATGCCATTTTTTCCCTAGCAACCAAATACAGTACCCTAGCAACAGAGTAAACAAAGCCTTATATCTCCGCATCAGAACATCGTAGAGACACGGGGGTTGGACCGTTTGACTCATGACTCGGAGGGTAATCACTAGTGGATGCAATTTTTTTCCCTAGCAACCAAATACAGTACCCTAGCAACAGAGTAAACAAAGCCTTATATCTCCGCATCAGAACATCGTAGAGACACGGGGGTTGGACCGTTGACTCGTGACTCGGAGGGTAATCACTAGTGGATGCCATTTTTTTCCCTAGCAACCAAATACAGTACCCTAGCAACAGAGTAAACAAAGCCTTATATCTCCGCATCAGAACATCGTAGAGACACGGGGGTTGGATCGTTTGACTCGTGACTTTGGAGGGGAATCACTAGTGGATGCCAATTTTCTCCCTAGCAACCAAATACATTACCCTAGCAACAGAGTAAACAAAGCCTTTTATCTCCACATCAGAACATCGCAGAGACACGGGGGTTGGACCGTTTGACTCGTATCTCGGAGTGTAATCACTAGTGGATGCCAATTTTTTCCCTAGCAACCAAATACAGTACCCTAGCAACAGAGTAAACAAAGCCTTATATCTCCGCATCAGAACATCGTAGAGACACGGGGGTTTGACCGTTTGACTCGTGACTAGGAATGTAATCACTAGTGGATGCCAATTTTCTCCCTAGCAACCAAATACAGTACCCTAGCAACCGAATAAACAAAGCCTTATATCTTCGCATCAGAATATCGTAGAGACATGTGGGTTGAATTGTTTTACTTTTGGCTTGGAGTATAATCATATATTGTCCCCCGAAATTTGCCACGGCAAGCACCACTCACATTTTCTTCAGGAAATGTACCTATCTAGTTATTATTATTCTTATGCTCCCCCACTTTTTCTGACTGTAACTCCTCCTAGAGCTTTCAAGCTACACCCACAAAACTTTACAAAACTTTTAAAGTCGCCATGAAACGGAAGTAGCGATTGCCTTATTTTCCCCGTGGTGACGTATATCCGAATGAAACGGCTTTTGAGATTAAATAAGGCAGGGCTGGATTTGAATTTGTCCATCGAGATCTGATTGGATCGTTTGAAGTTGGGTCGTGTTGCTAATTGCTAATCACTGCGATTTTCTCCCGGACCCCGCCCACCTGCCATACATTTGACCGGAAGTGAAGAGAGATCGTTTTGAGGAGGGGAGGAGATTTGCATTTTTGATTAAAGATTATGAGCACACGAATTTTTAAAAAATAATGAAGCTCACAGATAAGTCATTTGTTAATAATACCACACTATTAAAAATACATATATAGTTTTTCATTTCAATTTCATTGCGACTTTAAGACTGGTCCGTAGATTTATGCTATGACTTTTCTAACTGATGGGACCTTCCGAATTCCTAAACGGGGGGCTCAAACACCCCAAAATTTCCATTGACTTAACATTAAGACAAATTTTGACGAGTCATAGCTGCGAGTGAGAAACTTGTATAAACTTGTGGGTTACCACATTTAAGGAGGCTGACAGGCTCTGTAAGAACATACATCACAATGGGGTGTAAGCTGTACCCCTGGGGTGTAAGAGGCCCCCAAAATTTCCCATTGACTTATAATGGGGCAGGAAACATGCCCATATAAAGGAATAAAAGCGTCCCAGATGGAATATCTTCACTTAAGAGTGTCGTAGAGACATGGGGGTTGGACCGTTTTACTTGTGGCTTGAAGGTTGATCATTATGGGATGCCAATTTTCTCCCTAGCAACCAAACTTAGTACCCTAGCAACGGAATAAACAAAGCCTTATTTCTCCGCTTCAGAACATCTTAGAGACACGGGGGTTGGACCGTTTTACTTGTGGCTTGAAGGTTGTTTATTATGGGATGCCAATTTCCTCCCTAGCAACCAAACTTAGTACCCTAGCAACGGAATAAACAAAACCTTATATCTCAGCATCAGAACATTGTAGAGACACGGGGGTTGGACCGTTTTACTTGTGGCTTTAAGTGTGATCATTATGGGATGCCATTTTTCTCCCTAGCAACCAAACTTAGTACCCTAGCAACGGAATAAACAAAGCCTTATATCTCCGCTTTAGAACATCATAGAGACACGGGGGTTGGACCATTTTACTTGTGGCTTGAAGTGTGATCATTATGGGATGCCAATTTTCTCCCTGGCAACCAAACTTGGTACCCTAGCAACGGAATAAACAAAGCCTTATATCTCCGCATCAGAACATCATAGAGACACGGGGGTTGGACCGTTTTACTTGTGGCTTGAAGTGTAATCATTAAGGGATGCCAATTTTCTGCCTAGCAACCAAACTTAGTACCCTAGCAACGGAACAAACAAAGCCTTATATCTCCGCATCAGAACATCATAGAGACATGGGGGTTGGGTCCTTAGACATGTTAGCTTTATGCTGACTTTATGCTAAATCATGTTAGCTTCATGCTAAATCAGGCTAACTTTATGCTAAATTATGTTAGCTTTATTTTAAAAAGCTTCATACTTAAGCATACTAACAACAAGATAGCCTACTAAACCAAACTTCTGTCAAACTTCTGTCAAACTGTCTTAAACGTTCAGACCAGGCTTTGTCAAGCCAACATAAAGTTTGTCCTCAAACTTTAATATCTAGTTATTATTCTTCTTCTGATCCCTACTTTTTCTGACTGTAACTCCTCCTAGAGCTTTCAAGCTACACCCACAAAACTTTACAAAACTTTTAAGACTGGTCCGTAGATTTATGCTATGACTTTTCTAACTGATGGGACCTTCCGAATTCCTAAACGGGGGGCTCAAACACCCCAAAATTTCCATTGACTTAACATTGAGACAAACTTTGACGAGTCATAGCTGCGAGTGAGAAACTTGTAGAAACTTGTGGGTTACCACATTTAAGGAGGCTGACAGGCTCTGTAAGAACATACATCACAATGGGGTGTAAGCTGTACCCCTGGGGTGTAAGAGGCCCCCAAAATTTCCCATTGACTTATAATGGGGCAGGAAACATGCCCATATAAAGGAATAAAAGCGTCCCAGATGGAATATCTTCACTTTAGAGTGTCATAGAGACATGGGGGTTGGACCGTTTTACTTGTGGCTTGAAGGTTGATCATTATGGGATGCCATTTTTCTCCCTAGCAACCAAACTTAGTACCCTAGCAACGGAATAAACAAAGCCTTATTTCTCAGCTTCAGAACATCTTAGAGACACGGGGGTTGGACCGTTTTACTTGTGGCTTGAAGGTTGATCATTATGGGATGCCATTTTTCTCCCTAGCAACCAAACTTAGTACCCTAGCAACGGAATAAACAAAGCCTTATTTCTCAGCTTCAGAACATGTTAGAGACACGGGGGTTGGACCGTTTTACTTGTGGCTTGAAGGTTGATTATTATGGGATGCCAATTTCCTCCCTAGCAACCAAACTTAGTACCCTAGCAACGGAATAAACAAAGCCTTATATCTCCGCTTCAGAACATCATAGAGACACGGGGGGTTGGACCGTTTTACTTGTGGCTTTAAGTGTGATCATTATGGGATGCCATTTTTCTCCCTAGCAACCAAACTTAGTACCCTAGCAACGGAATAAACAAAGCCTTATATCTCCGCTTCAGAACATCATAGAGACAAGGGGGTTGGACCGTTTTACTTGTGGCTTGAAGGTTGATCATTATGGGATGCCAATTTTCTCCCTAGCAACCAAACTTAGTACCCTAGCAACGGAATAAACAAAGCCTTATACCTCCTCTTCAGAACATCATAGAGACATGGGGGTTGGACCGTTTTACTTGTGGCTTGAAGGTTGATCATTATGGGATGCCAATTTTCTCCCTAGCAACCAAACTTAGTACCCTAGCAACGGAATAAACAAAGCCTTTTATCTCCGCTTCAGAACATCATAGAGACACAGGGGTTGGACCGTTTTACTTGTGGCTTGAAGGTTGATCATTATGGGATGCCAATTTTCTCCCTAGCAACCAAACTTAGTACCCTAGCAACGGAATAAACAAAGCCTTATATCTCCGCTGCAGAACATCATAGAGACACGGGGGTTGGACCGTTTTACTTGTGGCTTGAAGGTTGATCATTATGGGATGCCAATTTTCTCCCTAGCAACCAAACTTAGTACCCTAGCAACGGAATAAACAAAGCCTTATATCTCCGCTTCAGAACATCATAGAGACACGGGGGTTGGACCGTTTTACTTGTGGCTTGAAGGTTGATCATTATGGGATGCCAATTTTCTCCCTAGCAACCAAACTTAGTACCCTAGCAACGGAATAAACAAAGCCTTATATCTCTGCTTCAGAACATCATAGAGACACGGGGGTTGGACCGTTTTACTTGGGGCTTGAAGGTTGATCATTATGGGATGCCAATTTTCTCCCTAGCAACCAAACTTAGTACCCTAGCAACGGAATAAATGTTAGCTTCATTCTAGCTTCATGCTAATCATGTTAGCTTCATGCTAGCTTCATGCTAATCATGCTAGCATCATGCTAGCTTCATGCTAATCATGTTAGCTTCATGTTAGCTTCATGCTAATCATGTTAGCTTCATGCTAGCTTCATACTGATCATGCTAGCTTCATGCTAATCATGCTAACTTCATGCTAATCATGCTAACAGCCAGATAGCCTACTAAAATAAACTTCTGTCAAACCATTTTAAATGTTCAGGCTACGCTTTTTCAAGCCAACATAAAGTTTGTCCTCAAACTTTAATATCTAGTTATTATTATTATTTTTTTTTTCTTTTTCTTCTCCGACTTCAGCGGGACTTTAGAGGGCCTAAACATACTCGAAAATTCATGAAATTTTGCAGAGATGTCAAGAGTGATGAAAATTTACATGTGGTGTAGGCTTTGGAATTAGGCGTGGGAAAATGGCTCTATAGCGCCACCTACAAATTTTCAACGAAGCAGCCCTCGGACTGTGTTTGACGTACAATTACGAAATTCGGTACCCTTTTGTAGCATGACAAGACCTACAAAAAAGTCTCTTGGAGTGAAGCCGTAAATCAAACAGGAAGTCAGCTATTCAGAGTTATTTTTGTGATTTGGGCGCAGTTTTTGTCATTTCCAGGCGTCATACTTTAACTAACTCCTCCTACAGTTTTCGTCGGATCATCTTCATATTTGGTGATTCTCATCTTAAGGCCTTTGTGATGCTAAATTGCGAAGGATTTGACTCTACATAAAAATTTGTGTCGGTTCTGGCCCGACAAAGTTTGATGTTTTCCAATGAAACAGGAAGTTGCTGGAACTCATGCACACAATGTCCGATCTGTCCCAAATTTCACATGATTGCTAAGAGTCCTGACCTGAACACATCTACATAACAATTTTCATTTATAGCCATAGCGCCACCAGCTGGCAACCTGAAGGAACATGTTTTAGCGCCACTTTCAAATATTGAATGAAGCAGCCCTTGGACTGTGTTTAACTTACAATTACGAATTTCGGTATGCTCATGTATTATTACAAGCCCTACAAAAAAGTCTCATAGAGCAATGCCCTACACCAAACAGGAAGTCAGCTATTTTGAATTATTTCTCAGATTTTGGCTCAGTTTTTCTCATTTCCAGCAGTCATACTTTAACTAACTCCTCCTACAGTTTTAGTCGGATCATCTTCATATTTGGTGATTGTCATCTTAAGGCCTTTGTGATGCTAAATTGCAAAAGATTTGATTCTATATTAAAATTTGTGTCTGTTTCGGACAGCCAAAGTTTGATGTTTCGCTATGAAACAGGTTGCTGGAACTCAGGCATACAGTGTCCGATCTGTCCCAAACTTCACATGATTAATAAGAGTCCTGACCTGAACACATCTACATGTCAATAGTCACTTATGGTCATAGCGCCACCAGCTGGCAACAGGAAGTGACATGTTTACACTGATTATGCAATGTCCGATCTTTCCCTAACTTCACATGATTAATAAGAGTCCTGGACTGAACACATCTACATGTCAATAGTGTTGGGCAAGTTACTGAAAATTAGTAATTAGTTACAGTTACTAGTTACTTCTTTTAAAAGTAACTGAATTACTCTACCAGTTACTGTATATCAAAAGTAATTAGTTACTTGTATGTCTGCTTTTTAAATGTAAATATGAACAGTACTGAACAGTCAAACAGTAAAATGATATGGATGGGCTATTTTACACGTAAGACTCTAATATATCACATACTGTAGGAGCCTATTTTGCTTTAGATTCATCCTTTGAATATTTTTGTTAGAAATTATCTTAATATGTAAACTTTGTTTATTTATGTATATCATTTAGACCATTTAGACAAATATTCTGCATGTTTACAAAAATATATAATGTGTTAAAATTGTGTAGTGTCTTTAAAAACTTGGAGACAATTGTGTCAACATGTCATATTTTCTAAAATAAATTATAATTTTTCTGATTTCATATTTATTTTAATAAGTTAGAAACGTCTCCGCTGTGTCCTGCTAACAGGCGCGATGCGCGTGCACCAGTTGAGGCAAATTATGGGTCCTCCGAAGGTTAGACCGTCTCATTTCAGTTCTATTTGCGAACTTCTGAGCGCCTTGAAAGGCCGAGTGCTCACCTTTTATCACATGCTTAGTAGGGTGCAGCCCTTAAATTGGAACACAGCTTGTGAAGCTTGCCGCAGGGACTGCGCTCTTTGGTCATATATTGTTTGATTTCTGTTGGATTTAAATGATACACAGGATTAAAGGAAGATATTTAATCAGAAAACGGAGTAGGCTACGTGGATTGTTTTGTCGGACGGACACAGAGCGAGTGGATTGTTTTGTCAGACAGACACAGAGCGAGTGGATTGTTTGTTCGGATACGGAGAGACTGAAACTAAAACTAAAAGAAAGCTCACACATACTATGGCGTTTTACCACGGGTGTACAGCGCAGTGTGAATATTTTAGTGGAAACAACAATCGCGGATCGTTCTCTTCCATGAAGCCGATGTAAACATCTAAGAATATATGAACATTTCTTAGATTTATTACCTTTGTGGACTACAAATGCAAGTTGATGTCATACTGCGATTGCTTGGTGAAGATAATTTACAAACATGAACCTGGATGGATTATGACTTGCGCACAATTTTTAAACAAAGGTATGTTTAGATAATGTTAGATTTTTCATGTTCATTCTATATGCACTGTCAGCTATGATGAAGTGTAATGAATCATTGCGCCGCCAATTACGGTCCTGCGACATCAGATATGCCTTGTCTATTTTTTACAAAATAGAGTAACGCGAGTAACGAACTCATTTAAATTTCAGTAAATGTAATTGCGTTATTTGATAAAAAAATACTTTGTTATATGCTCGTTACTGCTAAAAGTAGTGGAGTTACAGAAACGCGTTACTTTGTCACTATGATGCCAATAGTCAGTTATGGTCATAGCGCCACCAGCTGGTAACAGGAAGTAACATGTTTACAATGATAACGCAATGTCGGATTTGTCCCAAACTTCACATGATTGATAAGAGTCCTGGACTGAACACATCTACATGCCAATATTTACATGTAGTCACTCATACTCACACACACTCGCTCACTCTCTCTCTCTCTCTCTCATGCTATCTTACACGATGCTACCTCGCTGTCATTTGTAATTAGCAACAGGAAATGTGGCACATTATACTACACTTTTAAATGGTTCACCTATGTTTACATGCTTAAATGCCTATTTACTACTGTTCCCTTTCATTCTTATGCCACGGCGTGGCGGTGTCATGTGTGCGAGGGCCCTTCCATCACTGCTTGCAGTTTTAATTAGGGCTCGAGCACCGAGGAGCAGGCCAGAATGGCCTGCACCGTAGGTGCGAAGCCCTATTGTTTTTGCTCGGATTTATTATTAGGGCCCGAGCACCGAGGAGCAGGCCAGAATGGCCTGCACCGAAAGGTGCGAAGCCCTATTGTTTTTGCTCGGATTATTATTTTTATTATTATTTTTTTTTTTTTTTTTTTTTAACACTTTTGGACTTTTTGGGTGCCTTAACATACTCGAAAACTCTTGAAAATTGGCACAGACATCAGAGTCGTCCGTCATCGCAGAAATCCAAAGGCTGGAACACGGGCGTGCCAAGGGGGCTCTATAGCGCCCCCTGTAATGCAAAAAAAAAAATTGATGCACAGATCGGGGAAAAATGTACGCACATGTACGAGAGTTGGTACGCATATAGATCTCATCGACCCAAACAACTTTCGCACTCTAAACATTAAGCTCCGCCCAACAGGAAGTTGGCTATTTTGGATTGTTTAAAAAATTAATGCGTTGAACTTTTAAATACTCCTCCTAGTGGATTCATGGGATTGACACCAAACGTGGTAAACATGATGTCGAGACATTGTACTTGTTAAATTGCGAAGGGATTTTTGATATCTCGAACGGTTCTGCCATGGCGAGGCGACGAATTTATGGCGAAATCAGAGAAACAGGAAGTGTCTAATATCGAAGGCAAAAAATGTCTTATTGTGATGCCACGCGGGGTGTTTGTTCGTCTGAAGATTCCGATCGCATCGATGTGCCTATTGTGACTCCCGGGTATAGCGCCACCACCAGGCGCCAGGAAGTGTGTCAATCACAAAGGTGGATTTTTTTTGACAGTTCCATGCTATGTTCTTTTAAATACTCCTTCTAGGATTTTCATGCGATTGACACAAGAAGTGGTCAACATGATGCCGAGACATTGTAGATGATAAATTGCGAAGGGATTTTTGATATCTCGAACGCTGTTCCCATGGCAACGCGTCAAACTTTACTTTCATTTTAAAGGCATATTTAAGCCTTACAGTTCCATGCAATGCTCTTTTAAATACTCCTTCTAGGATTTTCATGCGATTGACTCCAGAAGTTGTCAACATGATGCTGAGACATTGTAGATGATAAATTGCGAAGGGATTTTTGATATCTCAAACGTTGTTCCCATGGCAACGAGTCAAACTTTGCTTTCATTTTCCAGCATATTTAAGGCTGACAGTTACATGCTGTGAACTTTTGAATACTCCTCGTATGGGATTCATGCGATTGACACCAGAAGTGGTCAACATGATGTTGAGACATTGAAGACGTTAAATTGCAAAGGAATTTTTGACACATCGAAAGCTGTTCCCATGGCAACGCGTCAAACTTACTTTTATTTCAGGCATATTTCAGGCTCTTGGCAGCGTAGATTAAGTTTAAATTTGGCACACACATCTGATTTGTCGGCTGTTAAGTGTTGACAAAAACGTCAGATAAAGGCGTGTCTATTTAGTGACTGACTAGCGCCCCCGTTTGTCTAAAATATGGGGTTTCTTTTACCTACTGTACCTAAATGGGTCAGTAGCAACATGAAATAGTACACTGATATATACCCACTTGATGCACATGCCCACCGTGCATCGTTTTCTTGAAGGCAACGTGTAGCGGTAAACAAACGTGCGAGGGCCCGCCATCGCTGCTTGCAGCTATATTTTTTATTATTATTAGGGCTCGAGCACCGAGGAGCAGGCCAGAATGGCCTGCACCGAAAGGTGCGAAGCCCTATTGTTTTTGCTCGGATTATTATTTTTATTATTATTATTTTTTTTTTTTTTTTTTTTTTTTTTTTAACACTTTTGGACTTTTTGGGTGCCTTAACATACTCGAAAACTCTTGTAATTTGGCACAGACGTCAGAGTCGTCCGTCATCGCAGAAATCCAAAGGCTGGAACACGGGCGTGGCACGGGGGCTCTATAGCGCCCCCTGTAATGCAAAAAAAAACATTGATGCACAGATCGGGCAAAAATGTGCGCACATGTACGAGAGTTGGTACGCATATAGATCTCATCGACCCGAACAACTTTCGCCCTCTAACATTTAAGCTCCGCCCAACAGGAAGTCGGCTATTTTGGATTGTTTAAAAAATGCATGCGTTGAACTTTTAAATACTCCTCCTAGTGGATTCATGGGATTGACACCAAACGTGGTGATCATGATGCCGAGACATTGTACTTGCTAAATTGCGAAGGGATTTTTGATATCTCGAACGGTTCTGCCATGGCGAGGCGACGAATTTATGGCGAATTCAGAGAAACAGGAAGTGTCTAATATCTAAGGCAAAAAATATCTTATTGTGATGCCATGCGGAGTGTTTGTTCGTCTGAAGATTCCGATCGCATCGATGTGCCTATTGTGACTCCCGGGTATAGCGCCACCACCAGGCGCCAGGAAGTGCGTCAGTCACAAAGCTGGATTTTTTTTTACAGTTCTATGCTATGTTCTTTTAAATACTCCTTCTAGAATATTCATGAGATTGACACCAGAAGTGGTCAACATGATGCCGAGACATTGTAGATGATAAATTGCGAAGGGATTTTTGATATCTCAAACGCTGTTCCCATGGCAACGCGTCAAATTTTACTTTCATTTTAAAGGCTTATTTAAGCCTTTCAGTTGACGCCGATATTCTTTTAAATACTCCTTCTAGAATATTAATGAGATTGACACCAAAAGCGGTCAACATGATGCCGAGACATTGTAGATGATAAATTGTGAAGGGATTTTTTATATCTTGAACGCTGTTCCCATGGCAACGCCCCAAACTTTACTTTTATTTCAGGCATATTTAGGAATTCTTGGCGTGCTTAGATTAACCTAAACATTGGCACACACATCAGAGTTGTCGGCTGTTCAGAGTGGACAAATAGGTCAGACAAAGGCGTGTCTCTTTAGTGGCTCACTAGCGCCCCCGTTTGTCTAAAATGTGGGGTTTGTCTATTACCTACAGTCCCCAAATGGCTCAGTAACAACATTAAATAGCCCACTGATGTTTACCCACTTGATGCCCTTGCCCACCGTGCATCGTTTTCTCGGACGCATCGTGTAGCGGTAAAAAAACGTGCGAGGGCCCGCCATTGCTGCTTGCAGCTATATTTTTTTTTTTTTTTTTTAACACTTT